>NC_143402.1:38619482-38977204 GCF_052110815.1 Crocodylus siamensis | reverse complement strand
AGTCTCCAGATGTGGAAAAGGAGGTGAAGCGGTTGCTGAGCACAGACGCTGAGGCTGTCAGTGTCCGTATCCTTTCTCGGGAGAAACCCTGCTGAACAGCTTCTGAGGGAGGCTAGAAGGAGCCACCAGACAGAGAAGTTCAGCCTGTTGCACACATGGGTAGTAAGAGCAAACAGAAGCTGAGCAGATGACAGACACTGAAGTTTAGAGTTTTACCTTTAGTCTGTTCAAAATCTGCTGCTTCTCAGCAACCTCCTCTTGGCATTTGTCACAGCACTTTGTGAGTAATGTCCATGTATTTGCAGCTGATGCTCCTGACAGTACAATAACTTGCTGTAATATCTGCTGAGAAGAGAAAAGAAGAGATACCTGAATGCCCAGATTGGCCAAACCTGGGTGTCTGTAACAACTATGCCCAGAATTAGAGGGGCTTGTTGAAATATAGGATGGAGTTACTTACCCCCGGTGTTGTTTTAACTGGAAAAGCCCTGGATGTAGCTGCAGGGGTCTCTCCGCAGACATTACCTTTTGTTGTTATCCCTTGACTCTTGTGCATCTGCTGTCAGGCTGGGAGGTTATTGCTGAAGATGAGACAAAGGAAGCAGACAACCATGGTTCGCTCACCAGTCTGGACATCTCCTCTCCGGGGATGTCTGGACACAAACAAGGCCACGGCTCATCAGGTACACTAGAAGAGATCAGTGCTTAATTTAGCAAAAGTATTTACCTGTCAGGTGGCAGGGTCACCACCTTCTTTTGCACACAAGGGTGGCCTCAAACTGGAGAGCTGACTTGACTGTATGAGCAGAGCTGAACACCAAGGCTGCATTCATTGGGGGGAGAGAACTGGCACAGTTCCCCAAGTTTCTGGAACAGATATGTATTTGCTGTAACAGTATCTGTTTTATAAAAGCAGAAAAATAGATCTTCCTTGGTCTTCAATTCACCTACTTCTAGTCCATTGGACCTGGGTTAGAATTTCCTAATGAATCAAAGCAAACTTAAGGAAGGTAGAAATGTATTTAGATAAGCATTCAGTACAGAGCACTGTTCCTGAAAGCCAAGGGCATATGTGGCATCTTAGGAGAGACTTGTAGATTACTGTTGAATCCAGTGCACCTTCTTCAACTATTTTCCTTATTTTCCTTCTGTGTCAAACCACTAGAACATGATGAACTGCGGGAGATCTTTAATGACATCAGCAGCAGCAGTGAAGATGAAGATGAGAGAGATCATCATGATGACGAAGATTTGAACATCATGGACACAGAGGAAGACTTGGAGAGGCAGTTGCAGGACAAGCTAAACGAATCCAATGGACAGCAACAGGAGAGTGAGGGTACAAACCAGATTGGTGAGTCACAGGGCAGTCTGCAGCCAGGATGGGCTGTTTTTGGTGTGCTGAACCTGGACTTTTCCCTTAGTGAATCAGCACTGTGTCAGGGTGTGGAGGACTGCTATATGATTCTGCTTGTGATACAGTTCAACTGTGCTTATGGACTGGGTCTGCTGTAAGTCCTGAGCTCTTTATGTTTTAGCCATGGGGATCCAGAAGCAGATTGACAACCTGAAAAGTAAACTCCAGGAGACCCAGGAGCGGAGAAAGCGCCAGGAAGATCTCATTATGAAAGTAGAGAACCTGGCTCTCAAGGTAAGTGCTGTCTGGCCCTGGGGACCCTCTTTCCTATGTGAAACTTGTGTTCCTCAGGAGTCCCAGTCAGCTAAGTGGAGGCTGTGCAGGCTTTGACTCTTAACAAGCATCAACCATTGTCCTGGAGAAACCAAAGTCCTTCCCTTTTGTGGAATTAAGATTCATGTGCCTATAAGGAAGTGTGCCAGCCAGCCAGCCAGCCATGTGACTCAGCTGTGACTAATGCAGAATAAGCCACAAACCTGCAGCAGAAGATAAAGGGTCTTGAGACCCATGCTGCATTCTGCTCCCCATACAGCCTGTCAGATTGCAGGGTGTTGTTTTGTTCCCATTGGCTAAGCGGTCCTTGGCAAGAGCTTTAGCAATCATATTCTGGTTTGTCACTTTCCAGACCCGTCTGCAGGCTGTGTTGGATGAGTTCAAACAGCAGGAAGAACGAGAAAAGCAGCAGGTAAGAGGACCTATGTTATTGACCCCTTTGCGTCCTTGTAGAAGAAAGTGACACGTGCCATGTTATGAGATAACACTGAGCCATACTTGCTTAGCAGGAAGTGACAAGTTGCCTGCTTTTCTAAGAATTTCATTGAAAGCACTCCACGTCCTTCACTGTGCCACTTCAGGCTCTGATCTCACCAGAAGCCATGAGTGAAGCCAGGTTGTATTTGATCAGGAATGACTGAGAGACCTCAGTTATCTATAGGTGCCTGGATAGACCAGTAGTTTGGTGATGCAGTTGTCTGGGAAGTGCTGTACGGCTATGAGAATGTTGTTAGCCTTTTGGTCTGAGGAGGGAAAATGCAAGGACTTACAGCAGTGTAATATCCTTGTAATAGCTTGTGCCTTTCTCTCCCAACCCTCTCTCCACAGCTGGTCACTCTGCAGGAACAGCTTGAATCCCTGATGGAGAAATGAGGGCAGGAGCTCCCTGTACCTCTGGGCAAGCAGTGTGCTGAGCCAGAAGCTTCACCCATGAGTTTAGGAGTCACCCTTGGTGCCAAAGCTCTCAGGTTACTGGCTTGACCTTCCCAGACTTGGTTGATAAGTGACTCTTGTTCATTCTCCGGGAACAGTGTTTCTAGAGCTCCTGTCTCATTCTGGATAATGCAGCCAGCCCCCTAATGTTGAGGAAAGGAACTGACCTGGAGTTTGTTCCTTTACAACAGATATTCCTGGTAGTTTAGCTGTACTGACAAGGGCTATCAAGAAAATAGTCTCATCCATTTTTTTTTCTAATTGGAAGTTGTTGAAAACTCTGAAGCTTTGTGTCAGAGGGTCTCTGCTCCCTGATATTGCTCTGGGTCTTGTCGTCTTTTGTTTCCAGAATCCTTTGGGATGCTGCTGAGAGCGTGGCTGTGCCATCCAAGCAATGGGCATGGACTTCCCAGCATTATGTATGCCTGTAAGGACAGCCCAGACAGCTCACTACAGAGTGGCTACCCTACACTCACCCTGAAAACCAGTGTTACCTGAGAAGTTTGCACATGGGTTTAGTCTTTAGTGGACTTTAGAAGTGGAGCTGTTCTGCTGGCATCTTGTTCCTGTGCTGACTTTAAGAAAAACAACCAATAAAGCATGTTTCCAACTCAGTGTGCCCCTTAATTCTCTTGTCTCCAGAACTGTCTTATGGCTGGCAAGCTCCCAGTGTCATCTGGAGTTGGCCTGTACATATTGCTCTGTGATGGTGTTCTGATGCTGCTGCAGCTTGGCCAGACTCATAATGCTGAGATTGCTCTTGCTTGGTTGGGGATGGAAAAGGAGACTAGCTAGAGAGAGAAAGCTCTGCATACAAGAGCACATAGAAACTGCTAGAAGATTAATGGGGAAAGGAGGGGGGCAAGGACTGCAGAAGGAATGGAACCTTTTCTAATCTTGGCAGATCAGGGAGGCAAATCTGAGATTAACCTAGCAGGGTGGGAAGAGGATTAGAAAGGCAGCTCCCATCTGCAGCTGTCAGAATGCATCAGATGGTATTTGGGGACAGGCAGAGGGTGTGGCATGGGCTTTTCTGTACTGTAGAAAAGGGAGCAGTGAGGCAAAGATAGATGGGTAGGGAAGGATAACTGCTAACAGCCCCCACCATTCAGGGGGGAGGCTTACTGCATATAAAGACCCATGGTCCTGAAGGGCAGAGGAAGTTGGGACTCTTAGGGCAATGTTGCAGCCTTGAGCCAGCTAGGAGGTATCGAAGGCTACTGAGATGAGACGGGGGGGGAGAGAGCTCTTGTAGGCAGGAGATGAAGGTACTATGAGGAGAGCTGTAGAGAGAGAGCACAGAACTGTGTCCAGTCCACTTCTTCAGGGGAAGACCTTCTGCCTGCATGATAATGGATGCAACGTACCTTCTTAACGTGCCGGGTGTCAAGAAGAAGATTTTGCACGGAGGCTGTGGGCAGCTGCCAACATTCCAAGATGGGAGTAAGGTAATCGTGCCAGGGGCATCTCTGCTAGCTAAGAGGCGCCAGAGTGGGCAGGGATGTCCTTACCCCTAGAGCAGTGGGCAGTGGGAATCCCTAGCAGCCCCTCCCTACTGCTCTGCTTTGAGTGGTGACCTAAGACACTTACTACTGCAGTCTACCTGCTCCAGGGCCTCTTAGAAGTGCGCATCATTAAATCAGAACCAAACCCAACACAGGTGAATTCTTCCAGCCATTCAAGATGGAATTAAAGGTGTTTACCAGGCAGCAGGTATTTCACTCTGTTCTCCACCTGGGCTCTGGTATTCCAGCTGTATTCTGTGTGCCTCCATCATCAACAGCTGCAAGAGGCCAAGCAGTTGGGATTCAGCTGACAGTTTTGCTGCTATAATCCATCATGGTCTGGAGCTCCATGAATTCACTGCAAACAGAGGGCATAAAGGTGTCTGGCAGTGACATCATCCACCCAAATACTGTACCCAGGGGGATGACAATGGGTGTAATAGTGCCACTTAACTGCTGTCCAGCAGTGGGACTGGAGGAGTTACTTGACTATTAGCTTTCAGCATCCCTGCTGCGAAGTTTGCACCAGACAGATGCTGGCAGGGTATTGCTGAGGGACCTCTTGCTACTAGTCTGATTTGTGTTGGGCTAAAGGGGGCAGCCACAGATGGCAGCTGGACACGGAAGAAGTTAGCATGAGGAGCATCTCACAGACTCTAAGAAACAGGCAGGAGGTGCTCTGTTTTCACTGTACGTGGGGGGGCATGGTGAGAGAATTTATGCTGATCTGGATGCTTGTGAGCCTGTCTCCTTGAGGGCAGGGTGGGGGAGGAGAGGAAGGAACTACCTAAGTGCCCCGGGACTGACCCACTCTGCCCTGATCTCTCCCTGAGGCAGATCACATTCCACTTCCAGACACTGAAAGATGACTTTGAGCGCACGGTGATCGACGACAGCCGAGAGTCTGGTATCCCCATGGAGATCATCATGGGGAAGATGTTTAAGATGGAGGTGTGGGAGACGCTGCTGACCTCCATGCGCATCAGAGAGGTGGCAGAGTTCTGGTGTGATGCTGTTGTGAGTGATGTACCCAGGCTTCAATTCCTGAGACCCACCACCCATGCCAAAATTCGTGTGTGCACATACACACACAAGCCCATGAACCACATGGCAGGTGCACATCCACCTCCCTCGGGTTCAAGCAGGCCCTCAACCCAATCACCAGCCTTTCACTAAGCAGTGATAGTTTCCCCAGGGATTTTAGGTAAGGAGCCCAGGTTAAGGCTGCCCAAGCCTAGCAGTCCACCAGGCTTGCATGGTCCAAGTGCACCAGTTCCTACTGCCAAAGGCACACAAGGGAGTGATGTGGTCAGTACCATCTGCTTGGCCTCAACCCCTGAGAGTGCAAATGACCAAATACCCACTGACAGTTGGATCATCTGGGAGCAACTTGCAAAATGGGGCTTCAGGTCACCCTTGGATGTGTACAGATACCTCATACTTGTTTTGCTAATGCACCTGGCCCCCTCAGGGATCATAACATGGGGCACAGTGGAGGCTACAGATTAGCAGACTAGGAATTAGCTTGGAGAGGAGGGGATCTGTACAGCCATTTTCATAGCACCCCCATGCCTGTGCTAGACTCCAGGCCCCAGACTCAGATTGTGCCTCTCCTACTTGGCCAGCTGAGCAGGGGTTCCCCTTAAACTCCCCAACTAAAAGCACCAGGCATACCCTGGTCATGACCTCCCTGTGGCCACAGCAAGGAGAGCAAGTTTTGTATATGTACCTGAACAGAGGCTTCCTCTTCTTCAGCACACAGGCATGTATGCCTTGGTCTCCAAGGGCATGAGGAGACTTGCAGAGGGCAAGGACCCCTTAGAGGGACAAAAGCACCGCTGTGGGATGGGGAACATGTTTGACTACCACAGCACAGGCTATGAGGACCTGGATGAACTACAGAGGACACCGCAGCCCCTCATCTTCATCATGGAGCTTTTCAAAGTGAGGCTGTGAGGGGAGAGGTGGCTAGGGGGTGACGGGGGTGGAGGGTAAAAGGTTTTGAGGGCAGTGATCGGGTGAAGCACAGCTCCTGCTCAATGCAGTAGTGCTCAAAATTGTCCAGACAGGTAGCTCCTCTGGGGCTGTGGGGGAGGGGGGCAGGGAAGGGCAAGCAACAGTGCTTATAAGGAGACTTGAGGAGCACTCAGGGTGAGTGCATGCAGGGTTATCCCTCCCCCTCCCCAGGTAGATGATCCTTCTGCCTACAAGCGAGACACATGGGCCATGAGCAAAGAGGAGAAGCTGGCAGCAGTGCCTGTGTTGCACAGCGAGGGCAACCGGCTTGTCCTGCACAAGAAGTACCGTGAGGCAGCTGAGAAGTACCAGGAAGCTGTTATCTGCCTCCGGAACCTGCAAGCCAAGGTGAGCACCCACATGGTGACCAACAGCTGCAGGGGGTGTAGCCCAGACAAGCCGGTAACACTTCCCTCCTCAGTTCCTCAACTGTGCTGCCACCACCTGCACAGGTCATGCCTGTGGTGCAGAGCTGTGGTACCTACCAGCCTGCTGTCCTCCACCGGGAAGGGGAGCCAAGCAATTCTTCTAAGCTAGAAAGATCTTAGTCAACCATTGCTTTGCACAGTGTGGTTGCTCCCTGAGTCTGGTACTTCTAGGCCTGTTTTAGGTCTTCCCTGGTACAAAATCCCATAAATAAAATAAGCAAATGGAAAGCGTGAGGTGGGTGATCAGGGCTCACTGTGAGTGCTCCAGACTGGCCATTGAACCAGAGAGGTACCTAAAGGGCATGCAAGTGTGGCTAGCAGAGGGTGTATTCAGGGTGTCTCACCCCATTGGAGCCAGTGGACTCCACTTACCAAACCTGTCTGTTCAGCTGCCTTGGAACATTGCTAGGATGCTCCCCAGCTACGTATGACACCTGCCTTGGAGAGCAGCACACCTTGACCTGCATGTTGCTGGCTTTGTGAGCAGGAGAAGCCCTGGGAGGAGGACTGGCTGAAGCTGCAGAATCTCATGACACCCCTCATGCTGAACTATTGCCAGTGCCAGCTGGAGCTGGGCGAGTACTATGAGGTCTTGGAGCACACTACTGAGATCCTTCAGAAAAACCATGGTAAGGGCAGTAGAGTAGGCCCCTCCACCTGCCTCCCAGACTCTAATCCCTTCAGTCCTGGCAAGAAGTGGCCTCTGTCCTGCTTCTAATCCCCAAGACCTAATTTTCTTTAACTGCTCCCTCAGATGCCACCTCCTACTCTGCCTCTTTCACTTAGGAAGCTTAGCATCCTCTGTTGAGCTTCTCCTGCCCACAAGTTGCACTGCCTATGTGAGGTTTGGCCATAGAATTTAGTTGCAGCTGAAGCTCCTCTTGATGAGGGCAGTGGCAGAGCCAGCAATATAAGCTAACCTTCTACTGCAGAGTGTCAGAGCCATTCCCAGGCTGGGGAGGAGCTTGCACTCTGGCTGAGAGATGGGGTAGGTCTCTCATCCACCAGTTTTCCCCTCTGAGAACTCTAGGTTGCAGTGAAAGGGAAACACTTTACACCAGGCATGATTTAGACTGTGGAACTCATCACCAGACAGAAGCTCAGAGCTTAGGAGGATTTTAGAAATTCAGCATGGACTATGAGAACATCTCATGCTTGGATATAAAGCCTTCATGGTCCAGTGCATGAATAAACCCCCCTGACTGATAGGGGCTCCTAAGAAGCTTCCCCACTCAGGAGGCCATGCTATAATTGTCCATGTTGCAGTTTCATGCACTTTCCTGTGAAGTGGTTAGTACTGGCCAAAGCTAGGATACTGGACCAGATGGAGCAGCTTCAGTTGATCTGCCTTTGCAGACTGGACACTGGACTTGTTTTGGGTGTCAGGGGACAAGAAGAGAGTAAAACTGTGCAGCAAGTGTGGGCTCCCATACCCTGCTGCTCTTGCTAAAGGAGTAAGCAGAGACTAAGTCTGCTCTTGCTTATCCATTTGGAAGGCTCAGAAGGGCTGTTGGGCTCCAGCAGGAGACCTGTATGGCCATCTTCTGTGGGCAGAGGTGCTGGATATGGGTCAGAGCTTGGGACAGCTGAACAGGAGGAGAGCTCACCTCAGTTTTTCTCCACTCTTATAGAAAATGCAAAGGCCTATTTCAAGCGTGCAAAGGCCCACGCTGCTGTCTGGAATGAAAAGGAGGCACGGAATGACTTCTTGCAGGCAGCTCAGCTGGATCCATCAATGGCAGCAGCTGCGAAAAAAGAGATGAAGATCTTGGGAGAAAGGATGAGGAAAAAACATGTTGAAGATTGCAAGAGATACCAGGGGCTCTTTCAGCAGCCTCAGCCTGAGGGAGCAGCAACAGGGGAAGAGCAGCAGGCAGGAGGTGGGGATGCTACAGCTGGTAGTGAGGAGGGAGGCAGAGGTCGGGAAAAGTCAGAGACAGGATTGGGAACAGAGTGCTTCAGAGCAGAGAGGAAAGAAGCTGACCAAGAGAATTCAAGGGAAGAGCTGAGGGTAGAAGCAGCAAGACTTAAAGAGAACAGGCAGAGGGAAGGACCTGGTCAGGTGAGTTCTAGGGCAGAGATAATGGAGGAGGAGGAGGAACATGGAGAGAACAGACAGAGGGAAGAACCACACCAGGGGAATTCTGGGACTGCAGAAGTCCCTGGCCAGACCAAACAAAGGAAAGAACCAGACCAAGGGAACTCTGAGGTCCCAGATGAGACCAAAGACAGGGAAAAACAGGAGCAGGAGAATTCTGTGCCAGAGGCAAGGATAGAGGAGGAAGAACAGGAGGAGAGCTGGCAGAGGGAAGAAACAGAAAAGAGAAATACAGGGCTGGGAGACTCAATGCCTGGGGAAGAGAACACCAAGATGCAAGAATTGGAGCAGGGCAATTCAGGGGCAGAAAAGGTGGGACTTGGGGAGGGGAACTTAGAAGGAAAGAAGAAAGTCCAAGGCCATGGGACCTTCAAGGCCAAGAAGGGAACTGAAGAGGCAAAACTTGGGGAAAAAAGCACTCCAAAGAAAGACCCAGACCTAGGCAGCAGTGGGGCAGGGGAGACAGGACATGGAGAAGGGACTGCAGAAACATGGATGGAAGGACCAGACCAGAGGAACTCTGGTCAAGAGAGTAGGACAAGAGAGGAGGAGCTCAGAGAAGAGAGCACAAGAGGGGAAGAACCAGGGCAAGGCAGTTCTGGGGCAGAGACAAGCCTTGTGGAAGGATCAGACCAAGGGAATTTTGGGGACAGTGGAAGTGTGGGAGATACAGGTGATGGAGAAGAAAACATAGCAGAGAAGGAAGAGCAGACAGAACAAACAAAGCACAGGAGCTGCAGCAAAGGCAGAACAGGGGAAGGCCAAAGGAAGTGTGGGATAGAGGGGCAGGCTGTAGAGCCAAGCCCTGGAAAAGGTGGCTCTGGTGAGGGGCCTGTGGCAGAAAGCCAAGGAGGGAGCCCAGAGGTGGATGGAGAATGGGAAGGGAGAGCTGAAGGGCACTGCTTCTCCAAGACAGCAGAGCAGAGCTTAGAGGAGAGGACATGGCAGGGGAGAGACCATGGCAGGAAACCTCAAGAAGACTGCTGAGAAGTATCAGACACTTCCTGGCCAACAAACTGGAATGAGGCCAGCACTGAAGGCGCATGCTCCTCGTCAAGTGGGGGAACACGGGTGGGTCAAGCTTCCTTCAACCTATGCAGGACAGAGTTGAACAGGGGATGGGTATAGCGGGATGGGCTGCACCATTTGGAGCTCCTCTGCCCTAAAAGAGCCTCTGGCCCCCAGGGCTAGGCTTCCTGAAAGACGACTGAGCTCTTTGGTGCCTGCCAGGTCTTTGGGGTACATGGTGCTTCCCTTCCTGTCAGGGCTTCACTGCCTGCTGAGATCAGAGGAATCACCACAGCCAGGGTGGCAGGAGCCAGTGCTATCAATGTCATCTCCTTCTCTCTACCTTCAGAGTATGACAGATGCTTCCTGTTCCCCAAACCGTCTCTGTGCTCGCAGCCTGAGCCAGGCCCCCTTGCCCCACGCAGTCATCAGCCCTGGCTCCTCTGAAAGTCTTCCTCATGTCTCTGCTGTTGAGTTTGTTTCCTGAGAAATAAAGCACTTTTTTGGCAAGGCTCTGGCTGTACTCTTTCCTGGATGTTGCCAGCATCTTTGAGGCAGCAGTTACATATGTTCACAGGCTGGTCCTGCAGGCCAAGTGCTTGTATCAGCAGGAAAGCTGTGCTGTCTATGCACAACTCCCAAGCAGGGTCCTCCTGTACATGGCGGCCCTGCATCTTTGCCCAGTATTCAGGCAATCCCCATCCTGTGGGATGTGCAGGCTGAAGTCCAAGGGCAGAACGCAGAAAGAGTTACTTTGCTCTAACTATGAGCCTTTCCCTTCCCCATTGACTTAGGCTGCACTTTGCTCCTTGTTGATAGTGGGGAGAGAAGGTTTCAGGCACTCCAGAGACCCAAGTGGATTCTCACCGGAGGCAATGGATGGGCTGTCCAGATGGAGCAGGTGGAAGAAACTGAATAGGGCCCTGAAAAAAAAAAATTCTTTGCTCTCGATTGCAGAGACCTGGCTTCAGTCTATAAACAATAGAGGGAGGGTAAATCTGAGTGTTAAAGCTCCTAGACTCTCTCTGATTTTAGGGCCAGTCCTTTGCCTTAGTGTCTCAGTTTGCGCATTTGCATTTTTTAGACCTGGCCAAAGAACATCTGCAAAGCACTTTGTGCTTCCAGATGAACATGCCTAGTGCTGTTAGAGTGAAGGAGAGGCAGTGGTAACCTGCTAGCTGAAAACAACCCTGGTAGAGAAGGTCACACCAGAAGAGTGATAGGGTGGGGAGTGTGGACATTTCTTTAGGCACCCAGTGGCTCCTGTTTGTTTGCTCATTTATGCTGCGACTGCACAGAAGAAAAGCTTTGCAAACAGGAGCATGCAACTTAAGACTATAAAGGCCAGGTGACACTTTGTAAACTGAGCATTGACAGGAAGAAGAGAACAAACCCCAGTCTGATCTGAGCAGAGAAGGGATCTGGGAAATGCCACCTCCTTCCTGCACTATGGCTTCCCCTAGTGTGCTTGCAGCCTCCTGCCTGCTTGCTGATAATGACAGACTGGTCGCCGGACCAGCAGTGCTTGGGAAGAGGCTGGAGCATGCTGTGGGCTCACGCTGACAGAACTGCTAATGAAGACCTTGCTGCAGAACCTTTAGTCCTGGTGATGGCATGAGAACAGAAGCAGCAGCCTGCTCCATTTCCAAATGCACCCTGGAATCTGCAAATGCTGACCGGGGTGGGGCGGGGGAGAGATGCATGTTATCTGAGCAAATCTGATCTAGACCTGGTTTGCACACACCACCATGGGGAACCAAAGAACAGGGTGGCCAGGCACAAGCCAGGAAGGGGAGTTGGGAATGGACAATTCCATAGAGATGTGCCCACAGGGGAGGGTCCTTCAGTACCTGCCACTTGGCAGAAGGAATCTCTGAGACAACCAGGGAAGACCACAGCAACCCTCCTCCAGAGGGAAGGGGAAGCCCAGAGAAATAAGAGGCCGAAGTACCAGCCAGGATATCAATAGAAATACAAATTTATTCTCTTTCCAGAGCAGAAATGGAGAGAAGCCAGTGAGGACAGAACCAAGCAAATGGTAACTCCAGTGTTAGCCACTTTGTTCCCCTCCCAGCTCCATCCCAGTGCAGTAACAGAAATCCTGACTTTGCTCATGCACAGCACAACTCTGCATGTGCTGGAGTGTCCCAGAGGAGGGCATAGCCAGTCTGGGTCAAACCTTTAGGCACAGGACTTGCGGAGGGACAGAGATCTCTGATCCTCTACTGCTGCCCTTCCAGAAGAGGATGAGGGAAAGACTCTTGAGGGGCAGAAGGAGGAAGCTCCACAGGCAGAAAATTGGAGTCTATCAACTTTAAACAGTGACTTTATAGCGAGTCCCCTGCTGTTACCTTTATCCAGCAGGAAGTTTGTATCAGGGCCTAGACTTGCACTCACAGCAAGGAGAAAACGTTTGAAAGTGGGGAACCAAATACAGGTTTGGCAGGAGGGAATTAAGAGTCCCTGGTTGACACAGGGCAGGTTTGAGGCAGCAGAATGCCCTGGGTGGGATGGATGGACGGCAGAGTGCAGGGAGTGCCTGGGGCCAAAGCAAGTACCAGGTGGCAGTGCTTTAGTAAAGCCACAGGAAGCACTTCTGGGCAGGGCCTCCCAGCCCCTCACACCACTTTTACTTCACTGTCTAGGCACCAACTTGCTCAGTGGAAAAATAAACACTCTGGAGCTCAGCTTCTGCACACACTAGTGCTGTCTTACGTGGAGCTCTTGCTTGCACCCCAAAGAGGGAGGTCACAGTGGAAGCTGCTAACCCATTTTTGGAGGTACTTTTGCTTTTCTTCCTTCTGCAGCTCCACACCAGGGCCACCTCCAGCCAGCATTGCATTCAGATCTGCCTTTCTCCTCTCAGAACAACAAATAGGCCTGTTAGCACTTTCCAACAAACAAACATCTCCCAGCCCAGCCAGCTCCCCACAACAGGGTGATTCCTACTCAGCAGGCCACTCAGCCTGGACCTCCACAGCTCGGAAAGCCAAAGGACCCTGTGGGGATCCTCATGTCCTGGTCTGCTTTCAGTGCTCTAGGGCTCTGAGCTTTGTGCTGTCCCAGCAGACAGAGCACAGGGGAGCAGCCCTGGTTCTGCACTTGCTTCTCCGGCCTAGTACCCGAGCCAGGCGAAGGAGGCAACATGGAAAATGTCCTCCTCCATCCCTGTCTGGACGAAGCACAGCCTGTTTCTTCTGCAGGCACTGGTTGACTGGAGCTCTGTAATGGCACAATGCAGCTCCCTCAGTGAGCAGCAACCACTCAGTTCAGGGCTCCCAGGGGATAGAGACCAATCAGCAGGGTGTGAGCACATCTCAGGCCTCTGGAAGTGCAGAACTCAGAGAAGCATTCTTCACAGCCTGCAGCAGCATCTCCCCTGCCCAAGCTTTCTGCAGTGGTCCCAAGCAACCACCAGGCTGTCTCTGAAGCAAACTGTGGTCCTTGGCTACATGGAGGCATCCCCAGGCAAGAAGTGCTCTCAGGCTGCTGCTCAAAATGTTCTTGGCAGGGAACACATCTACACAGCCCTCCACAAATGCTTTTTTGTCATTCCTAACGCATGGTGCCTTTAACTCCCTGCAACAGCCATGTTAGCACACCACACAACCCTCTGAAGCTGGCCTAGTACAAGACAGTCCAGCACATGTTGCCACTCAATACACAGCAAGAAGCCAAATATAAACATGCTACATCAAGGCCAATACCAGAATCCACCCTTCTCTAATATAAAACGTGCTACAGCAATCCTAACAACCTACAGTTCTTCCAGGGTGCAACATAGAAGAGCAAGCCACAGTGCTACTAATGGAGACCAAAAATCCACAAGACTGTCAGTGCACAATATCAGCACAAAGTCACTGCAACTCCACTGCACTACAAAAGGCCACATACCACATAATCCACAACACACAGCACCAAACAAGACCCACAGCATTACACCTCTACTACACAACACATCAAACATAAGAGAACAAAGACCTTCCAACACACAGCACACTACTTCAAAGTGAACGTAACAGTGCCTTCGATGCACCACAGTAAAGGAAGTCTACTAGTCTGAACCATACTTTGGCAATCCTAATGTCATCTACAGCACCTTTGCTACACAAGGGCAAACAGCAGCAAAAGTCAGAACTTTTCCAAACACAAGCCCAAGAGTCATGCAAGGTCTCCATGATCTACACAATTTTGCCCATGAAATTCTGTTAGAAATGCCTTGTGACGTAACTTTTTGGAGAAACAGCAGCCCAAACACAGCCTACATACAGCGTTCTACCCTGGTCTTCACAAACCTTTCCATCAGGCTAAAACAATTCAATCTCATTGCTTCACACCCTACAACCTCCATTAGAGCAATAGAGAACATTTTACTTCTTTCCCAACTTGTTCCCACTGCAAAACACTTCTCAGTACCTGAACTCCACCGCCTTCTCAGACATAACGCTTTTCCCTACACAAACAGCTTGCAGAACCTTCTAGATCCAAGAGCATCCAAGGTATCCTTCTTGGATAACGTACTGCTACACTACAAGACACCAGGGAATCTTGCATGCTTGCAAAACTTTTGCACTCCACCCTGGTACCAAATACTTCCCTCATTGAAGAAAGAGATCCCTGGATTATAGCAAATGATCTAAGGTTCCAAAGTCCAGTGACAGGAAGCAAGATTTTAGAAGTATGGTGGAGGTCATCAGAGTTCAGTTCCATCTCCTTTTTCTAAGATAACATCAAAATACACCTCACAGTATATAATGGATGGCCCAATGCCATGATGACCACAAGCGTTCAGTGGCACTTATAGTTCTCCCATCTCTCCTTTAATCCCTGGCAGAAAAGAAGCTGTCAGTTGTAGATTCTTACCTATCAGCCAGAGAAGCAGAGGAGTCCTTGCCAGGTACAGTGGATATGGAAATGCTAACAGGCATAACAATACCAGAGAACAGCCAAAGAGCCAGAAATTTCAAATGCCAACAGGGAAATAAACCCAAGGAACCTGCTGTCACATCCCTCAGCCTGCTGGAAGTCCTCTGATGGAAGCAGGGCTGCCTATTCCACTTAACCTCATCTCCCTCACAGAAGGGATAGGGGCCCCTTGCTGAACTATGAGGGGGAAGTTGTGGAACAAGCCTGCATGTTACAGTAAGTAAACACAGCTCACAGAAGCAAGTCCTGGATCAACAGACCAGTGCCACTAGTCTGGTGCCACAAGAGTTTCTGCTCCAGAGGCAACACAACCTGGGCATCTTGACAGGGAGCTGGGAGAGTATGAGATGGCACACAAGGTGCCTGTCCCCACAGAAGCAAATGTTGGACTAGATCAAAACAGCAAGGCGCAAATTAACACTTCACAAGGTATTAGAATTTAATATGCGAATGAGTCCATGATAGTATTTGAGTACAGAATATATATATATAAAATAATATATATATATATATATATATATATATATATATATATATATATGCAAATTAAATGATAAGGTGCTCTGTTATAAAGCTTCTCTTGAGATAAGGCTACTTAGCTGGGCTGAAGCTGTAATATTGACTCCTCCCACCCACCCCCCTGTTCTCCCCAGTGCTGTTCCCATTGGGGTGGTACCTCTGAAAGTAGTGGGAGACACTGGGGTACCAGGCCATTGGAGAGAGCTCAGTTCCTGAGACTGGCAGCCTTGCACGGTTAAAAACTGAGTTTTAAAAAAAGATCCTTTGTGGTCAATGAGTTTTCAGTGGCTGTGGGAGTGTCTGGAGACTGGTACCCCACTGGAACTGGAAGCAGACTCACATAGCTGAAGGAGGTCAGGCAGGGTTGCGCTTTGCCATCTGCTGCAGGCATCATCCTTTCCTGACTCACAAGCAGGGTGAGAGTTTGTGACCAGTAAACAGAAGGAGCCTATACACTACACTCAACACCACCTTAGTGTTGCATTCAGTCCTTGCTTTCCTCTGCCTCCTTTAGAGAATTCCTTAAATCCAGCCCCCAGAGCATTAGGTCAGGACTGGTTGACCCTCAGGACAGCTCCTAAGAGCCTGCAGTCACATTCCCATGTGGTCAATGAGTATTCCCCTGAGATCTTCTGAAGTTGGTGAGCATCATGGATGACCTTCCAGTGGGGTGCCCCAAAGAGGGTCCAAGTGAAGCCTGCCACAGGGGAGTGCGATGGCATGAGCAGGGAGAGGAGAGCAGCCAAGCAGCTGGTTAGACAAAGCCTCTTACTTGTGGGAGATGTTAGAT
The DNA here is from genome assembly GCF_052110815.1 of Crocodylus siamensis. Taxonomy (NCBI): domain Eukaryota; kingdom Metazoa; phylum Chordata; order Crocodylia; family Crocodylidae; genus Crocodylus; species Crocodylus siamensis. The sequence goes on along the minus strand of NC_143402.1, from coordinate 38,961,291 downwards.
AAGGGAGGTCATACCTGAAAGAAAAACCAACAGGTCACGTAAGACGAAACTGGGGAGCGACCTGGTTAGGGCTGGAATGATAATGACCTATGCAGAAGGTACAGGTCAGGGTCAGGAGAGCCTTGGAGAAAGCATTTCTCATTACCACAGCGTAGTGTTCTTAACCTGAATGAGTTCCTGCTTCCCCCTCAGCACAATGTCTTTTGTGGTGGGGGATGGAAGGAGGCTCACCTGAGGAAATGCAGACCCCTAACAAGCACATGGATAAGAGGAAGAGCCATGTCTACTCGGAGGATTACCAGATACATTGCTGCAAGCAGCAGCCTAGGATTAGATGCGTTAAGTGCCAACCCTTAGCCGAGGGCAAAGCAGGTGCTGTGAGAAGAGAGTAGGGCATTCAGATTAGCACTAGCTATCAGATATTCTCAGTGGAGCACAGGCTATGGGAGCTTCTAAGACAGGGGTTCCCAAATTGTGGTATACGTACCCCTGGGGGTATGCAAGACATCTCTGGGGGGTACACAAAAGAAACTGTATAATGATGGATTTAATTTTCATTATAATTGGCATTTAAGGGATTAAAATATAAAACGTATCCTGGTAGGGGTATGTGGGCAGCTGGTAAATCTGGAAGGGGCTACGCAAAAAGAAAAAAAGTTTGGGAACCTCTGCTTTAAGAGACCTAGAGGAATTTTGTCAGCTAGGCTGAACGATCTGACCTAAACCCACTCAGGAAGCAGAAGCACCATGTTCTGGACTGGGATGGATAAAGGAGCTGGTCAGGGAGACTAATACACTGGGAACCTGATGGGGTCATGCATGTTCATCTTCAAGAGACATGTAAACCTAGCAGAGCATCAGCCTGTTTAGCATAGAAGGCTCCCTTGTCTGGCTGGATTCACCTAGGAGAGAGCTGAACCAGCTGCAGTTCTCAGCAATTGTGGATCTCTTCCACAATCAGGGAGGATTCCTCCCTTGAGATCTATGGCACAGCAAGGAGTCTAAGCAGCACTTTGGCAGTCTGGCAGCAGCGTACAGCTGCAGGATTGGCTGGATTAGAATTAGGGCCTCACATAAGCCAAGCAAGATACTGAACGATGACACTCATCTTAGTGAGGAATATGAAGCCAGTGAAGGGGATTTCAGTCGACTACCTCGAGAATTGGGGAAAGCATTTCTTAGTTTCTCCATGATGTCCTCCAAACACACACTGACATCCTGCATCTTGGGCTCTACCTCATCTGGAAGAAGGGGAGAGAAAGGAGAGCTATAGTTAGCAGTGCTGTCCAGAGATCACAACCCATACTGATACCAGCCAAGGTAATGCATCTACAATGCAGGACAATGCAATCAAGAAACTGATGCCCTATTCATTTGATGAACTAGGCAGTGCAGGGCCAGTTGTAAAGCCACTGGTTGTAGAGCCCTGGAAAATGCAGCTCTCTATCTGATCGCAGAGCAGCATAGGTCTGACTACTGTAGCTCCTCATTACAGAGAATACACTCACAGGCCTCTCCTTCAGCAAAACAGCTCAGTCCCATGGACAAACAACCAATGTGTTCCATCAGACTGACCTAAGAGGAGGCCCAGACAGATAGCTGGGGACTGTTAATTGGCACAAAAGGAACTCAGCCCAGCTCCAGGCCCTCACCTGCAGCTTCAGTGTCAGGGGTGTTGTGCTCCTTGTCCTTGGGCTGACTGCTCTCTGACTGGTGGGGAGAGGAAGCCAAGGAGGAGGCTGCAGAGCCATTGCCGTCTGACTCTGCTGGCGGCTGGAAAGAGAAAGGAAACTTTATAAAAACCACCTCCTGGTCACATTCCTTCTTCCCTGAAACCTTCTGTCCCTACATTTGCAGTACCTGTCCTCATGTCAGGCTCCCCTCACCCCTGAAGACAACTATTTATTTTCCTAACCCCTGATCATACCAAAGATGCTGATCTGAGACCTCTGCATCCTCCCCAGGAAGGTACCTGCAGTAGCAGCTCCCTCAGACGGTGCAGCTGGGACTCCAGCTGCTTATTGTGATCTTCCAGGATCTGCATTCTGGTCTCCAAACGGCTCTTGTGCTGCCGAAGGATCCTTGCCTCAGCCAGGAGCTCGTCACTGTGTGGATCTTGGACTGATTCAGGAGATCCCTCTGCCAGGGTTGGAGACTCTGCTGCTTCTTCGTGCTGCCATTTCAAACGCCTCAGCTCTCCTTGGAGGATCCTGGGAAGAGAAAGTCAAGATCATCCACCTGCTCCAGAAATAAAGCTGGAATCACCAAGTGGGCCCCCAGAAACACCTGTGTGCCTGGGCTTGACATCGCACTGAAGAGCAGAAATCCAGCCACAGGAGCCTTAGATGATCAGGTGCAGTTGACAGCTTTCGTCTGTCCAATTTCTCTGCCTTGCCCTGGTTCTACCCCAGTTTCAAGCAGTTTCCAGAAGGTGCACAAACACTTCAATAATGAACTAAAGCCTGAGGCAGAAGGAGGCTTCATCTTGGGGAAACAGTCTCTCTGTGAAGCCAGTTCTATCCACAGCAGAGAGTTCACTGCCATGTGGCCAACAGTAGGACTACCACAAGAGTAGGACTACTAGCTCAAGAGAAGAAGCAGGCATGACAGCAAATCAGAGACACAAGAGATGGAAAAGGCCCTCAATGGTCAGCTCAGCTAGGGCCCTGTCCAGGGTAGGCACAAGTGTTCTGTTGGAAACCTTTTCCAGTTTGCATGCAAGTTTGGGGCTTGGGCGATGCAGTGCTGGAGTTGGCTCCCCACCACTGGCCCCAGCCCTGGCCCTGCGCTCCAGGCACCCCAGCTCATCCACCCCATAGGGCATGTGGCCGGGAGGATAGGATGGGGCTGCAGGAGAACAAGAAGAGGCATCCAGGAGTGGGATGGGGAAGTGGGGCTGGGATCACAATGCAGTAGCAGAGGGCCCAGGGCAAAGCCATGATCCACTGCCCACATGTTCCTGCAACGGGTGCTGGTTCCACAGGCAGGGGCCTGCAGGAAGCAAATCACGGCTCTGCCCAAGCCCCATGCTGTCATCACCCCAAGATCCCAGACTCACCACTGCCTAGCAGTCGAGGCTTGGGAGCAGAGCGGGTGCACATATGTGCATCCAGCACACTTGCACCCCCCTACCTAAATGCAGTAGCAGCGGCTGATCCCACACAGGTAAGTGAGTAGGGTGAAAGGAGCCAGCACAGCTGCAGAGGATCTGGAAGGGGAGCCCCCCAGATCCCTCTTAAGTGAGCCAGCAAGAAGCCACACTCCTGAGCCACGCACGGGCAGCGTATGAGAACAGGCATGCTCTTAAGCGTTCATGCAAGGCGGGCGTGCAGCAGTAACGAAGAAGGAGTCTCCAGCAAGAGAAGATGACTCACAGCTCCACAGACATGGTAAGGACGCAGGGAGCGGCTGCTAGGGACCCCACCCCGGTGGTGCCACCTACCCTGGGCTCTACTGAGGCCTCCACCCAGACAGAGCCCCTGGTGAGGTCGGCAGCCTCCTGCCCCCGTCTGTGGAGGCTGCCTGCTGGGGACCCAGAGGCTGTGGGCGGGAGAGGGGTCTTGTCCCCAACTTTGGGCCCTGGAGGAGCAGGTGAGGGAACTCCAGGCTGAGGCGAGCGGGCTACGGGGGATCAGGGCTGCAGAGGACAAAATTGACATGTTTTTCCATTTTCTGCAGGAACAGTTTTCTAGTGGACAGACCTCCCAGGAGAGATGCACAGCAGAGGAATGGCAGAAGGTGCCCACCAGAACCAGGGCCTCTTGGGCTAGCGTGGTGGCGGCTCCCCAAGTATAACTGGGGAACAGATACAAGGCCCTGGCAGCCTTAGAGGAGAAGGCTGAAGTAGATGCCTCTGGGGGCCAAGGTGCCACTCTACACACGGCACGGTCTGAACAAGGACAGAACACTACGAGGAAGAAATGTCTGGTCCTCGTCATCGGGGATTCCATCCTGAGGGGAATGGAGGGTCCCACCTGCCAATCCGACCCCATGGCATGTGAGGTCTGCTGCCTGCCTGGGGCTCAGATTCAGGATATTACAGAGATGATCCCAGACCTCATTCGACCCTCTGACCAGTACCCCATGGTCCTAATCCATGTGGGAATGAATGATGCAGCTGGGAGCAGGCCAGACTGCATCATGAAGGACTACAAGGGCCTGGGGGCCAAGCTCAAGGACACTGGAGTGCAGGTGGTATTCTCCCAGTACGTAGATGTGGACAGTGCCATGAGGCCTGCATCGGAGTGGTCAACTAGCAGCTTTGGAGTTGGTGCTACCAGGCAGGCCTTGAGCTCCTTGACAACGACCTGCATTTTTGCACAGGGGGCATGCTCGGGTGGGATGGGCTTCACTTCTCCCCTAAAGGCAAGTGTGTCATTTTTTCCAGGTTGGCTGATCTTGTATGGTGTGCTTTAAACTAGCTTTGCCGGGGCATGGGGCCACAGGGGAACATGAGGACACTTTCCAGCCAAGACAGGTGACAAGCACAAGAAGTACCCAGGCAAGTGACAGGAGTCCGGATAGTCCTAGGATCAAGCTGGGGGGGGGGGGGGGGGGGGGGGGGGGCGTGGCGTGCATGCACCCATAGGAGGCCTTAACTGCCTCTACACTAATGCTCAAGCAGGAGGAACTTGTCCTCCTGCTAGTTAACACAAACCCAGACATAGTGGGGCTCACTGAAACCTGGTGGGATTCAACCCATGATTGGGCGGTAAATGTTAAAGGCTACAGACTGCACAGGCGGGATAGAACTTGGATGGAAAGGCAGGGGCATGGTGCTCTACGTCAAACAGTAATACACATCCTCAGCTAACAGGACGGTCAGACGAGGGGCAAACTGAAGTGCTCTGGGTAAGAATACAGCGGGGGTTGAGGGGAAAGGGACTTAATGGTGGGGGTCTACTACAGACCACCCAACCAAGGGGAATTCTCAGGTTAGCTCGCGGATGCAGTTAAGTCAAGGGATGTGGTCATCATGGGTGACCTAAACTATCCAGACATCTGCTGGGAAGAGCAGTCAGCCAGGTCTGATCATTCATGTAGGTTCCTAGCCGAGATACAGGACCTCCATCTAACCCAGGAGGTACACAGCCCCACCAGGGGAAATACCTTGCTGGACCTGGTCCTGGCCACAGGTGACGACCTGGTGAGGGGACTGCAGGTTTTCAACCACCTGGGTGACAGCAGGGTGTCAAAGGCCTGCAGCAAGGCAGTAGCCCTTGAGTTCAGGAGGGCCAATTTCAGTGAGTTAAGGAGATTAGTCGAAGAGGCACTGAGGTCCCAGAGGGTAAGGGAATTGGGAGTCCAAGACAAGTGGTTGTTCCTGAAGGAGATGATCCTCCAAGCCCAAAGGGTGATGGTCCCAATGCAAATCAAAGGGGGCAAGAGTGCTCAAAAGCCCCCATGGCTCGCCAAAGGCATTCAGGAATGTCTGAAAGCTAAAAAGGAGGTGTACACCTGGTGGAAGGGAGGGGCTATCACCAAGGAGGATATTGAGTCCATTGCTCAAGACTGTAGGGGGGCTGTTAGGAAGCCTAAGACAGAAACAGAACTAGGACTAGCAACCAGGATCAAAGATAACAAGAAGTCCTTTTTTAAATACATAGAGAGTAAAATGAAGGCACCAGGTAATGTGGGGCACCTGCAGGACACGGTTGGCAATCTGGTGGTTGCACCAGATGATAAAGCTGACCTCTTTAACAAATTCTTTGCCTCCATTTTTCTAAGCAAGGACCAGGACATCTCCCCCACCAGGATTCCAGATGGACTCAGGAGAGGCACTGCCAGGCCCAGGGTCAGGGGGGACCTAGTTAGGGAACTTCTGGTGGGGCTGGACGTGTTTAAATCAGCAGGTCCAGATGACCTCCACCCCAGGGTGCTGATGGAATTGGTAGGGGTCATTGCAGAACCCCTGGCACAGCTTTACGAGCACTTATGGTGCTCTGGCCAGGTGCCAGAGGACTGGAAAAGAACCGATGTGGTCCCCATTTTCAAAAAAAAGGGAGGAAGGAGGACCCAGGTAACTATAGGCCCATTAGTCTTACCTCAGTCCTGGGGAAGTTCTTTGAGAAAATTATCCAGGAGCACATCTGTGAGGGACCAGCAGGGGAGATTATGCTCAGGGGCAACCAGCATGGGTTCATTAGGGGAAGGTCCTGTAAGATCAACCTGACTGCCTTTTATGACCAGGTCACAAAATCCTTGGACGCAGGTGTTGCAGTGGATGTAGTCTTTCTGGACTTTAGGAAGGCCTTTGACACTGTGTCTCATTAAAAAATTAGGTGTCTGTGGTGTCAACGCCTACACAGTTAGATGGGTCACAAACTGGCTGGAGGGCCGCACCCAGAGTGGTGGTGGATGGGTCATTTTTGACCTGGAGGGATGTGGGCAGTGGAGTCCCCCAGGGCTCGGTCCTCAGGCCCGTACTGTTCAAAATCTTTATAAGCGACTTGGACAAGGGTGTGAAAAGCACCTTGTTCAAATTCGCAGATGACACTAAGATATGAGGAGAAGTGGGCATGCTAGAAGGAATAGGCTACAACTACATCTGGATAGATTACAGGGGTAGGCAGATGAGAATAGGATGGGATTCAATACTGACAAGTGCAGGGTACTGCACCTGGGGAGGAAGAACCAGCAGCATACCTACAGGCTGGGGAACTTCCTTCTCATCAGCACAGAGGCAGAAAAGGATCTTGGAGTCATCATTGATTCCAAGATGAATATAGGCCACCAATGTGAGGACATGGTCAGTAAGGCTAACCCGAACCTTGTCATGCATCCACAGATGCATCACGAGCAGGTCCAAGGAAGTGATCCTTCCCCTCTATGTGACACTGGTCAGGCTGCAGTTGGAGTACTGTGTCCAGTTCCGGGAGCTGCACTTCAGGAGGGATGTGGACAGAATTGAGAGGACCCAGAGGAGGGCCACTCGCATGGTCAGGGGGCAGTAGGGCAGGCCCTATGAAGAGAGGCTATGGGACCTGAACCTGTTGAGCCTCCGCAAGAGAAAGCTAAAGAGGGGATCTGGTGGCCATCTATAAAAACTTACCAGGGGGGGATCTGCAGGGAACGGGAGAGTCCCTGCTCCCCTGAGCACTACCAGCAGTAACTAGGAATAATGGCCACAAGCTGATTTAGAGTAGGTTCAAGCTAGACATCAGGAAGCACTACTTCACAGTCAGGGTGGCCAGGATCGGGAACCAACTTCCAAGGAAAGTGGTGCTCACTCATACCCTGGGGGTCTTCAAAAGGAGGTCAGATAATCATCTAGCTGGGGTCATCTGACCCCAGTGTTCTTTCCTGTCCATAGCAGGGGGTCGAACTTGATCTGCCCAGGTCCCTTCTGACCCTACCAACTATGAAACTATTCCATTCCTGGATGCAGGTCCTTGCTCACCCACAGCCCCATTCCACCCACCTGGCCACATGCCCTGCCTATATGGGTCCCAGCCGGTCTCCACTGAGACACTGGGATTGCGGGCAGTGACAACATGGGGCCACAGCCTGGGGCAGAGGTGAAATCTGCTCCCCACCCACCCTTGCCTGTAGAACCAGCACCTGTTGCAGGAGTGTGAAGGCAGTGGATCATGACTCTGCCCCAAGCCCTGTGCTGTCACTGCCTCATGTTCCTGGTCCCAGCCCTGACACTCTGTGGCCCCATCCCAGCTAAGTGTGGAGAAGAGCTACTTAAGGATTTTTGCTGATCTGTAGGGGGGGCAGGAGGGAGAAAGGGGTGCTGACCTGTCCCACGGCAGCTCACCAAAACTCCCTAAGTGGCCTCCAGCTTAAATTATTGTCCACTCCTCCTCTTTGTGGACCTAGCACCTCATACACTGAAGAAGAAAGTCTCTAATGTTCAGCCTAGATATCCCTTTCCCCAGCCCCCCAAACCATTATACCAAGCTGTACCAACGGATTCTCTGATTATATGAGTTCCCCTTCCCAGTGCCTGAAGATGGGCCTCGTGTCTCCCCACCTATGTAAGCTACATTAGCTGGATACTTCAAATCCTTTTTTCTATGTCTTTTCCTCAAGGCTCTGTCAGCATTTCCCTGGTCCTGCTCCAGACTCCCAGTTGCTGGGCTGGCATGCTGTTCCTGGTTCCTTTGCCCTTTGACACACTCTCATATTCCAGCTTGGGCATTCACCCACATACATACCTGTTTTCATCCTCTAAATGGGCCAGGATTCTCTCCAGCTCCCCCTTATCATTGGTGTTGACACTGTCCTTGGCCTGCTGGCTGCCCACTGGTTCTCGGTCTGTGATTGGACTGGAGTGGCGCAACAGGTACTGATCCTCATCCCTGTCACAAACCCCAGGAGGAGAGGCATCAGTGATGGAAAGCCAACCAGAGGGCTGTGTGGAAAACACAGCCATGGAATCATAGGGTTGGAAGGGAGGTCATCTAGTCCAACTCCCTGCTCAAAGCAGGACAATCTAAACCACCCCAGGCAAATGTTTGTCTAACCTGCCCTTAAAAACATACAACGATGTAGATTCCATAGCCTCTCCAGGCAGTTTATTCCAATGCTTAACACCATGCTCTTGGTTAGAAAGTCCTCCCTAATAGCTACCTTAACTATTCCCTGTGTATGTTTAAGCCTGTTATTTCTTGTCTTGTCCTTTGTGGACCCAAAAACAATTGATTATTTTCTTTAAAACTGCCCTTTTTGTACCAAAAGACTGTTATTAAACCCTCCTAGTCTTTTCTTCTCTATACTATAAAATTCCTCCAACCTTACCTCATTTGTCATGTTTTCGAAACCACTAATCATTTGGTTGCTATCCTTTGAATGCTTGCCAATTTGTTCACACCTTGTCTGAAGTGTGATGTCTAAACTGGCCACAATACCCATGAGCCAGGCCACATGTACTGAAACATGTGGAAGAACCGCTTCCCACAACTTGCCTATGACATTCCTTGTTAAGACATCCCAGAATTCTATTAGCTTTTTTGCAGCACATGGACATGATTTGTACAGAAGATTGTACAAGTTGCGTACTAAACTGATCTATTCCTTAGAGCAAAAGATAAGACCTCCTGGTTCCATTCCCGTGGAGAGATGTTTACTATGTACCACAGACAGGACAGGGGTGGGTAAAGTGTGCGGGGAGGCAAGCACTCTTCTCAAAACCCCTGGAGAGAGAGAACCTCAGCATCTCCCCGTATGGACAAACACATTCAAAACATATAAAAGATGCACCACTCACAGGCTATCATCTGGGGACAAACTGTCATTAAAGAAGGAACAGTTCTGACTTTCCATCTCTGCGAGCCTGGAGGAGACAAAACCAGATTAATACCTTCCCAGGAGAGTCATTGGGCCCGTATATCCATTCCTTGTACCTATACTTCTTCGGGTCCCTGCACTAGAATCCTGCCCAGTTGTTCTGTCCCAGGATGTCTTGTCACTCAGCTTCTATTTAGATCCTAAATAATTTTGTATTTTTTAGGAAGAAACTGTTCATCTAGAAAATTTGTTTTGGGAGATGCACCCTCTTTGGTGAGGCCATCCCGGCCTCACAACTGGCAGATCTTTTCACATTCACAAGTGCTGCAGTGCTATATGAAAGGTGGGTGCAATGGTGATGGCACTATGCAGGTTCAATTCCTATTACCTTGCATAGTCTTCAGCAAGTCTGTCTGTGCCTCAGTTCCTCATGTACACAATGGGGATAAGCTCTGCCCCCCCAGGGCACTGGGAGAATTAATTTAATGATGATTATAAGGGCACTATGCAAGAACCACAGAATGCTACATGGATCAGTCTGAAACAGGGCTGCTGGGAAAAGCTGCTGATAGGCCAAGGCATGAAGGACTCAATCACTTCCTTCTTTCAGAAGAGCCCCTGCTAAACTTCAGCTGCACGCTTGTAAGTAGGAAGTTCTCAGTGAAAATAAAGATCTTGTATAAATATAACAGCTGCATCCCAGCCAAAAGCAACAGCAGTGCAGGTGGGATAAGACAGGTCATTCATTTGGGCATCCCACTCCAAAAGGGCTCCTTAAGTTTGGTCACTACCTCACACCTGTCAGGAAGGTGGCACCACAGTCTGGAGCTGATCTAAGGCAATGTTAGCCATAACTCATACCAGTGAAGTGAATGTAGTGGAAGGTGGGGGGGTGGGGAGGTGGGGGGAGGGTCTTACAGACAGCCTTTGGCTGAAGTGCTGGACTGCGCCTACCCACTACTCTCCTTCACTCCTGTTCTGGTGCCTATAGCATAGTACCTGCTGGCAAAGTGCTCAATCCGGGAGTGGGTATCAGCATGTGGTAGCATCGGGGAGGAGGCTGGTCTGGAAGACACACACACTGGTTAGCAAAACACTGCAGTCTTTACTCAAAGTTATGGCTCATAGGTACAGCCCTAATCTCATTTAGGACCAGAAGAACTAGGGGCTGGCTGGAGACTCATTGCTCCCATAAAGGTCAAGCAGGAAGATGGAAGCAGTATCTCAACCAAACCCTCCCTCTGTGCAAGGCAATGAAAATCTCTGTTCTTCCAAGATCTAGACTCCGTTCCAGCCACCACAGACACCCAAGCTGTCTTCTCTAACTGAACCCTTCATCCCCTGGCCTCTCCTGTCTCGGGGACTAGAATCCCACACCTGCACCTCAGTGGGCAGGTCCTTTCTGTGGGGTCTGTTTTAGGCAGGGCCAAGGTAGCACCAGTCTTCAGGCCAGCACTTACGTCTCTGAAAAGTCAGCTTCAAGCACAGACTGGACAGGCAGGTATCCCCTCTGCGGGTGCTTGCTGAAGTACTGCTTCGACCGGAACTTGTTTTTTAGGGTTGTAGCAAAGTCTCTCATGTTCTCACTAGACGTAGTCTGCAGAAAGACAGAGACTCTAGTAAGTGAGGGATGGAGACATCCAAAAGAAAGCAGTCCTCCAAGTCTGGCCTTGAACTAGATAGAGAGGGAGGCATTTTCCAGACTGTAGACATGTGCATGCATATAGCATGGAATAAGCACATGAGAGCCCAAACACAAGGACTTAAATGAGCATGACATGTTACTTATAGGCATATGCACATATATCTAATATCACTGCCTATTTCTAAATTGTTGCAGGGCAGGCAGCAGCTGAATTTACTGTTACAGCTTCATAATCTGCAGTGTAGAACCATGTAGGTAGCTTCCACCAGGCTCATGTGGAGTCGAGAGAAGCATTCCTTGAGCTGCCCATGCATAATGATGGCAGGAAAGATACCCAGTTCTGACCCAGTGCTGAATGAACAGTCCCCTGGAATAGCCCATGTTGACTGCTCCTGGCTCCCTGACTACACAAAGCAAGGAATGCTCAGCCACAGCTCCTTACCGGCGTATAGTACTCCATGATGGGATAGTGCAACTTATTCCCTTTGCTGGCTCGCCCTGTCAGGAAGCAGGTCTGACAGATATCCACATTGAACTGCTTCAGGCTTCTATATCTGGGAAGATGAAGAGAAGCTGGGGAGATAGCAACAACCTGTGAGGAAGCATCATCCGGGAGACCCCCAGGAAGACTGCCGGGTTGAGACCTCATTGTGGTTCAGTGCACCTGGCCCACACAGTACAAGGCTGTTTTTTTCTTGCATACAACTGATTCTAAAAACACTGAGTTCTCACTGCTCCCAATACAGCAGCAGGCTCCCTCAATTGCTGCTGGTGGGGAGAGGCTGATATGAAATCCTGCTATTGTAGGTGCTTAAATTATTTAGTCATCATAGTCACAGGCCACCCCTGAATGTTCCACCAGCTCAGGGCAAAGAACATTTTTCCATCACCTGTTCCAGCTGCTGTCTAGCTAGAACTGTCTGTTATATTAAAAACAACAACATATTATCAGGCTTCAGCCACCCCAGCACACACACTTCACTGTAACATTTTTGATGCCCTAGAGATCATCACACATGCCAGGCACAATGTGGACAAGGCAGGCGTTCCCCTCTAGTGCCTCAACCTGGACTGGCACTACACCAGGAAATTGGAAGGTCCATAGTTGCAGATTGTCTATGTGCAGGCAAATAAATAACTGACTTTCCAGCTGCTCTTTCCCCAAGGAGGCAAGAGAGAGGCTGTTTGTTCTCTGTGAAGTTTATTTGTATTACCCGCCCTAATAAGATTATATCTTAACTCGGTCTAAAGATACATCTCTTTCTAAAGATGGGAGAAGTCAGCTCAGTCACCTCGTTCATTCTGGGTCACTGCTGAGGTTGCCAGCATGGGGCCCAGTTATAGAACAAGCTGTAGTGGTGATTTCTGACACGTATTTATGCACTGAGAATGCATTCAGCTCATTTCACAGAGGACAGGTGGTGGTACCAACTTCTCGTTGATCCTAGCCCAAGCCAGGTTCCAGAACAACCAACTAGAGGCAATAAGCCCCACAACCCCTCCCCATGTGCTGCACCAAGCAGCACCAGACACTTTTCACTGAGGCCCTGAAACAAAGCCTCTGTCTGTGTAGTACTTGGGCAGAATTCGCCTCAGTGTAGCCCAATTATCACTGATTCCTATGTCATTCCATAGTGACTTCAGCTGTGGCTGTGCTGCCTACCTGAAGCCTTTGATAGGACACTGCCTGCAGACAGAACATTTGGTCTGGTGCTTCACTTGTTCAGCAATGGTCACTCTGTGCAGGACAGCCAGCCATACCATGGACTGTGGCTCCAGGTTGGCCCATTCCAGGAACTGGGAGACCTCAATCACAGGTTTCCCATTACTCTAGGGAAAGAGGAAAACAGGAGCTAAGCCCAGCACAAATCACAACTCCAGTGACTAAGCAAGGGAGTGTGGCCAAGGCACCTGCTAGCCAGCATATTCCCCCATTTCCACTCCTACCCTTCTCAGAGAGGACACCAGAATGACAGCTGTGACTGGCATCTCCCTCTGAGCCAGCACAGCTGCTCTCTCCTTGCCCACTGGGTGGAACCGCAGAAGTCAGAAGACAGGATAGAAATGTCCCCACCATGATACTTACAAAGCGGAAGCAGCTGCGGACACTGGGCTCCACATTGCTGCCTCCAAACGCTGCCACCTCTCCCAGCTGGCGTGGAACCTGGATGGCCTCATGCAGCAGGATGCCAAGGTGCCGCTGGTCACACAAGCCACCAGGGTTTGCCACCTGGCTAAAGAGGTCTTTTGGGTGGAAGGGTGAGCCCACAGAGAGCAGAACAGGGGCAAAAGAACAACAGCACAGACACATTACTATACATGTAGAAGCTGGGGAGAGAGCTCCCCCCTCAATGCCTGGGGGTATGGAGATGCAGATTTCAGTGGTGGGTGAGAGGTATGAGGAAAGGAAGCAAAGCTGGGATCTCTTCCCTGAAACAGGGCCCCTTTTTGCCTCAGCTAAGTTCAGAGTCTGCGTGTGTGTGCATGTGCGTGTGCATATGCGCATGCAACCCAGCAGTAAAAAACACAGTCCCCAGCCTACTAAATTAGGTGTGGGATTTAGAGAAGGGGAAGCAGTGAGGCAAAGGGATTAGTCACAGCAGGAAGGCTGCTTCTCTCTGTCCCCAACAGGCAGTCCTTCTTGCCCAGAAACTTCACAGATCCAGGAAACCTCCCCTGCTAGAACCCAGCTTTTCCATGGAACCCCCAGGGAATGACTCACACTGGAATTTCTCCTTCACCTCCGTGCCGCACATACATGCAACGCCAGTCTTGAACGAGAGAGCTCGCATCTTCCCACTGCGACCACTGAAAGCAAAGGGCAAAATACTCAGCTCCCCTCAATTTTGTGAAGGTAATTTTCCTAACAGAGCTCAATTGGTGTCTACTGGGAGTTCAGTAGTGGAGTTCCCTTCTGGCAATGCCTCTTTGATGCCAGCTGGCCACTTGCAAGGCGACCTTCTTCACAGCAATGCCCTGTCTCTGCCAGCTGGACCCCAGCCCCAGGCAGTGAGAACTGCCTCATAGCACTGCCTTGGGAATGCCTGCCAGAACTCCATCAGAAAGGTTTCCCTCAGCACGGTGTCTGGGCTGCATGCCAGCTCCCAGTTTCATGGTTCTGAAAAGAGTCCCGCAGGCAGACAGCAAATACCTATCAAATACATTGAGCAGCCAGTTGAGACTCATGTCCACGCAGAGTGGAACATTGACCAGGATGCCCCTTTCTTCCTCCAGACGCTCGTAGAGAGCTGTCAGGCAGTGGATGACTTCAACCACGTCCATTACCCGGTCACTGGGCTGCAACTCATGCTCATTGAAGATTTCCAAGGCTGTGGCCAAAGTCACCATGTCCACTGAGCAGGCAAGGGGCAGAGAGAGCAGAAACCAGAGGAAAACATTGTAAGATAAAGAACAAAAACAACATTGATCAGAACTGAGAGGAGAGGGATCTAGAGGTATTTAGGGAAGCCCTTTCCTCTAAGAACACTAGGGCAGAAGTGCCTTTGGGATTACACAAACACAGAGACACAGAGTCATCTTAAAACCCATGCTTCTGCCTGGTCTTCTCCTCACCTGCTGGTACAGCTAACACCCGAGTTCAATCACCAAAAAGCTACAGGAAATACAGCACTTCTCTAGTATCCCATTGTGCCCAGTCTGTGCATTGGTGAGCACTATCTGCGCCATTGGTCTCATTACACAGTGAGTCAGTTTCCTCTATTGTCTGTGTGGCTCTTACACAGCAACAGGGGAGATGGAAGAAAAGACACATGAAAGAGGAAAATGGGACTGAAAAGCCACAGAAGGCATAGAGGGAGTCAGAGCCAGGAAGCACCTGCACAATCTTTGAACACAACTGGTGAAATTAATTTGATCAAGCCAACACTAAACGCTTTCTGCTTGCCCCCACAGCTGTTCCTGCCCCGTGCAGGGCAAAGAGGTGCAGACATGAGCAGGGGGAGCATGGGTACTTACATCGCAGAGCCTTCTGGACACGGCGCAGCTTCATGGCCGTCCGATATGCAGAGAACTTAATGTTGTTCAAATCAGCTGCAAAACAAAGAGAAACCCAACTGTGCATTTTTTTCTTCAGGGGCAGGAAAAGGAATATTTGCTGATCACAGGGTTTGCAGGGGAAATGCCATCTGAATTAACACAAGACCCAAGCAAGAGGGTCCAGTCTACAAAGGACAGAGACAAAACCCTCTGTCAGGGGCAGAACATGAGTTAGAGTGAGCATGTGGGAGTGAGAGGGCAGGCAGCACAGCATCAGACCCAAGGCTGGGATGAGTCCTGTGCAGACTCTACCACAAAGACATTGAGGAGAGCCAAACAGAAGGCATTCTTCCACTTGGCAGGGAAAGTTGGGGACTGTCCTGCATCCCACTGCACAAGCACCTGGATAGAAGCAGCGTTCTCCAGGGGGTCCTTACCCAGTGTCTGGTACAGCTCTGTCATCTTGGGGTGGTCCCAGCACGTTGTCTGAGCCTGATGGCTGAAAAAGCAGAAGGGAACCAAACAGAGAACCAAACCTTCAAACATATCCACAGGCACAAGGATGCAAGTAGCCATTCTCCTCCTTTTCATCCCATTTCCTGGCTAAGAAGCCCCCACGGTCACACAACACGCAGTTGAGACACCTCCCCCCCACCCCAGGACCGGCCTTCACTTTACTATTCCAGTCTCTCTACCTCAGGATACTGGTGCAGAGCAGTCTCACATGCTACTTTTTCCAGGACTGAACCTGTCCAGGCAGGGCCATCCCTGGGGGGGTGCAAATTGGGGCAACCATCCCAGGCCCTGTGCTCTGGGAGGGCCCCACAGAGCTGGGTGGAGCAGTGGCTGTGTCCAGCCGCTCACTATTCCCCCACCCCATCCCCTGCCAATGGTGGCAGCAGCTTCTTCAGGTCTGGGATTGGAGCAGGGGTGGGGCTCCGCATAGGCTGCTTTGCCCTGGGTCCCACACCCTGCTCAGGCAGCCTCTGTGTCCAGGGGATCCTCCAGCACATGCAGGCACTCTGGCGGAGGACTCCATCTCTGCAGGATCAGGTGCAACAAACCTTTCATATACCCAGCTTGTTCCCGGCTTCACTAGGAAATGTCTCCTCAGCCCCACCTCTCTAATAACCTCTGGAGTCTTTCCATCTACAGCACTCATCTCCTTGTCAGGAAGGCAAGTCCTGTTCTATGACATCTCCATGCCTGCCGTTAGCCACCTGGGGGTGTCTAACAGTAGTGCACAGGCCAAGATTCTTCTCCCCACCAACACCATGCACTCCACCCTATCCTAACAGTCTGTAAATGTCACCTCAGTAATGCCTCATGGCTTCTTCAGATTTCTCCATGGCTCTGGCCCCTAGCATAGGGACCCAGCTAGATCTGGAATGGATAGTATTTGTGTCCACCCCATCAAGACTTATTGAATTTGAGGGGTGGATGGAAGCCACACAGATGATGGAAAAAGAACAAAGAGCAAAGGAGACCAAGACAGAAAACCACATGTAGGAAGAGATCAGGATCAGCCAATGCTCTAGCCTTTGACTGCACACTCACTTGATGTAGTACGGCACTTTATTGGGTGAAATTGCTCGTTCCCAGGGGATCTGGACAGAGGCTGCAAACAGAGACACAGACAAAAGTAATGTAGACAGTCTTCCAGGTCAAAATCCTCTCTGAAGAGAGACTGCAGTCTGTCAAGCGCTGGTCTCAGGGAAGACAGCAGAGATGGGGGAACTGGGGAGAATATGAATGCAGAAGTCTCTGTGCCCTCAACATCCACTCCTCTGCATCTGACTATGGGCAGAACCTGGGACACTGCCACTATCAGAGGCTGCAGTCCCTGGTCAGCGTGACCCCTTGTTTAAAGAAGACTCCAGTGGTCCTCAGAGTGATGTACTGGATATGAGTGCATATATGTGAGCATGTATACAATACTTCTCTGGATCTGGAAGCACCTGCCACTCATAGGTCCCTGGCTGACATTAAAACAATGGCACAACTGGGATTAAAGGAACTTTCTGGAACATCATGCCACAACATGACAGGAGGCACAATGGTTGGGATGGATGATAAAATTCTTCAAATCCTAACTATGCTACTGCTGATCAGCCTCCAGCCCAGTTCTGCAGACAAGGCACAGGGCAGCTCTGCCTCAGACGCAGGACTGCCCCCAACCCCCACCAGGTTCCAGACCTGGGGTCCCAGTACCCTGTGACTTTTAAAAGTCAGGTGTGCTTTCAATCTAGAACCAGACCCAGGACTGTTGGGAACAGGTCTAATAATCAGCTGATTGTAAGCCCAGTCCTGGGACAGCCTAGCTACATGAATGATTTTTAGAAGTCCTAAGGCTCTAAGACCCTGGGATCAGGGAGCCTCTCCCCACCCCAGGTCCCTATGCCATCTAAAAATACTGGGTTCAGCTCACCTCTACACAATCCAGCATTTTAGAGTGCCCTGCAGGGCAAGGCAGAAAAGGCTGCAGGGCTCAGGAACTGTTAGGTTCCCAGAGGCTGGAGCCCTTTGACCCCCTCTGCCAGGAAACCTTACAGCTTCATTCTCCCAGCCATCAGTATTCAGCATCAGGAGCAGAGCTGTCCCAGTCCTGATGCCAACCCCACTGTCCCCATGCCAAAACTGGCAGTCAACTAATTGTCAGCACTGGCCTGGGGCTGCTACACGTTCAATTTATGGCACCATACAAACAAGCCACAGAGATGTTTTGTGTGTTTTATGGAATCTTTGTGGTCAGTTTGCCACTTTATGGCACGTTATTTAATTATGGTGCATTACCACATTAATCACACCATAACAGTAACGCGTGCCAGGGCCCTAGTGTTATTAGACTCCTTGGTCCTTAGCATGCAAGTCCTGTGTATCTAGAGGGGAGACATTAAAGGTGGGGATTTATAGTTCTGGTTGTCTGCAGCACCTAGATTTAACACCTGGGGAAAGGGAACCTTTTTGTTACCATCACCCAGCACCTTGGCACAGACAGGGCTCATCAACTCCAACGCTAACATTTTTCCTCTGGGCCCCGAAAGCAAGGCTCCCAGATCTGCATGCGAATGAAACCTAATTTGCAGAAGAGGTAAGCATCTATAAACCCCGAGAATACAAGTGACAGTGCAGGTTCTCCACACCTCGGAGTCAGGCTGCATTTACAGAGGACTCTAAACATCGGCCTCCAGGCCCAGCAGCTCCATGTGAAATATGTTCCATGCAACACTTGCTATGCTATCCAGAGCCTCTGGACAGAGCTCTGATGTGTGGGAATGGAATCCCTCCCACCTTGCAGTGAAAAATGAAGGCCTCATTATCACACGCATTCCTGTCCCCCAAACTAGCCACATGGAATATGAGAGCTGTCTCTTTGCTGCCATCTGTCTGCTTGCCCTTTGGCACCACAGGGCTGCTGAGTCTGGCATAGTCCCAAGTGTCACCTGGGTGCTGTCTCCTGCTAGTGTCACCCACTCTACGTTCTTAAGGTGACAAATGGTTACTCGATATGGTGCAGAACCCTTCCATTTTCCCATCCACTTAACGTGGATGTTAAGTGAATGGGAATAAGTGGTGCGTGGCAATGAGAAGTGCCTTCTGCTCAAGTCCCTGTACCTCAGGGTCACATAGCATTACCAAACTTGGATCATGCCACGTATCACTTAGGAGTGCCCACTTGACAATGCCTCTTCTAGGTGTCTGTAGTGTCACTGGGGTTGTCCTATCAGAGCAAGGCCAAGGAATACCAAGACATAGGGGGAATTCCTGTGTAGTGAGGCAGTAAGCAAGGAAGACCTACACTCTGGTCTCTCTGAACAACTGCAGCATACACAGTGCTGAACTGCTCCCACCCAGGGATTTTCCTTTACTAGGATTACTGGGCTGACCTACTCACGTACAGGAGAGGAAGTGCTGGGAGCCTGGTCCGAAGTCCCGGTGGGCATCCTGGAGCTGTTTCAGCCGCTCATTTACAGAGGTCTGCAAAGAGAGGAAGCTGGAATTTAAAGTGAACCAATCCTGTATCTCAGCACAAAGCACTGTTCTTGAGGCACTGTATATGGACTCAGACAGGCCACTGTAATGTTCCACCTGGGGATTATCCAGGTCAACCAACAAGCAAAGATGCATGTACGTTTATCCTCTGCCTTCCTAGGCAATCCTTGCATTCCTTCTCTCATGAGCAACCACTTTCATTTCTCCTCGTGTGGCATCTTTATATGGCACAGCAGCTGTCCTGATTTACAATAGCTGAGAAGTTTCTAAGCTCCTCCATGGCCCCCTTGATCTCCACCTACTCATGCCTGCCCCTGCAAGGTGGCCTCTGTTACCTTGACTTAATTCAACATCCTCTGAACAGCCCCTTCCTTTAACATCTCCAACTACTGTTGGCTTCTCACAGGACACCCCACTTCTCTACCTGAAGCTGTTTCCACCGGGTGTTGATCTGCTCCAAGGCTCGGGAGTTCTCCATGGATAGATGAACATCAGAGATAGCAAGCTGGTGTGCAAGGTCATTAACTAGCTTCACTCCATCCTTCATAGGGGAGAGCTCTTCCTTAAACAGCTAGAGCCCAGACACCCAAAACCAGCAGAAACAGGAAGGAAAGAGAAAAAACACAGCAGGTCACTCAGTCAGCCACCCCATACCACTCAAGTGGCCCCAACCAGCTGGGGCACACTAGCAGTTGGCACTGCATAGCAGAGGAGTATGGCATGACCAACGCCCTTTTCCCTCACTGAGCCTGCTAGAAAACTCAGCAGAAATAGCTCAGATAAAGCCTGCATGCCAGGCTGGAAGTATGAACACTACTGCTACCTGGAATCAAGTCCACTTGCTTACAATGTTCATCCTGATGAACAATCCTGAGTAGAAATGTCTTTTGCTTTCCCCACCCAGACAGGCAACCTTATCAGCGTTTGAGCAGACACCACGAAGGAACATTCTCCCTTGGAAAAGACCTCAGGAGGATCTATCAGTGTGAACAGCAAGAACCCAAATTATGTGCCAAAGTGGAGTCACATGAGGGATGAAGTGATGTCTGTGGTTTTATCAGAGCCTGGATACAATTTTGATACAGTCCAATCCGGGCAGTGCAAGCATGTTGGATTGCATGGTAGGAGGAAGCTGAGCTGAGGCAGCCAGTACTTTCCAGAGAACAGTACTTTCTCTCCCCAAGGACAGGGAAAGGGGGTCCTGGCCAGAAGAGCTGTACCTTGGTTGCCTGGATGTGCTCTGGTAAAGAATCAATGAAGAGGTCCCCAATCGGTTCCCAGGTTTCCCGCACACTCTCTGCCTGGTCCAGTGTGGTGCTAAGCTCCTCCATGGCCCCCTTGATCTCCAGCAGTTGTTCCAGGGTCCGTTCAATGTGACGGTGCTGGTCCACACAGCGAGCAGTGAGCTTCTCCCACAGCTCACTAGCCACGTTTGCCTGCTTCCACACAAAGCGGCTGATGTTCTGGATCCGATGCCGGGGTGAGACATCTACCAGCAAAGCAGCAGAGACACAGAGAGCAACTGTGAAATTCCAAACCTAGTAAGAAAACCATGGAAGACGTGAAGAGGGGAAGAAATGCAGGGTGATGAGGAAAGACCCAAAAAACAAGAGGAAGCAAGAGGGGAGAAGTCAGAGAGAACAGGGAAGAGGGGAAAATGAAGGACAGACAGAAAGTAAAGAGGATGATTTCAGGACATGCTCAGGCTTACAGCTCCGGACTGCATGTTCTAGGCCCTCCAGGTGCCAGAGTCACATATTGCCTGTCCATAAATGTCTGTATGAACATGCAGAGGCTTTGGCCCACAAGGCCAGGCTCCCTTCCAGAAGCTTGCCTGACATTCTACCATGGTACAGAAGACATCTCACTGAATCCAACAACTAGAGCACTACAGCACAGCCTGATATTGCACCTCTGAAAAAGGACCAGAGGTGCCTGGGGTGACACAATAAGTTAGGAGGGGAGCCATGCTGCACATCCACTGGAGGGCTAAGAGAACCCTTTACCAGCCATCTGAATACCACTTTCCCTGGCAAAACAGCACCAGACAGCAATGGTCTGAGTAAGAGCTTCAGAGCTTGGCACGTTAGTGAAACTGCCTCAATTTCCTTGCAAGGCAGGGGAGTATTATTTTCCTTGTACATAGGAGAAAGCTAGAGCAGAGACTCAGTGATTTGCCAAAGGTCACAACGCAAGTCTTTGGGAGCCACATACTAGTTAGAGCAGGGATCCCAGTGCTAAGCAACCCAACAGCACAGGAATTGCCAGTAACACAAGCCCCTCCTGAGGAGAGCATGCATACATCTGCCTCCAAGCAGCAAAGCGAGAAATGGCAGACTGAGCCCTTCCTCTCTCCCAGCAGCCTGGGCTGGGGTGGCAAAAAGACAAAAAAACTCCCACAAGAGCCAAGCCAGATCATCATCAGAGCTCTTTGGGGGTTCAAGGGTTCAGCTGAGGGACTGGAATGTAAGTTCTATTTGTCAGAAAGTGGCACCTCATCAAATCCCATTCAGTGCCTGACGTGCCTAGATAACACTGGTCACTCTCAGCATGTCACAGTGCTATATCACATCCTGTGGGAATCATGCCCCATCCCAACACAGGATGTACCAAGGTCATCACACTGTGCCTTGTCAGTGTTGTGTTGTGCTTGATACTGCACATACTGCCACATCACATTCACTCATTCATGCCACATGGTAGTATATAATCATTACACCCCTTCCTAAATACACACTGTGAGCCATCTTCTCTCACAATTATACCAGGCAGGATTAAATAATGATGGCACATGGACACAGGGACAAGGATGGGAGGTGTCACAGACCTTTGCTTTCAGAATTTGGTTCCTCTAATTCTTCAAATGGATGCTGGGAAAGGAAGGCCTGTGCTGACTCCAGGACTGAATAAATATAGGGACCCCGAGACTTCACCTCTTCCATGAAAGCCTGCAGATGCACAGCACAACAAAAGGAGACAGCAGTCTGTGTTAGAGAATGAGGAGCCTGCCTTCTCTCAGCTGAGAGCTGTGCATCAATCTACTCACTCCAGTGCACAAATGAGCTACCAGCACTGAGCAGCTGTGACAGGCATGTTAAAGAAACTTTGCTTGAGAAAGTGGTACACAAGCTCCTTTAGTGCTATAAAAGGATAGTCAGCTGAGAAACATCCTTGAGATTCAAGAAAGACAGCACAGTAGATCAAAGGTCTGTCTGAAATGGCCAACTACTGGTGTGCTCTACAGTGTAAACTATTAAAAAGTCCTTTGGATCATGCTAACGTGCATTATGAGACCAGGAAGGAGGAAACTGATTTGTACTGCCCCAAAGATCAAATGCAGTGAGGCTGGTTAATCAGAACCTGCTGTGTGCTTCAACACAGCAAGGGTTTCTCACATCCCAGGCATTGCGTCAACTTGAGATAAGGCAAACAGGATTGGACTTCAGAAGAATGTCAAGTTGCTGTGAGTGTGCCCAGACAAAAGCAGCTCTATCTTCCAGACAGCTAGGAAGCTTACAGCACATTAGGAAACTGAATGGGGTAACTGAAGCTCAATACCCCATTGCAGGAACCTACATGGATTTAAATCAATAAGGCAGTTTTATTTTCTTTAACATGTATCCTACAGCTGATGACCTTCACTTGTTAGACACTGAGGGAAATATGGGCTGGAGCTTTCCTGGAAAGCATTGGCTCTGCCTTCCTGAGGCAAGCAGGGAAATATGTGATCAAGACCCTGTGCATGGACATGGAGAATGACTGCTACAGCTGTGGGCACAGACAGGCTGAGAAACCCAAGCAAGGTCTGGTACCTGGGTTCCATACCAAGGAACCTGGGCGTGTCCCAGATGGTAAGAGAGGGCAGGGAAGATGCAAGAGCTGAGAGAAAGCCTGGAAACATACTGCGTGAGTTTCTTTCTCCTGTTGCACCAGGAGCACATCTCCTCGGAGCGGCAGCTGAGCTGACAGCTCCTCATCCTTCTGACTGAGCCAGTCGATGATCTCCTGCAGGGGGAGCTGCAGCTTCCCGCTGTGGTCTGAGAAGGCCTCTAGACGAGCCCTGGAGAAAAGAGGGGGGTCAGAGCAGAGAGTCACAGATAATGAGAACTGACAGGGATCCACCCCTTTTCACACCAGCAGTGGTGGCCTATGTGCTGGGTCTCTGCAGCCTGCCTTTCTAAGGGCAACTCTGTTTGAGTCTGCTCCAACAGAGGGCAGGGGGCTACCCCTAAGGAGAGACAGCAGGCGGGAACATGAAGACACTGAAGAGTGACTTTACCTTGCACTGCACTGGTGTTAGGCTGGGAGAGAAGAGCTGTTTCTGCTCAAGGGTGACAGTGGGGACCTGCACTGCCATCCCATGTAAAGAGGGCCCCCTCAGTGTGGGATTCTCGGTGTTGGCAGGCCTGGGAAGCTCCCAGACTCCTTCCAATCTTGAATTGAGGGTGGAGGGGGAGAGCAGAAGAACCTGCCCTGGATTCATGCATGCTCAACACCCTGAACTCTAGCTATGCCTGCATTGTCGGTGCTTAGCTGGAAGTTGTAGAAAGCTGGCCCATTTCCATGAGTCTGTGCATTACGACAGCATACAGTTAACATGCCCCAGTTAAACTCTCAACAATGCTGGCTGCAGATCTGCAACCTCAGAAAGCCACAACACAGCACATCCTGCAAGGGTCAGGGGAAGAGCCTGGTAAGAAAAGTCAAGCCAGGCAGGGGGGTAGAAAGACAGCAATGGACTTCTGAAACCTCTTCTCTTGTCCTAAAGGGAGATCATATGCAGTGAAGGATGGCAACAGGCCTATAGTTTCCTGGGTCCTCCTTCCTCCCTTTTATCATATCACAGAATCATAGAAGTCAGGTCAGAAGGGACGTAGCTCTTGTAGTCCGACCCCCCTGCCTGGGCAGGAGAAAAACTGGGCTCAAATGACTCCAGCAAGGTAGGCATCAAGCCTCCTCTTAAAGACCCCCAGGGTAGGAGCCAGCACCACTTCCCTTGGAAGTTGGTTCCAGATCCTAGCCGCCCTGACAGTGAAGTAGTTCTTACAGATGTCTGATCTAAACCTCCTCTCCAACAACTTGTGGCCGTTATTCCTTGTTATGCCGGGGGTACTAGGGGAAACAAGGTCTCTCCCAAACCCTTCTGGTCCCCCCTAGTGAGTTTACAGACGGTCACCAGGTCCCCCCTCAGCCTTCTCTTGTGAAGGCTGAACAGGTTCAGGTCCCGCAGTCTCTCATTGTAGGGTCTGCCCTGCTGTCCCCGGATCATGCCGGTCACCCTCCTCTAGACCCTCTCCATGTTGTCCACATCCCTCCTGAAGTGCGGTGCACAGAACTGGACGCAGTACTCCAGCTGTGGCCTGACCAGTGTCACATAGAGAGGGAGGATCACCTCCTTGGCCCTACCTGAGATGCACCTGTGGATGCACGACAAGGTCCAGTTAGCCCTGCCAACCGTCACCTCGCATTGTCGGCCTATGTTCATCTTGGAGTCAGTAATGACTCCAAGATCCCTTTCTGCCTCCGTGCTCTGAAGAAGGGAGTTTCCCATCTTGTAAGTGTGCTGCTCATTACTACTGCCCAAGTGCAGCACCCTGCACTTGTCAATACTGAAATGCATCCTGTTTTTGTTAGCCCACCCCTGTAACCTACCTAGGTCTTGCTGCAGTCCTTCCCTCCCTACTAGCGTGCTCACCTCACCCCAAATTTTGGTATCATCAGCAAATTTAAACTGGTTGCTTTTCACCCCGTCGTCCAAATCGCTGATAAAGAGATTGAACAGCGTGGGCCCAAGGACCGAGCCCTGGGGGACTCTGCTGCCCACTTCTCCCAAGGTCGAATATGACCCGTGCACCACCACCCTCTGAGTATGACCCTTGAGCCAATCTGCAATCCCTCTGACTGTGTAGGCATCAATGCCACAGTCGCCTAGTTTTTTAATGAGGATGGGGTGGGAGACTGTCAAAGGCCTTGCTGAAGTCCAGAAAGAGTACATCCACAGCAACACCTGCATCTAAGGCTTTTGTGACCTGATCAGAAAAGGCAATCAGGTTGGTCTGACATGACCCACCCCTAATGAAACCGTGCTGGTTGCCCTTGAGCATCATCCCTGAAGCTGGCCCATCGCAGATGTGCTCCATGATGATCTTCTCAAAAAGTTTCCCTAGGATTGTGGTAAGACCGATAGGCCTATAGTTGCCCGGGTCCTCCCTCCTCCCTTTTTTAAAGATGGGGACCATGTTGGCTATCTTCCAATCATCTGGCACCTGGTCCGAGCACCATGAATGCTCGTAAAGCCATGCCAAGGGCCCTCCAATAACCCCTGCTAGCTCCCTCAACACCCTGGGGTGGAGAGCATCTGGACCTGCTGATTTGAACATGTCCAGCCCCTCCAGAAGCTCTCTAACCCGGTCTTCCCCATCCTGAGATCTGGAGGCGTTCCCCTCCAGTCCATCTTGCATCACGGTGGGGAAGTCCCAGACCCTGCCCAAGAAAATGGAGGTGAAGAATTGGTTAAAGAGGTCTGCTTTCTCCTCTGGCGCAACCACCAGATTGCCCAGAGGATCTTGCAGGGGCCCCACATTTCCCGGTGCTTTCTTCATCCTCCCTATATATTTGAAAAAGGACTTTTTGTTATCTTTGATTTTGGATACTAGTCCTAGCTCTATGTCCGCCTTAGCTTTTCTGACAGACCACCACAGCCCCGAGCAGAGGAGGTATACTCCTCTTCAGAGATAGCACCCCCCTTCCACCAGTTGTATGCCCCCTTTTTGGCAATCAGGCATTCCCAGACACCCTTGGCGAGCCAGGGGGCCTTCTGGGCACTCCTGCCCCCCTTGCTTCTTATTGGGATGGTCATCCCTTGGGCCCTTTTCAAAAAGGGAGGAAGGAGGACCCAGGAAACTATACACCAGTTAGTCTTACCTCATTCCTGGGTAAGCATTTTGAGAGAGTTGTCCTGGCGCATGTCTGCAAGAGGCCAGCAGGGGAGGTTATGCTTAGGGGCAACCAACGCGGGTTCATTAGCGGCAGGTCCCGTCAGACCAACCTGGTGGCCTTCTATGACCAGGTCACAAAATCCTTAGATGGAGGTGTAGCAGTGGACATAGTCTTTCTGTACTTTAGGAAGGCCTTCAACATTGTCTCTCACCCCGTTCTCTTTAAAAAACTGAGGAACTGTGGTATAGACACCTACACAGTCAATTGGGTCACTAACTGGCTGGAGGGCCACACCCAGAGAGTGGTGGTGGATGGGTCATTTTCTACCTGGAGGGATGTGGGCAGTGGGGTCCTCCAGGGCTCGGTCCTTGGGCCTGCACTGTTCAACATCTTCATCAGCGACTTGGACGAGGGGGTAAAAAGCACCCTGTTCAAATTCGCAGACAACACTAAGATGTGGGGGGGAAGTGGGCACGCTAGGTGGGAGAAATAGGCTGCAGTTGCACCTAGACAGGCAACAGGGGTGGGCGGATGAGAATAGGATGGGTTTCAACACTGACAAGTACAAGGTGCTGCACCTGGGGAGGAAGAACCAGCAGCATACCTACAGGCTGGGGAACTCCCTTCTCATCAGTGCAGAGGCAGAAAAGGATCTTGGAGTCATCACTGA
This sequence comes from Crocodylus siamensis, assembly GCF_052110815.1. NCBI lineage: Eukaryota > Metazoa > Chordata > Crocodylia > Crocodylidae > Crocodylus > Crocodylus siamensis. The sequence goes on along the minus strand of NC_143402.1, from coordinate 38,934,814 downwards.
TGCCAAAATGAACATGGGCCGACAGTGTGGGGATGCAGTCAGGAAGGCCAACCATACCTTGTCGTGCATCCAGAGATGCATCTCGAGCAGGTCCAAGGAGGACCTGGACCTACGAGGAGAGACTATGGGACCTGAACCTGTTTATCCTCCACAAGAAAAGGCTGAGGGGGGGATCTAGTGGCCGTTTACAAACTAGTCAGAGGGGACCAGCAGGCACTGGGGGAGTCCCTGTTTCCCTGAGTGCTACCAGGAGTGACTAGAAATAACGGTCACAAGCTGGCAGAGGGTAGAGTTAGGCTAGATATCAGGAGGCGCTACTTCACTGTCAGGGCGGCTAGGATCTGGAACCAACTTCCAAGGGAAGTGGTGCTGGCTTCTACCCTGGGGGTCTTTAAGAGGAGGCTTGACAATCACCTTGCCAGGGTCATTTGACCCCAGTATTCTTTCCTGCCATGGCAGGGGGTCGGACTTGATGATCTGCTCAGGTCCCTTCCGACCCTAGGAACTATGAAACAGAGGGGCAGAATGAGGCAGGGAGGAAAGAGAAAAGAGATGAGATATAAAGAGAATGTAAGGGGGAAAGAAGGAGCAAAAGCACAAGCACATGAAAATGAAAACAAATACACTTCAAGCAGAGGATGCAAGTCAGTGACTCAGAGCATTCCTGGGTTTGCAGGCCACAAGGGAAATAGATCTGAGGTCACTGGGACCTTGGGTGGCCAGCTAAGTGAGTAAGATCAAAAAGCTCATGTCCAACATCTCCAGCAAGCAAGATCCCCAAGCAGACACAGGCCACTGAACATGCTCCATGCAGAATCCTACCGAAGGCTGTGGGATTTCTTTTTGATCTCGTTCCAGCACAGATTCATTTCCAAAGCAGTCTGGAGCTTGACAACACTCTGTGGAGTCTGCTGGGTTACACTGGGCAGTCCTGCACCATCTTGAATGGCTTTAACCTAGGCAGAAACACACACATGTCTGACAGATCACCCTCAAAGAGAGCTCATAAGGCTAGTGCCATGCTGAGATCTACCACTGATTTGCCAGGTCTTCTTAGGCCTGTCCATTAACCTTTGTGTGCTGTGCCACAGCTTCTGTAAAAAGGGATAGAAACAATCTTACTTCTCACAGGGGCTCAGGTTGTTAATAATGTTTAGAACATTATGAGGGCTTGGAAGAAGGATGCTATAGCCATATGACACACAGCATACTTCAAGGGGTGCAGGGGTTTGTGTCTATACTCCCAGACATTGTCAGACTGATATCCCAGCATCCCCTTGTTATGGTGCAATAAACTGGCTAGTGTTTGCCACCAGTGTTTTCTACTTTACTGAATAAAACACAGACCCCACACTGCTAACAGCCTGGAAAGACTCCCCCGTACCCCTAGTGGCATGAGCCTGTGTTTTTGGGGTGTGAGGATCACCACCACCATGCAGTCCTGTGTGACCCAGATGTGAAGCAGTGACAGCTGGGAAGTCCTAAGTGACCACAGATGTGTTACAACAAAGTCCCTGTTTTGTGCTGCCTGGCAGACGACAAGCTTCCACCTCCACAGACAGGAGACAGCAGGAAAGGACACTCCCTGACTATCAGGAAGCCATGACTCTGCTCCCTCTCTGCACCCACCCCAGAATGAAGACTAGGCATGAATTCCAGTGAGACATGGTCACAATTAAGCCACGTGAAAGACAGATTGTTTCAGCACTTATTCTCATTCAGAGTCCCTTTCACCAGAGGATCCCCAAGCACTTTACAGTCATTAATTCAGCCTGACAGTCCCCCAGGATCTGAGGAAGCAATATCCCCAACATACAGGCAAGGAAACTGAGGCATTGATCCAACAAGCAATTCCCACGGTGAATCAGCAGCAGTCAAGAAAGAAACCATGTCCCTTGCCTTCCCCGTCTCAGTTATGACCATTAATTCCTTTCACACCAACAGCAAGGGCACAGTCCCTCCTCACTGGAGACACTAAAAAACTAAATCAGATGCAATCCAAAGTGTCACCCAGGCACACTCACGCTGTGTGTTGGGGTTCTGTGGGTAGAAGCCTGGTATTTCCTCACTAGTAGAACACCTTGTTGCCAAAAATGTACGAACCTTTAGCATTTTTCTAGGTGGGAAGTGGCTGTGGTTTTCAGGAGAAAAAGCAACATTTCTCTCCCATTCCGATTTATTAGCCAGGCTCCCAAGTGGCAGTCAGTACCAGGAGCCCTCTTCACCACACAGCACACACTCCACAGACAGAAAGAGCTTCACAAAAGAAGTGTGGCCATGCCTAGGGGGAGTGGCAGTTATCGAAGCAAGCACTGAAGGAGGCAGCAGCTCAGTTTGCCTTTGCGGTGGCTCGTGCTACACATGCAGGGCCGTTAATATTGTAACAAAACTCCGGTCACCCAGAACTATCCTGTTGCTGCCACTGAAGTCACTCTAAACTTCATGGTGGGACTGGGAGTTCTGCTCTCCCATGAGAATAAGGTCCCTTCACTCCTCAAAGCAGGGAAGGGAACCATATCCAACATGAACATCAGGCAGAACTGAATTGCCTACATGACAGTGTAGCCAGGTCACTATGGTAACAGTCACAGCTCCCCAAAGAAGCACTGGGGATACTGAATGGTCACAGAAAGGGAAGGTGCATGGTTTTATGTTTAATCAGAAAACAATTAATTTTATGGCTTCTCAGTCTGCCATGGTATTTCCAGGGGCATCAAGCAAGCAGAGAGAAAACCATCAAACGCTACAGCACAGGAGGCTCAGAAAGAGACACGGAAATCGTTCAAGCTAAAACTCCCACCTGCATATAGGAAATAAATACACTTCACATGCAAGTACACACAACACCAGAAAAGAATGGAGGTTAGCCCTGCGTGTCCCCATGAGAACAAAGGCCAGCCTCTGTCCCAGGGGAAAATGCAAAAGGATCAGGGCTGAGCTGGGGCAACTGTGTAAATAACCCTTCAGGAAACATCATCCTCTCTTGCCTAATTTAGAAAAAAGTCCACAGCACATCTTCAACACATCCTAGGGATAATCCACAATGACAGCAGCCAGAGAGTGGGGGGGAACAAAGCACTCCTACAGCAAGCACCAGTTCACAATGGCTGCAGCTGCAGCGGTGCCTGGATCCTTTTCCCCTCAAAACTCAGACACATCTGAACAGGTTTATTTTCAGACAACACATGCACAATCTTCCCCTACCTGTGCAGGGATCCATGGCATGGCTGCTTGGCTTCTCTCTCACAGGAGAGAACATTGCACCTCAGCTCTTGCTGGGCCATCAGTTAGCTCCAGACAGACCACAGCAGAAGAAGGCAAACATCCCATTCAAGGAAGAGACACAGTGTGCCAGGGCCAGGAGCGGGAGGGTGAGGAGCAGGGTGGGAAGGCTGAGAGGAGCTTGTGGCTGCTGCCCTGGTCGCTGACCCCCCAGGAATCCAGAGGGGGGCGGCAACAGCAGCCGCTTTGCCGTGAATCACAGCTTTGTCCGGGTGGAATTCCACCTCCCTCCAACCTGCCTGTGCCCCCACGGGTGCAAGGGCAGCGGTTTGTGAGCGCATGAGGAAGAAAAAGAGAGGTTGCAGTACATGAGTGTGAGAAAGAGACCTGAATGGACTGTGGAAGACCCTCGACCCCCAGCACCAGCCCCACAGACAGAAGAAAAAACAGTGCTAGACAAGGGGTGTCCACAGCACTAGTAATGGCAATGCTAAGTGAAGACAGGGCCCCTGGAGCAGCAGTGCAGGAGGCTTCCGCCCCCCAAGGTTGCAGGAGTGCTGGGGTGTCAGAGTTGGCTGTCAGATGAAGGATTCCCAGAAACAAAGTACACACAAACTTTGAGCTCCAGGATGGTAAAGGCAAAGGGAGAAGCTGGGACATCCCAGAGCCCCCTGGCAGTGTGAAGGTAGCACGGTGCAATTGAAATAAAAGTTTCTTGGGTTCTACTATATGAGAATGACAAGGGGTGCAAAAAAGACTGCTCTGGATGAGCTGCAGAAGTGTCCTACAGCCATCAGTGCCCTTGCTGATTATCAGTGAAGAAGTGTCTCCTCTTGGCTCACTCCTCTAGGAGGGGGAGCAGAAGCTACCGCGAGTTCCCAAATGGGGTACCACATGTGCACCCTGCATGGGCAGCCAGGACCTCCTTTAAGGACAGACATAACCCCCCAAGCCATATTCACTGCTCGCCAGGCAAGCTGCTGGGGCACCCCCATCCCAATGCCCACACATCAGTGTGAACATTCCTGGGCATGGCTCACACCCCTCTGAGCCAGGCAAAAACAGTTTGTTTTTGCCAGAAGGATTCTGTCCCTGTCCTCTGGAGTCTCCCACAGAGGTCTCAGGAGTTCCTGCAGCTTGGCATTGTTTCCATGCTCAGTTCCTCCTACAGGAATGCTATGAAAAGCTCCCTGTATCATTCCCTCTCCTCCCCTCCTTCCTCTGCCTGTGTCCCTGTCTGTCTGTTGAGCTGTCTCAGCCACTGAGCCCTCTGCTTGCTCTGCCTGCCTGCCCTCTCTACCTGTGCCTTCTCCTGCCATCCCTCTCCATCTCTACCCATTTGTCTCACCCTCTCTCCATTGGGTTGCCCCAGTTGATCCAGGGGCCTCTCATACTGATTGAATTGGCAGGTTGCATACGGGAGGTTCAGAGCTGAAAATCACAGCTCCCCATCATGGTGGGAGTCCACTGTAAACCAAGGACATGAGCATAACCAGCTCCCCGATGGGCTATGCTGTGGCAGGGCAGACACCACATGCTTCGCAGCAGACAGAAGACAGAGAAGTTACTCACACCAGTGACTTAAAAGCAGAGGAAGCCAACTGCTTGGCACCTGTGCAGCAGAGGGCTGGATTTGTTGTAGGAGCCAAAGTCAGGAGAGATGTGGGGCAAGCAATACACAAGCCCAGAGTATTTTCCTACGAGTAGGCCTCAAACATCAGTGTCTCTACAGACTGCTACTTGTTTCAAGCATCTGTAAGACAATGCTTGTATGTTCCCCTACTTAGTTGTACTCCCTCTCCACTCCTTCCTACCCCCAAATCCACCCCAATAGAGGGTTAGATAGACTGTTTGGACTGATCCTCTGCCTGCCCATAGTGGGGGAAAGCCAGTTGAAGAGAGTCGCTTGCTTTTTGCCCTCCTTCCCTCTCACCTTCCCAGTTGCTCCTTGTTGAATCTAATGGGTCACGTTCGAGCTTGCTTACATGCACTTCCTGGTGCTAGCTATCGAACAGCCACCTCTAGTCAATAAGCAGTGAGTCAGAACAAGCCAGGCCCATCTGTGATCTTCACATTTACAGCCCAGCAACTGAGGGGCTGGTTCAGACAGATAGATGCCAGCTTCTCACATCTCCAAGTTCTCCTTCTGGAGTCTTGGCTCTCCCAGGTGAGGCAGGCCACACTTCAAAGGCAAATACACCATGCAGCTAACACAAGTCCAGCTTTGGGCCCCACAATCTCAGCTCCTCACTTTCTGAAGCCAGCAAAAGTCTGGTAATGCTGAGAAAAAAACTACTCAGGCCAAAGGGGCCTAGCATCTCTCTGAAGGAAGCATTGCCATGTTGGGTACAGCCAAGTCCAGCATCCTGTAGGCAACAGAAAAGGCTCAGTGACACTATGTGAAGGAACAGTGAAAGGGAAATGAAGCTTTGTAGCAAACCAGCAATATGGAGATGCAGACAATCCTCTGCAATGGGATAAAGCCCTGGCTTACTCAACTTGGCTCTTTTTTACAGACAAGTCACCAGCAAGCCTCAGACAGCTCAGCACAAAAAGTGCAAGGTAGATACACAGCTAGTGATTCCAGACACAGCCTATGGGAGGTGCACACAGACCAGAGCCCCGCTATCAAGATGGCTTCCTCTTCCTGACAGGCACAGCCACGCAGAACCCCTGCCTGCTCCAAAGCTCAAGGCTGGGATTTTCACAGGCTGAATCCTGAAATCCCAATATCCAGTGCTGCCAATACCCCAAGCGTTCAAAAATCAAGAATCTGGCGCCAAATAATCTTGGTACTTAAAGACAGTGGGCACCTTCTTGGCCTTTGGATTCCAGGACCTTTACACTTACCTTAGTCACTCTGTGAGGGTTAGAAGCTCGCTTTTCAAACACCAACAAAAGGAAACTTGAGATTCTCCTCAAGTCACACAATTCCAAGAGCTGGTACTTCAAGGGAAACACCAAATATTGCAAGAAGTAGCAAAACAAACACAACCAGCCCCTCTCCCAACACACATAAGACACAGCAAGGGAGTTTGATATCCAGAATGGGAACCAGCCCTGCCTGCCTGCTGTCTCTAGCCTGTCTCTACCTGAGAAAACGCTGTGCAGTTGGCAGGTGCCACACGAGTGCAAAGTGTTCTCATTAGGTGAAAGCTCAGAGTGGCAGCAGAGGAGCCAACAGCTACCCTACAACCAAGACTGAGAGAGATGACCATTTGCTACAAATTAAGATATTTGGTGATTGAAATTTAACAAAGTGTTATTCCACAAGTTCGGCACCTTTACCTGAGACTGTGGGTGAGAAGTGCTGCTGGGATCCGACAGGTCTGCTGCGCGCCACTCATGACATCGTGGGAGAGCGTAGGGGCATTCCTGCCTGACCATCGGCTGCATCAGAACAGAAGTTCATGGGGATGGAGATAACTCTGGGCCCAGGCACCTGAAACACAATGTGAAAGCCATTGGACCACCTCTCATACCCCATCACTGAGAGATGGCTGGTGTTCAGCCAGAGAACTAGACATGCACAGTAGCCAGTTCCAGATGCTTCTGAGGAAGACGCAATTCCTCCACAATGCATGCACATGCATTATACTGCATCCTGGGCCAAGACATAACTTCCTGACCCCTGCTGCTGACCAGCTTCCATCTTGATGCCTGAGGACTAAAAGGACTCATTGTTTTTATCCTAGAGCTGGTGTTGCCTTTTCATAGAAAAATCTTATCCTTTCCTGAAACTTAAAAAGCAATTTGCTTTAACAAAATCCTGGGGTAGTGAGTTCCATGCTGTAAAACAGGTCTTTTCCTTAGACTACAAGTGAGAGAGAGTGCTGTAGTGCTTTAAAATGAGAGGAGCCAAAAATTGCCAGGGGCACTAGGAGCACTGTCTGCATTTATGTTCAAGTGTTTCAAAGTGTATTATTCCTGCCCCTCAGTAATTAGAAGAAAGATTAATTGTAGGACTAGTCTACAGCCCCAGACGCATGCATGCACTACAATACAGCCAAGTGCTCCATAATGAATCAGCAAGACAAGGCATTTTTTAATGTATAATCAAAATAGTTCACACTGGTCTCTCACTCACCGCACTTATCTCAATCTCTACTTCTGCACTGCTTCTAAACTTCTGTTTACACACCAAAGCGCAATAAACTAGGAACCTTTCTTTGAATAAGGACAAAAATATTCTACAGACCCAAGTACTGCAACTTAGGTTCCAAAGGGAAAAAGAACAAGATAGCAGCTTGAGCAGTGCATAGTTTGCATTATCATTCCATGGCACTTTCACAGAAGGCGCTCACTGTGCTTTACAACCACAAATGAATGCTCACAGCAACCCATGAAACGGTGATCCTTATACTGTTCCAGTCTATGAAAAGCTAAGGTAAGCTAATACACACACGTTATATGATTTGCCTAAGGTTGCAAAACACCAAACAAGCTGGGACACAATCATTGCAACTCTAAGCTCAGACAGGACCAGTGCCAGGAAAGGAGCAGATCAATTAATTCATAACTAAAGGGGATTCATTTTGTACAGAATTAGTGTACAAAAGGATATGCATACCACATCAGCTGTACAGGTCTGACACTCTAGGGGTCAAGGCCTTGACAAACAGAATAATATCTGAACGCTGCACACAAGGGGTTAAGCCTGCCCACTGCAGCATCGAAGGATTCTTCTTTCTAAGGTTTGACCCACACGTCAAAGCTGTTCCCCCTCCCTCATGAAACAATAATATAGCTTCAGCCAGCAGCCATCACTTTCAAGTGATAATGGGACTGTTTCAAAGGTAGTCTGTGAGAGAAAAAGGAGAAGTAATGCAGTTTGAAGAAAGTGCAGCTACCTCCCTCGAGGCAGATGTCTGTCTCACATGGCCCCACTCAGAACAAGTGAGGAACTTTCTGATGGATTCTCGAAGAACAGAAACAGGCAGCACACACTGCAAAGGCTCCAACAGAATTGCACAAGTTGGCAAGGGGAAAGTCCCTAGGCCATAGCACTTTCTGGCTCTTTCCTTTCTCTATTCCTTTATTCAGTTTGCTTCCAATATGACTACTGCACATATTCAGAGTACAGCTCATCCTATTATACTTTCTTAAATTTGTTAGCAGTTACTGGATACATAATTTCCTCCATATCCAGTGAAACAACCAGTTTTGATCTGTCCATCATACCAGTCTTGTCACCTAACTTCCTGCCCATCTACATGGGCACTGGATATGTACTGAAGCTATCCTGTACTGGTCCTGGATTCTTCTAGCTCTCCTCTTCAACCCTGGAGGGAGTTATGTAGGTAATACATCTACAGCTAGAGCTTTCTGAACTCAGCAGCACCTTATGTACTCCAGTGAAATGATAAATGACTTCTGCCTAATGCATTAGCACTGCTAGGATCTGGATTCTCCCACTTTGTCCCACACACTTCCGCTTTGAAAGCTCCTGACAGAACAGGATGTGTGCTGCTCCTCCTGCTTTAGGTACCAGCCAGGCAGGTCACTTAGTGGGACTGAAATTCAGAGGGCCTGGATATCTGGGCATTAGTCTATATTGCACGCTACTGTACAGCTGGAAAAGCAGAGTCCTTGCACCAGTAAGAAAGACCACTGTGCAGTCATTGTGCCTGCAGTGCAAAGGGCTGCTTGTGTTTTCCTCAGTTTCCTAACGAAATAGCCTCTGTTGCACAGTACAATGGGGATACAGTGAGACATTCTGGAGTCAGTACTTAAGCAGCCACCCTGCAGGAAGCAATGCTCGCCACCCACTCTGGAACATGCAATCAATAGAGCTTCCCATTCCAGCCATACTGCGATGTAACACATGTGCAGCTTTAAGGACATAACCCTCACATTCCTGTACCTTGCTTTTGCCGCAACTCTTGTGCATGGGACAGACGCTGCTTTGAGGTGAGGTCATGGGGCTAATTCTAGGGCTGGAGGATGCACTTTTGGCTCCATGTTCCCTAGGAGATGTATTGACAGCAGAATGGCTAGGTCCACCCAACTCCTCATAGCAGCTGGATTCAGTCATGCACACCTCACAGTCATGTGGGGCAAGCACAACTCCTCCTGGCGCCTTCTGCAACAGTACAAAAGCTTTTCTGACTCAGTGCCCACAGAACTAGATAGGGTTTGAAGTACAAGCGATAGTCCTAACCATTTGATTCCTGCACCACAACCTCAACTGTGTCCTAGGAAAATCAGGCAGATTCACTGCAACACCTGTCCACACCGTTTTAAGGCAAGGATTAAACAACTCTCAGCCCCTCTGAAGTATCAGTGACAGCATGCACGTGGAACATGAATATATTAGGAAAATAACCAAATGGATTTCCACCCAAGATAGAGAAAAAGACATTTAGCGGAAGGGATTAGGCTGCCATAAGGACTTAGGGGTGAAGTCAACAGGCAGATAAAATCATTTGACCAGTCAGATAGATGTCCATTGAACACCAGCAAATGGACTTCTGGCACCTGTGAATACATGGACTATGGGGGTACTATTGAATTACAAGGGTACTTTAAAAAAAGATTTAACAGTGGACACCTTGGTTAAGAGGACACTCCAAGAAGAAAGGGCAACTTCAAATGTTCAAAGACTGTTCTCATGAAGGAAGAAAAAAAAGATATCGCTTAGGGTGACGAGAGCAAAATGAGAAGCAAAGAGTAAAATTAAATAGGGGATACTTAAGTTGACTAACGGAATGAGAGTTAGGTCTAGGATGCTATAGAACTGCCTCCCATGGGAAGTGTGGCAGCCCCTTCAATCAAGCTATTTAAATGAGACTAGACAGGTTAAGCTACTGTACTGCAGAAACAACCCCACGCTGTAGGATGCTGCAGCTTTGCATCAGCCGAGAACCCTCCCATTTCTCCATGGCATGGTCCTATGGAGAGAGTGCTTTACAGATCCACACCCAAGTGGAGAAGAATGAGAATAAACACTTTCTGTGAGGTGAGATAAGTGATCTTTACATTGGCCTTCTGTACACAGAGAATCATAGAAGCATTTTCATGGTGACAGTTCCAGGGTCCTGCCCTCACTCTAAAGGCACATGATAGAATGAGGCATGGGTAGCCCCACTGCATTTGTGTAGCTGCTCATGCACTGGGGCGTGATAAGAAGCGTACAGCTTTGCTATAAAATCCCCTTCCTCAATCATTCCTAGGGCTCTATAAAAACAGCCTACTAATACCACCCAGAGCTACATTCACTAATCACTCAGCGGGCTCTCACCCTACCAGAAGGGTCCAGGAGCTGTCTGATGGTCATGTTACTAGCAAAAAAGTTAGAGGCAACAGGAGGAGATACATATACTGTGAGCATGTGGACACACATACAGCTTCCACCTCAGCTAACTACAGACACTGAAAAAGCCCGAGGCTGAATCAATTCAATCTTTGCAGGTTTGTCTAAGCTGCATAGCTTGAACCAATAAGCAAGTGAACAGACATTCATTTTTGATTCTGGAAATGCAGCCACATGCCTGCAGTGACCCAAGCCAGAAGCCAGGAGGCGCTAGAACATGGCTCCCTGCTCAGATGAAGCAGACAGCTTGGGCCATGGCTAGCCCACCCACCCCACAAGGGGGGGAGGAGGGCTTGCAGGGGAGATGCAAAACATCTTGGGATGCTGGGGTACTGTGAGTTGACTTGAATCTGGAGGGGATCTGAAACAAGTGTAATAAACTGATTTCACCTAAATCAGTTAAGTCTGATACTACATCCATCCAGGTTTATCTTAAACCTGTTTTGGCTATTTTGAAGGCAGTTTATGTACCATGAACTTCTGTTTTAGAGATTTGAACTAGTTTCTGATCATTTATCCTAGTTTGTGTGTAATTTCTGTCCCTCCTGGAACAAGGTACTATCCAAACAGTCCCTCTGATCTGCACAGAGGGACTCAGGGAGTTTGTGGCCTGAGACACAAAAATTGTGTGAGGACAGTTTTTCCCTTGGCTGCAACGTTATACAGGAAGGGCAAGGTCTGAGGCCTTTGAGAATAGGAGTTTCTGAATTTAGAGACACGTAAGTGCAGGGCAAAGCCTTTCCTCAGAGATACATGCCCCCAGCAGTGACACAGGCCTCTCACATGACACTAACTGGCCCTTTCCCTAGCGGCCAGTGCCCCAGCAGAAGTTGCTGGGCTTATTTCTTCAGGTCACAGTAAGTTTAAAATTACATGCAGACAGCAGTGATACCCATTTCAGGAAGCTGCTATATGACTTCAAAACACATTTACAATTGAGCCACATTTATCATCAGTTAAAGCTGAGGCAAAAAAATAGACCTGCTTAGAAATAAGGAAGGCAAGAATCTTAGTATTACCAGGATACCTGGATGGTGCTGTGTTAATGGAGTTCCTAAATAAACTGGATGCTCTTAACAGATTTTTTTCTTCTTGTACAAGCTGCACCAGTGACAAATCAGCAATGAAGGGACTAGCCCATTACACTGCTTTTCAGTTGGTCTGACAAAAGAGGCATAATAGGCCTTGCTAAACCAGTTCTGGATCAGCCTCTAGAATATGGCTTAGTGCTTCACTCAGGAATCTATTTATTGCTTCTACTTACAACTCCATTGCAGCAGAATCTGTTGATTTGATCAAGTGGCAGCATTTAGGCAAACAAAATGTGCTGAATGGGGTAAGCCCTTTGCATCATCGCCCACTCATTTCCAGCAGCAATACATCTCTCACATCCATGAGGAAGATGACTGATCCCTGCCAAAATATGTGCTGAATAAAAAGCAAGTGGTATTTCTTTGCTGATGCCTGTAGCCACTAGTTGGCACCCAGAAGCATGAGATGTGATCGCCTTTAAATAAGGTCCTGAGCCAAAGCCAGGTTCAGACTCCCCCCAAATCAGTAAGGAAGCCATCTTGAGATGAACTCTGCAGCAGATCTAGAGTGCCCTAACCAAACCCCCAGATTAAGCACCTGCAGCTTTTACAGAAGTTTAGATGTGGACAGCAACTGTGAAGTGTACTTTACAAGCCAATGTATTTCTAGCCCAAAACCTGTTTTCAGTCACAAGCATCCTCAAAAATCTTCCTTCTGGACTCAGACTTTCAATTTGGGGTCTTGCCCTACATTATGGCAAAAGTTTGAGTCAAGGCAGTTTGGCCATTACTTTTAGGTATGGAAATACAAACATATTGTCTGCTGCCAAAAACATTAATGACTTCTGCTTTCTAACTTACTGCACAGCAGAAGAACTAACGCCTTTGCTCAGCATGCCTGGAGTCCCCAGAGGGGAAAGGTGGGAGGGTTTAGGGCACATGAAAGTTCAAGTGCCATGTTTATGCACAAGCAGTAGGAGCTTTTGTTTCAGTTTAGTTGCATGCTGCCAAAGGAAGCATTCCCAAGCCATCAAAGATCCTTGGCTTCCCTTGAGACTGCAACAGCACATCTTGTTCCAGAAGAAGTTGCCTGCTGCACATGCAATAAGTAATTTATGCCAGAAATCCAGACCCAGGGGCTCCTTCTCATGACTTCACTGGGGCTAGGAACTGATGGCAGAAGAACAAGAAGGCACCGCTGTCTAGGAAGAGGGCCAACTAAACAGAAAATGAAAATGAAATGAATGTCTTTCATCTTCTATCTTCTTGCATATTGGTCATTCACTGTATACAACCCTCTCCCTTTTTGCTCAACTCAGAAGGAAGAAAAAGACCACAAGCAACCCCCCACATGAGGTCTTTCCACTTTCCTCCATAAGTGCTGCCAATTGTCACACCTGGAATGTAACTGGTTTCAGTCCTAAAAATGGAACATCAGCTGACTGGAACTTGTAGCTCCTCTCTCTCACTTCAGTAGGGCTTGGCTCTTAAGGAAGAAGAAAACACCTATTTCCCAACTCAGATAAGCATATTAGCATCTGAAGTACTGAAACACTAAATATGCATAGGTCACACCTGCTCTTTCAAAGTAAAACAAAAGCTCTGATAGAACCAGGATCTCTGCTGGGCCATAGAAAATGTTTAGATTTACTTAAGAAAAACTTTTAGCCTGATCCAGTGTCTAAGGAGCGGTAGGGCCTGATATTAATAGAACTGATAGCACTCTGTGTCTCCCTGAAGACCTACTCAGCATCTTGCAGGGACATCTTATACCCCATGTTGGAGACGAGGGAAAGAGATAGGACTGAATAACTGGCACGGAAGGGAAGCATCTCATGGAGATCTCTGCACTTCCCATACATGACAGCAAGAAAGAGCACAGCCTAAGCTAAAGAAGGCTCAGGCAAAGAAACTGAACAAGCAAAAGACAGGCACTGCCTAACTGAACACTTCCACAGTAGCCTAAGCAGGCAGGCTTGCAGGAACCTGGGCCAAATGCTATTTACTATTCCTCTTTGCCTGATTAAAAAGTAACCCCTAGTATATTGTGTGGGGGGAGGGGGACATTATTTCACAACCCCTTCTAAGCTTAGAAGTCTTCCATGCTACTTTCTCCTTAAACCCCACTTATCTCTTCTTACCCTATCTTTTAGATTAGGAATTATTTTTATTGCAGAAGCACCTAGAAGGCCCTGCAAGGGACCATGATCACAGCTGGGCCATCTAGATATTACTGCAATAAAAATAGTTCCTAATCTAAACATGAAGATAGGTCTAGCCCAAAGACCTCACAACCAATGCAGCCAACAGGCATAAGGGTGGAAGGAGAATGTATTATCCCCATTATACAGATGAGGACAGAGGCACATACAAAAGTGACTTGTCCAAGGTTAAGCTAGAAGTTTGAAGCAGAGTCAGGAACTGAAGCAAGATCTCTAGAATGCACTTCTTACCTCAAGAACCTCTTTCCTCTTGCTGTATAGATTAACTGCTATCCCCAGTCTTCTCTTTGTCCTATTTTTGATAATGTAAGCTCTTAGGTCCCTGTTCTTTAAGGGAGGACATGTGTCTTCCTGCACTATGGAAAATCCATCTTCTGTGTTCCATGCTCTACTGGTGTTTTCTAATCACTTGTGGTTTCCAAACTTCCTAAAGTCGTGGAACTCTTTCGTATCACCTCTTCTACCACGTAACTCCGACGTCTGGCTCTGCAGGCTGCACAAGCCAACCCGGAGCCGGGAGCCTTGCCCTTCCATGGTGGCACACTGCCTTCTGATCCAATCTACCATTACCTCCTATCTTTTTGTGGAACCCAGGGTCCCAGGGAACATGGTTCGAAAACCACTGGAACACACTAACCACGCAACATAGTCAAATGAAGATTTTTCTACGTTCTGGCTTCCTGCACACTTAATACTTCATTCTCAATGTAAGTTTAACATATGGTTTTGGGCACTGAGTAGACTGGCCCCAAACCACTCAGCCCTTTTAAATATCTAGTAACAGCATTCAGTTTCCTGACCTTGGAAAGCAATTAATTTTGTAGGCAGACTATCTGCTGCACAAAGTAATATTGTCTTTTCTTTCCCTAGGAAGTATAAATGTTACCTTGTTCTTGTATTAAAGGACATGGTAAAGGTAAGGGGACTGATGAGTTTTCATTCAACTCATCAGCACTCATCTTGGTGTTTATATACGTATGGAAATAAAGCTGTTTGAAAAGTGGATTCCTTCTGCTCTGCATGTCTCATTACACATGATTTACAAGTCTGCTTTTGTGCTTTTATCACTGGCACCCAGCCTGAAAGAGGCTCTGCATGCATCCTTCAAAATATCAGTCTCAAATCTGCTGGGCATTTTTTTTAAACTTAAGCCTTCCATTCTATTTTAACTTAGTTATTTAACCCCTTGATCATGTTACTCTATTTTTAAAGAGGTGTTTGAATTGATCAGCATTTACGGTCAGTCAAATCTATTTTATGCAGCATTCAGTATAGCTGGTTTATATGCTCCAGACAGCAACCTGGAAAAAAGGAGGCCCTACTCTCACTTTTGATTAACAGAGAAAACCTGGACACAGCGTTATATTACGGTGAGCAATGCCTTGAAGCATCAATGTACACGTCACTAGAAAAGGAACATTTCAATATTATGTGCGCTCTAGGGCACTTGGCTCTTTCCTATTGGACCAATCACATGCTTGCTATCTCCAGGGTCCTGAGGGTGCTGGCACAAACCACCGGAAATGGGAATATGCACTACTGGGAACTGTTAGAGTCAACATGCACCCATGCAAAATGGGAACCCCAGGACATAACAGACATACACATGCAACAAGTCTGCCAGGGAATGAAAATCCTCATGGCACTGCATACGAGTACTGGAAACTCGCAAGCATCCCAAGCCCCATCCTCTGCATATAGGGAAAGGTAAACCTTCGCTTTCCAGGCAATCCAGAAATTTTATTCTAAAGACTCCCCAGAGAACAAACTCTGGCAGCTCAGGAGACAGAACAAGCAAAGCAAAGCACAAAGTGAAGGCCTCTGTCTTGTCTTGGGGAACATGGAAGTCTAAAGACCTGATGTGATTTAAGAAACACAAGCAAGGCGCTGAGCATTGCTTTCCTAGACAGCAAACACAACACGGAAAAACCTGAGGGCAAATCAACATGTCTACCCCTTTCTGGCACCACTGAGCATGCTTCTTGACAAAGAAGCCAGAGCAATACCCTGCATTAGTAAACCCACTGCTAGAGCTACATGATTGCCTGGCCATGGGAACAAGAGAAAGCTGCTTTGGGAGATATTAGAAATAGGGACTCATTTGAGAGACAAGTGATATTTACAAGTGCCAGACAGCCCCCAGTCTTGCTCTTTATTTGCCTAGGCTGCCATGTCAGTGAAGGAGGTCAAGCCAAAGGTCTCTCAGCTTTGGAAAAAAGTATCCTAGGTCTTTCTCCACATGCTTCTGAAGCAGAGGTGATGGGTTCTGGAAATAATCTTGGCTAGTCCTCCATGAGCAGAAGGGTACTAATTGTATTATGGGTCTCAATGGAGGAGAAATCAAGTAAACGGGTTGGGGGAGGGGAGAGAATGGGAAAATGGAAACATTGTAGACTGAACAAGGAAGTGAATGAAAGGCCAGAGCTGGGGCTATGGTATCTTGATTTTAGCCTGATCTCAGCTTATCACTTGAGACATACTTTAGACTCTGCTTTGCCCTCCAGGCCAATATTGTAAGGAGAAGGTGAGAAGGCCACCATACCTTGCTCCAAGCAGCCCTTCATCTCACTAGAGCATGTCTATCTGGGTAAATACACCTCTAATTTTAAAAAAAAATCACTGTCTTTGGTTCAACTGTGATGTTTGGTACCACTGCTTGTCTCATGAATAGGTATCCACCTACCATTCTCTGTAGAATCAAAGTCTTGGCTCATTCCCCTTCTCTCCCCACATCCTTTCCCCTCCCCTCTTCTTTTCCATGCAAGTTTCCCCACATGCACATATATGGACTATATGAACGGTGTTACCGTGAACAGACACATAGACACATACTCCCACAGCACATATCAGAGGCTAGCCCTGCCTTGCTATTTTTCCCTTTCCCTGCAGAGCCAGGATCTGGTTGGGAAGCAGTTTATATGTGGCCTACCTTCTGATTCCTCCAGGTCTGAAATGCAAGCAGCAGCTGGGCTTCAGAGGTAAGGATTGGGGCTGCCTCTGTGAATCAGCAAAGAAGTCCCTGTGACAGGGATGCATGCTGAGGCTCAGAGCTGCTGTGTGCACGCTCTCACTGTCTCTCCTCCTCCAGCACCCCGTGCTGCTGTGTTGCTATGCAATCATATCACCAGGAGTAACAGCATCTCTCCAGCCTTAGGCAGATATACCCTTGATTTGGCAAATGCAAGAGGAACAAGGACAGATCTGCAAAGTGCCTGGACCTTTTGGAAATTAATCCCAGGGAGGGAAGAAAGAATAAAACGGGAGATGCAGAGGAAGAGACGTACACAGGAGGAGGAGGAGACAAAATACACATGGAGACAGAGGGGGAGACAGAAATACAAATACACACAAAGGCACGAAAGCCTGACCTCTGGAGACCTGATACAGGCTGCTGGATTCCCACAATCTCTTGACTGCCTGGTAATGTCTTTTGACAACATTTCTGAGGCAGTCAGGATGTGTGTGTGGGGGTGGGGGGGTTTCTCATGTTCAGGTGCAAATGTCCATATTTTTAACCCTGGAAATTGCTACATGATTTTTCATTTAAGCAGTAGGAGGATTGGGATATTTGGGATGTTTATTTTACTTGTAATACAGGAAGTAAAGACTTAAATAAATATGTAGCTGTGGTTAAAGGCCAAACAAAAAAAATCACTTATTTTAAAACACATTTTTGTTTTTGGAAAAGAAAAATAGCTAGAGCCAGAATTGGGAGCCAACTCTCCCCAAATGTGGGTATAAAATCCTGATCTGAACTTTGCCAAGTTCAGTGATGTTTAAATTCAGCCCACTGGAGACAGGGCTCAAGCTGCTGAATTGGCTGTGAACCCAAAGGAAGACAGAGGGGTTTGGATTTTAGTCCGTATGTCAAAGTTGCAGTTACATTTTGCACTTCTCTAATACCTTCCACTTGAGGGTCTGATAAAATATCCTGGTGCCAAAAATACTATTCTCTAATTAGGATTAGGGAAAACAAAGCACTATACATTTGCAACCTGTGCCAAGCTGAGGTCACAGCTAGACTGCAGAGTGGGCTCTAGTTGATCCACAAGACTCTCTCCGTCTCTCCCTAAAATAATTAATGCTCTGAAAATAGCAACCCAGTGCCCCCTAAGGCTCTCCTCTGCCTTCCAAGAGCCTATTCAGGCCTATCATGTTAAGTTTTCTAAGTATTAAGTCATGGGTCTATAGAAATAGTATTGCCTTCACAGCTCCTTCTGCTTACAAAGGCCACCCTTCTTATGATATTCATCACGACTGGGAAAACTTCACTGCAACTGAAAATGAAGGCCTGGTTCCCTAATAAATGGCCAGACCTGTCAGAATGAGCAGAACTTTGGCTATTCATGATTCCACAGTGAAATACTGTCTATTCCCAACTGAGACATCCCTCACCTGTAGAAATGGAAGATGCTGCTGACAAATTACACCAAATCTGGGCTTCTTGTGGTAGCCCATAATCTGTAATCTGGACTGTTAATGTCAGAGTTATTTAGTATATGGTTACCTGATGGAATTACTTTTTGGCAGCTGCAGTAAGCATTATTTTTGGATTGAGACCCCCCAATATGTGCACACAAGATGGTTTTACTTCCAAACCTAAGTGAATCAATACAAGTGTGATTAAAGGAGAGGACAGCAATACAAAATGACCAGTGCTCACATTACTCGCACCCTTCTGAGAAAGGGACCCAAACCAAGGGAGGTAAGAGTGAAGATTCTGAAGTTATTTTCTTCCCAGATAGCCCTGTGATGGAAAGCATAATTTATAGGGTGTTACAGAATTATAGAAGCATAGAAAATTATGGTTGGAAGGGACCTTGCGGGGGGGGGATCATCTAGTTCTCCCCCACCCCTGCTTAAAGCAGGACCATCCCCAATTAGATCATCCCCAGCCAAGGCTAGCTGGGTCTTAAAAATTTCCAAGGATGGAGATTCCACAGCCTCTCTGGGTAACCTGTTCCTGTGCTTTACTACCCTCCTGGTGAGAAAATTCTTGCTAATATCTAACCTAAACTTCCCTTCTGCAACTAGAGACTGTTGCTCCTTGTTCTATCATCTGCCACCACTGAGAACAGCCTAGCTCCATCCTCTTTCAAATCCCCCTTCAGGTGGTTGAAGACTACTATTAAATCCCCTCTCCGTCTTGTCTTGTCTAGGCTAAATAAGCCCAGTTCCCTCAGAATCTCCTCAGAAGTCATGTCCCTCACCACTTTTGCTGCCCTTTGCTGGACCCTCTCCAATTTGTCCATACCTTTTCTGTAGTGAGGGGCCCAAAACTGAACACAGTACTCCAGATGTGGCCTCACCAGTGCTAAATAGAGGGGAATAACCACTCCTCTTGACCTACTGGCAACACACCTACCAATGCAGCCCAGCATATCGTTAACTCTGGCAACTAGGGCACACTGCTGGCTCATATTCAGCTTGTCCACTGTAACCCCCAGGTCCTTTTCTCCAGAGCTGCTGCCCACTAAGTCAGCCCCTAGCCTGTACTGGTGTATGAGATTGTCCCATCCTAAGTGCAGGACTTTGCACTTGTCCTTGTTGAACCTCATGAGATCTCTTTTGGCCTAATCCTCCAAGTAATACCCACATCACTTTGTGCATATTTATAGTGGGGAGCATCCCCTTTTTTATGACTAAGCATTTTAGAACCTAGTTATTTTGGGGTGGCACTTCCTATGGGTTAATTTCAAATTCTACCTTAAGCTTATTAGCATATTCAGTTACCTACTATAATACTACTTGTGGTTTATCCTGATAGCTGCCTAGAACAGAGGTAGGCAAAATATGGCTGGCTGACCAGATCCAGCCTTCCAAAGGATTTTATCCAGCCCACAGTGAGTCCCTTGGCTCTGTCCGACCTAGGTACAGCCATGACGCGTGCAGCTGGCCCTGCTGCCCCCAAGTGTGCAGTGGGGCTGGGGCAGCACAGCAGCTGAATATGCTTCCTGGCAGCCCCCATACCAGCAGTTCCTTCTGTCTCCACTGCCACTGCCGGACCTGGCGCTGCTGCCCAGGCACCCTAGCCCATCTGCCCTGCACCCCCCGCCAGGAGTGCCAGATGGAGTAGGCAAGGTCACCAGAGTCCGGCCTGGGAGCCACACAAGCAGGGTGCGCTTGGCTGGCCAGAGGGATGTGGCCACAGGCAAGGAGTGGCATGTAAGAAAGAGGACAGGTGGATAGGGCTGGCGCTGTGACTAGGACCGCAGGGTGGTGACAGAGCAGGGCTGGGACTCAGAGCACAGCCATGATCCACTCTTTGCATGTCCTTGTTGCACCAATTCAGCAGGCAGGGAGGGGAAGCTATGAATGTAACTAGCTAGAAAAAGGGAGAATTGTTTCAAAATAAACAGCATGTGATCTGTGCCACCTGCACACAGGGAGAAATTTATACATGAAGCAACAAGTAACACTTTGACCATAGGGGCTTATAGCACAGTTCCCCCCCAGAACGAATAAAATAATCAGTAAAGTAGGTGCATACAGGCCTCCCTCCTTTAGCTACCCTTCCAATAGCTTCCTGTAAACATTTCTATTGTTGTTATGGAATTTATGAAACAATATTGGGTAGTTTGGAAAATCATACAGTCTTCAGACCAACACTGTCAACTTCTACACCAGGGGTCAGTAACCTACAGTCTGTGTGCTGGACCCAGCCCACAGAGCCATTTTATCCAGCCTATAAACATGGGGCTTTGGTGGCATTTAAGGGCAGGGGACTTTGGTAGTAGTTGTTATCTGTTGCTATGGTGGGAGCTGCAGGGCCTTTTCGCTGGTTGCTGTACAGAAAAGCAGTTGTGGTGGTGGGCTCCTAGCCCCCACTACCTTTTTTACCTTGTCAGTCTGGCCTGCAGTCTTTACAGGTTGCTGGCCACTGCTCTACAGAGTCTTATTTTCCATCTTACCAACCCTTTAGTTTCATTTGTATAAAATGTATAAAGCAACAGTGTATTGTTGGGGGGGGAGGGGAGGTTTGGAAAAAATGCAGGGTGTAGAAAGGTCAACCAGCCACAGCACGGTGCAAACTACACCATTCCACAACAAGAGACTTTCCATATCGGGAAGCAGTCTTGTACTCCATACTGAAACAAAGAAAATGAAAATGGAGACATGACAACATGGATAAGCGTGATGAGTACACACCAATCTGCCCACTCCTAGTTATGGGTGCACACCAGATATACAACCATACAGAGAAAATCCTTTATACAGCTTTCATCACCAAAGGGTTGCCAAAGCACAGCAATGCAATACAACTGGCCTATATTATTGATAATCCAGGGACAGGTAAAAGCAGCCATAAACTTCTATTGCAACAATTTAGGTTGATATGTTGCAACAAACCAAGGATCTCAGATGAAAAGTAGGCTCCACAGCCAGGAGTATAATTAAAATGCCCCGTGGTACCCAGTGATAGGTCATAACTGCGACATGCAGCCTAGCACTTCACAACTCAGACAGCAACAAAGGAGACAAGCTCAGAAAATGTCATAGATACACCCTTTTATTTAAGCAGTAAAACTTTAAATTTGATGCAAAAGTTTATGGAAAGCTACCATAATATTTGCAAAAGATGAATGATGTGTTGAGACAACTGACTGTCTTGCAAGGATGTGAATTGCTGAATTCTGTATGAGGTGTGTTCTAGAGACAGCTTAATACAGGAAAACCCACAAAAGAATCCAGCTTCCAAAAGACAGTTTATTGTCTGTTCCAAATTGTTGTAGATTTACAAGGGTCTTGGCCTTTCCTTTCTCTGTATAGTAACAAAAAGCCTGGATAACAATATTAAGATGCAAGTCCATTGACAAATGTGATGGCTGTATAACAGTTAAGTATATAACACAACTCCATAAAAGATTAACATACTTCAGATCTGTGTTCCACCACAATGAAACCAACATGCAGGTAAAGAATAGTACAAATTAAAGAAATATGCCAATGACCATCAAACCACAGTCCATTCTGATCTTCATGTCAACATAACTGAACTGAATACAGGACAATCTCAAAACTCATGTCTGAGATGTACCTGACCATCCACAATATCAAGGCTAATATCCTACTAATCAATGAAAGCACCAACACTCCACCACTCCTGTTTCCAACCGAAATTTTCAGCTCCTGATAGAATATATATTGAAAGTCTACTTAACTCAATTTGTTTTCTCTTCTCATTTCTTCTAGTTGTTAATTTATTTCCTCCAAAACAGTTCTGTCTATACTTACCTTCTCCTAGGACAAAGAGAATCACATACGCACTCACTCTTTCATGGAACACATTGGTATCATCCTCTGGAATTTTCACAGGCCTCCTTCCATTGAAGAATGCAGGGGATCTCCCTTCTAGACTCACCAGTCTTGCAGTTGGATGCAAATCTATTAATTTACAAGAATATGTAAAGTCCTGCTGATTTGAGTGCAGGGGAAATCAAAGAACCTAATTCCAGCCAAAAAGACACTGATTCTGGCTAGCTGCTCAGAGTGAAAGTGCAACAATATAATTCAGATATAGGGAGTGCCCTCTCTGAGTACTTTCTAAAAACATCAGTAATTAGGCCCAGCACATGCACAGAAAGGCAGCTAAGAAGGATTCACTTCTCTTACCTAAGAAGTTCAACCTGCATCACTTTCTGAGTGCATTAGATAGGCAGGCATGCTTGTAAATAAGAGCCCAGAGTACCTTATTACAGGGCAAGGAAGGAAACTAAAACTGGCGGTCCTGACAGACTTTGGACCAAAAAGATTCTGACTCCTTGCTCAGACACCACACCATAATGAACTTAGTTTATCTAAGTAAGTGCTGTCAAATAAATTACTCTCCCTCCCCAGCACTGATAAGCAGCAGATTCTATCCTGTCAACACTTTACATTAATGCATTTAGAAAAGCACCAGAGCCTTTCCTAATGGTACTTTACCTGCGCAGAACAAATACAAGCAGACAGATGACACATGCTCAGGAACAGAGCTGCCTCCCTTTGTGCTTGCCCCTGTGTAACAACTGAAATGGCCCTAACTGAATAAGGAGAAATGAAAAAAGACTACAGAGGGGAAAATGTTTCTGAGCGAAGTGCATCAAAGAGCATGGGGTGGGGGTAGAAAAGCATGTAATAGGAAAAAGGGGGGAGAGGAATAAAAAGGACAGAGAAACTGGAGCAGGGGAGGGGGAGAGAAAGACAATGATAGAAAGGGAAATAAAAGCAAGGGGAAATGAGAGAGAGAGGTTGACAGCTGGCTTTCACTAGCTTTTTGTTCTTCAAAGGCTGTCAAGCATGTTTATGCTGCATCTCTCCATCCCCCTCCCTATTCACTGGGCTTTGTACAAGGAAGAGGAGGAGAGTGCTCACACAGGAGCTGCTGAAAATTCACTTAGACACAGAGCAGAGGTGCCCTAGGAAAAAGGAAACTGCTCAGTGATCTGTATACAGTGAACCATGATGGGAATGTTGCAAACCCAGAAAGTCAAAAGAGGGCCACCAGCACATTTCCAGACATCACACTTTTCTTTGGAGAGATCACATCCAAGGCTTGCTAGAAACCTCACTGTTGAAACTGAGCAAAAATAGTTCATGTGCTAAAAAGAAGTACAAAGAAAATTCTAACTCTGCACATACACAGTGCCTAATGGGAGAGTCATGTTTTCAAAAGAACCTACATACCTTTGGAATTTAAATCCATTGACTGCCATTTGTACTTAGGCACTTAAGTGAACCAAGACACTTCTGGAAATGGGACTTAGTCTTCTGAGTCACTTCTGCATCACTGCAAACTCTATTGTTAGCCACTAAGACTCAATTCACTGACAAGATAGAAAAGCACCATCACCAACAAGGCTGTGATGTAAAAATCGCGGTTCGTTTCTCGGGAGGCGAAAAAAAACCCTTCAGCCACAGACACACTCTATTAGCAACACAAAAGGTATATATTTGCAAATAGGGTCAGAGAGAGAGACAAAAGATCAAACACTCTGCTGCCCCTGAGGGAAACTGCCCAGCTGGCTTTATCCCCTCTCTCCTGACCACGTGTGCAGAAGGAGGAACTTTTACAACTCATTTCCGATTCATACAAACATGTATGTGAATACGTCGAATCATACGTCGCATGTGTATTATAATTAACTACTTAAGTATGCGGGGCGGATAGGCTTATATGTATTAATTCATTACGCATGGGCAGACAGTACCTGAGGTTACAAAAGTCTGAATTTTCCTTGCTTCAAGGCTAGAACTGCAATTTACTCTTTTCTGCATGAGAAAAGCTGAGGAGTATATGCTTTACTGTAACAAAGAGATAGTAACTTTGCAAAACAAAGAGGGAGTGATACCTTAATACAAAGAGCTCTCAGTAGCTCTCCCAGTTCTCTCACCAGGGAGGGCTGACAGCTGCACTGTTTTAACAAGACTTATTGATAATGCATTTTTAATAATATTTCTAACAGCTGGAAACCACTACCCCAAATTTAGAAATAAAAACCAGGCACAGAGAAATTAAGTTTAGTCACAGGAAGTCTGAATTCTGTCTTGAGTCCCAGTTCTGTTTTGACCCCAACCCTATAGTTATTCCTGTGCTTAACTTTGGAACACTGAGTAACTTCAGTGAAGTGCACAGAAATTACATACTTCAACAAGTGTGACTGGTTGCAAATCTGGGCATTACCTGGAAGCTGTAACAGGTGTTTTCCATGTGTGGAGGAAAAAAAAAACCCCTGCCATACCTCCCTCTCAGAAGCTGCTGCACCATATTAACCAGCCTTCTCAAGTATTTTTTATTAGTGACAGACCATGGCTTTGCTGAGTGAAAGGTTTCCTGGTGGAAATGAAACTCTTGACCAGGTAGGTCTGACTGTATAATTAACAGTCTCTCTTCTTCCCTCACTGTGTGCACAAAGATTAGCCATACATCATTTTGTCAGAGCCTGGGAGGTGACTGCCCAGGACTGGGGTTTAGAACTGAGCTTTAATTCAGGGATAAAAGGGAGCTGAGAAAGGAGATGATGGTTGGAGTCAGTGGTAGAGCCTAAATTCTATTGATAAAGGGTACTGAAGTGAGCACTAATTATTTTCCTTTGGTACCAGTTAGATGCTATTAGAAGACATCACGAGCACACATATTGGCAGTTGTTAGAGCTGGAATCCAAGCCTCAGAGGTTCAATTTCCTGAGTGGCTACAGCTGTACCACCTTCTAAATCCTTGGTCCTGATTTATTCATGGCATTAGGAATGCAAAATACAAGCACAGGGAAGTAGGCCAACAAGAGAATAGAAAGCAGGAACAGGAGGAACCAGTTTCTTCTTTCCAGCGGAAAACAGGTTGAAATTGTTAACTCTTTCACAACATACTAACAGAATCTGAAGAAGCTATGCTAGCTGTGGAATAAGACCCCAATTAATAAGAAAAGCAAAAATCAGCTCTCTGTGTCTGCTAATTAAAATTTGGTTGTGCTGGGAGAGGCTAAGGTAGCTTCAGAAAACAGTGCAGTTTAACTCTACCAGGAGGGATCTGCATTTTCAGATGCATTATTTTCAGGTCAATTTGCCTGATGTTGGAGGGTTAATTACTTTTATTTTTGAACTGTGGATATACCAGATATTTAGCTGGTGTAAATTAACCTAATTCACTGTTGCAATCAGTAGAATTGTGCTAGTTAACACCAGCTGAGGATATTCTGTCTAATACCTCCATAGTGATTTTCCTATAGGGAAAAGCCTGGTGGTTTGGGAGCTTCTATTCTTACCAGAAAAAGCAGAATGCAGTTAAGAGCTAAACAATTGTTATGCTGTTCTGCTTCTGACACAATTAACCCCTCAAATTAAAGTCCCAGGCAGATTCTTTCTAGTAAGGAAGAAAATAGCAATGGTATCTGCACACTTAGATTTTAGAGCAGGTCAACATGTATTCCTGAGGGAGAGAAAAAGTGGGGACATAAAGGTCTCTTCACGGGAGTCAGCTGGCAATTTAATCTCCAGGGTGCCTGGAATATACTCCTCCACACCCCCCCCCCCCCCCCCCCCGAAGTGCACTCAGTGAAATCGCATACTTTGGTGCTTGACATGTGCACCAGAGCTCAGCAAAAGAAAGGTGAAGTCCAAAGACAACCTGAATTTCAACTATGGTTTCCAGATGTGTTTTGCAGTCCAAATCTGTATTTTTATATTTAAGTGTGTTGTTGTGTACAACTCCTCAAGAGCAGGCTGCTGGTCTAATGTTGACTCAAATATTCTGGGAACAGGCTGACACATGCTATGAAACTGAAAAGGAGCAGCCACCTCCCAAACCTTGTTTTCCTTGCAAAATGGCACCCCGAAACAGTCAAAGCTGCTACTACTCTTTGGCCATAATGTGTATGTGTATCAGTCAGGTATACACCTTTCCAAGAGCAGCATAGGGATGGGTGGGTGAGTGGAGACAGAGGGAAGAGGCAAAAAAGTAACAGGGTGGATAATTCATTAATTCATTTCTTCTGCCACTTATCAGCAGGGATCCAAAATTTTCCGATTAACCCCCCTCCCCAAAATCCATATTTTGTCTATGTTTAAAACAAAACATAACTATCTTAGATAGTGGCATTTCATTTTAATCATGGAAACGTGGATGGGGGGGGGCGTTAAATCAGAAAATTTGGGATTTTATTTTGTTTAATCAGAGAAAACCAGAATCCCTGCCTATCAGGAAGCATAAAGAGACAGAATTTATTTTTACCTGATGATCAGATGTCCTGATGAGCCAGGGGTTTAAGTTTATGACTAACAGAACCAAAGGAATGGGTTGTGGTGTTTTCATAGCAGCTAGACAGAAAAAAAAGTAGGGGGGAAAAAGACAGACACTGAGCAGTGCACACTTCATCTCTCAATGGTCTCTTTTTCTCCAATGGAAAGTTTGCAGGAAATAGAGCAAAGTGTGAGAAGAGCAAGCAGGTCAGGATGTGAAAAATAGTTAAACATGAACATTAGAGCCACCAAGGAATACTGAGAAAAAGACTAGAAATCAGCTTAAAGAAGAGACATGGTCCTCATAGGTACTAAGCACCTTGCAGTGTGCAAAATGTACCTTGGCAAAAAAAGCTATATAAGGCACTTGTCCACATAATATTAGTTCTGCACCTTTGGACATCCAACCTGTGCACTACATGAGAACCAAGTATGTCCTGTAGTCTTTAAATTTATGTTTAGACTTGTGTATGATTGCTGGGGAAGAATTAAGGACTGATGAAGTGGCAACAGCCCTGTGTTAGTGTCATCCTGCAGAGGGATATTGACTGTAATGTTGTCAGTGTGATTACTGATTAGTTTTCACCAGGTATAAAGGCAGTTTGCTACATACTTCCCAGGACTGTTGAGGTTTCCTTATCCAACAGGAAGATTACATGGCTGTTACAGCCATTAATGTTGGCAGCATTATGGAAGTGTATAATGCTGGAAATGTATCCTGTCCATGGCACAAACCACATAAGCTCATTTTTCCCTGCCCTCCTCCCCCCATTATTCTTTGCATCATCCTCTCCCCCTTTCTAGACCTGACCTGCAGGCAGAGTCCAAGAGCAATGCTTTCTTATTTTACGTTAACTCTTGCTTGTCAAGAGGTATTGCCCATGTTTTCCACTTCTGGAACATATATGCCTGACCACATTTTGTTGTTGTTGCTCAGCAGCACCCACAGGTCCAGTCATAGGTGACTGGTGGGGAGGTATGGGGGGCACATGCTCCCCCAACAGGGCTGTCTGTGCTACCAACGGCTTCTGGGGGTGCTTGCCAGCCCCATTGTTGCTGCCACTGGCTTTTGTGGGTGCTCACCAGCCCCATCCCTGCTGCCACCGCTGTCAGTGGTTTCCATGGGTGCTCGCCAGCCCTGTCCCCCCTACTGCTGGCAGCTTCTGGGGCTACTCTCCAGCCCCATCCCAGCAGCAGGAGCGGCAGGCAACTTCTGTGGGTGTTTGCCAGCCCCATCCCCTCTACTGACTTCTGTGGGCACACCCCGCAGACTCAAGGAACCACCAGTCGCCCATGGGCCCAGCCATAGCTCTATTCTTTTGCTTGTAGAAAATCCAGGTGTTCTAGGACTCCTTGGTAGTAGAGGAGGGTGGGTCATAAAAATTTGCAGACTAGTAGATAAGGGCAAAGCATCAATTCGTTCATATATAATATGGCATACCGTGATTTAACTGTCAGTGCCAATATTGGTCCTACCCCATTATTATCTCTAAAAGAAGCTTTTAATGGACAAACAGAAAAGAGAGTACATAAATGGTTCATAAACTAGGGCCATCCTGCTAGCACTACTTCAGGATCTCAAGAGGATGAGCCCTAATTCTGAAAAAGTGTGTGCATAGAACTAAGGGTCTAGCAGCCGTCAGATGGGAGACTACTACATAACTCCACAGTGAGGACTTTTAGTTAATGTTGGTGTGGTGGACTCTTTAAGATCTGAAACAGCCTGAAGCTATTCAGTGATAATAGCTCAAAATAGTACTTATTTAAGCCACCAAAGTAATAATTCGGGCCTATCACTACCAATTGTGAATCTTTTCCATTTGGTCAAGTATGCACATCTCCTAGTCTTTTCTACTGTTAATTAATACATTCTGTACTTCTGAAGAACACTTCCTCTTGATAGCAGCTAGCCAGGCAGCATCCACACTGCCAGGTATAATGAAGCTAAGCATAAAAGAAGCATATTGACTGATACATGCAAAGGCAGAATTTATTTTAAGCACTCGGCCACTCTCTTACAAGGCAGGATGAAGCAACCTCTGCTGTTTCCTGCATATGTGGGATATGTAGGAAACAGCAGATATGATATCCTACAGATGTAGGATATGGCAAAGATGACCTAGAAGTATGGCCCACAGAACAGCAGTGCTCCCTTCATTTTTATGTTTCACTAGTCTCAGAGGACACTGCTGTAGGCACACAGGCCTTACAGCCATGGGTGAAAAGCTTGAGCTCACCAGAACATTTTAAGAAGCAGCTTAATCTGGTACATTCTTTAGAATAGTTTACATCCACAGATCCTAAAATGTTTTACAAGCTAGGTTGCCATTGTTATCCCCCCATTTTACACATGGGGGAACCTGAAGAGATTTCCACTGTCAAGTCTAGGAACCGAACCCAGGTGTTTTGTCTCTCTACTTTTTGGAGCCTAAGGCACCAGATGGGAAAGTGGCTAACCTGAAACTGGCAGATTTATCAGATATGCCCCTACCTGAAGCACAAAAATATTGTGAATGTTAGTCAGCAATGGGGATACAAAAAGACAGCATTTTTAAGCCAAATGACTGGTTTACTCTTAAGAACTGAAATTTGTTATGGAAAAGTCTTAACCACAAAAACAAAAAAAATTAAAAAGGAAAAAAACTAACAATTAAATACCTGCTGTGTACAGAGGTGGTTTGACCTACTCTGCTCTCTAGGGCCTCAAGTGGACACCAAGGTAACATCTAGGAAGACTGGGCATTTCTCAAGGGACTGATCCTGCAGGCACAGAAAGGGACCATCCCAGTACACATAAAGGGGGGCAAAAGAGCAAAGAAACTCTCATGGCTGAGCAGGGAAATCCAGGAGAGCCTGGAGGGGAAAAGAGAGGCCTACAGGCTGAGGAGGCAGCGGGCAGCTACCAAGGATGAGTAATACCTGCTTGGCTTGAGCTTTCAGGGAAGCAGTGAGGAGGGCCAAAGCAGAAATGGAGTTTAGACTGGCAGCAAAAGTTAAGGATAACAAAAAGTCATTTTTTTAAATACATAAGAAGCAAAAAGAAGTGCAGGGTAATGAAGTAAAAAAACTCTCTCTCGGTTTGTTTTCTTTGGAGGCTCATTGAATAACAAATCCTTAGGCACACATTGTTGGTGAGACTATATATTTGCAAATAGGGTCAGAGGGAGAAGACAAAAGATCAAAACCCTCTGCCCCTGAGTACAATCATTAGCAGGCTTTTATCCCCTCTTTTCTGGCACGTGTACAGAAACAGGAACTCCTACAACTCATTTCCGGTTCATACAAACATGCATGAGAATACGTCAGATCATGCATCCCATGTGTATTATAATTAGCTACTTAAGTATGCGGGGCGGATAGGCTTAATATGTATTAGGTTATTGCGCTTGCCCAGAAAGCACTGGAGGTTATGGAGGGTTTAACCTCAAGGCTAAGATGGCAATTATTCTTATCTTAGCCTAAGAGCCGTGGGAGCCATGAAAGAAAGTGTGATTTAGTGTAACAAAGAGATAGTAAATTTGCAGAACAGAGAGAGCTCTTGGAGTTTTTCCTTCAGTTTCCAACCCCCCCTTCCCTCTCTCATTAAGGAGACAAGGAGGGCTGGCAGCCTTGCTTATTCAAAGGACAACCCTATTGATGGGAGCTAACAGCTATTGATAATGCATTTTTAATAATATTTCTAACAGTAACACAGGGCCCCTTCAAGATAGGCTAGGGCAACTGGTAACAAATAGGATGGCCAAAGCAGAGCTCCTAAATGCTTTCTTTGCATCTGTGTTCCTGGACACAGATACAAGCATGCATTCCCAGTGGGACTTTAGGTAAGCGTGAGACCCACCAACTGTTAGTGCTGACTTAGTAAAGGGGCATCTGGAGGGGTTGGATGTATTTAAGTCAACAGGCCCTAATGATCTTTATCCTACGGTACTCAGGGAATTAGCTGGAGACATAGCAGAACTACTGGAGTGACTGTTTGAGTACTCATGAAACTCAGGACAGGTCCTGGAGGATTAGAAAAGAGCCAATGTGGTCCCTGTTTTTAAGAAGGGGAGGAAGGAGGAACCAGATAACTATAGGCTGGTTAGTTTCACCTCAGTCCTTGGCAAGACCTTTGAGAAAATTGTTAAGGATTACATTTATCGGGGACACACGACACAGCAGGAAATAGGGGATACAATACTTACCAAGGCACCCATCGGGGTAACTAGAAACAATGGTCACAAACTGAAGGAGAACAAATTTAGATTGGACATCAGGCAAAAATTCTCTAGTGAGGGTTGCCAAAATATGGTGGTGCTGTCCCCTTCCTTGGAGGTATTTAAGAAGAGATTGGACAGGGGTCATCTGACCCCAGCACTCTTTCCTGCCCAGAGCAGAGGGTTGGACTCAATGATCCAATAGGTCCCTTCCGACCCTAAAAATCTGTGAAATCTAGCATATGGGCAGGGCCTCAACAGAAGCGGCTTGCAAAATTAATCCAGTCAAGTGTATGGGGCAAATGAGCATCAGAAATGAAATGTATATGGACAAGGACAAGGGAGAACTGCAGCCCTTGGTATCTGATGAAGAGAGAAAAGTTTAATCATAAAAACCATGATAGGCTAAGAGGGAAAAAGCCCTAAATGCTATAAATTAACTTCTCAGAAGAAAAATGTTTATTTTGTCAAGATGTATTGCTCCATCTTATTGCTGAGGCCCGTCTCTCTGTCTTACCCTCGGAGAGATGGGTCTCAGCTGGCTGTCAGGAGTCACACTAAGGAATGAAAGGGTGCCTGGTGGACACAGCCACCAAAAATAAAAACACACATTTCTCAGACCTACTATTTAAGCTAAAGAATCTGCTAATGAGCATATTAGCTTAGGGTTGCTGTAATATTTGAGGAGACAAGGAACAAGTATGATTTATTATAGGCAAAGTGTCCTTAGAGGCTCAGAAGTCACCAGCTGCTGGTAACCACCACTGAAAAAGAATACAATTTCAAAGCTCATGAAGTGTCTCCTTTCCAGATTCACCAGGCTAATTGGGGGGGGGGCAGATACAGTTTGCAGCAGAATTCATGTAGTGCCACTATGGCAGCATTTTACAAAAAATAAATATTTAATACAATTATGTACATAGCTACAAGCACAAAATAAAAAACATTCATTTAGACCTGTCAAAAGGAAATAGCTGCTGGCAACACCCTTAGGTACTCAAAGCATCAATAAAACATGAGCAGCACCCAAGTGTTCCAGCTGCAAAATGTCCCAAACGATGTTGGGAGAAAGTTCCCATACTGAAAGCAAGAATTAAGAGAGTCAGTTCAGCCAGCTCATTATAGGCCTTCAGATCAAATATATACACAGCAAGAAAATGAAGGAGCGCCTTGAGGTCCTTTGATTCGGTATATACAACAACCTAGAAAAGGTTTAGTATTGCTCATTACCCTACTGCAGGTGGGGGGGCAGAGCAGGTCATAGAACAGGAATTGCTTATACTGAAGCAGCACTGCTCAGAATAGAATTAAAATGGCATAGTATTTGCTACTTTCAAGTAGACAGTCCAGTGATAGGAAAAGTAATGGTGAAAACAAATCTGACAGTGCTCAGAATGTCAGTTCAGCAACTTCAGGCCACAGCAGTTTGGCAGGGCCATCCAGACTCTGAATCAGTGAATAAGGATGGTTCAATCATTCCTTTCCTAAAGGAATGTCAGTATCAAAATGTGAAAGAGATTAACTGCTCCATTACTTCTTCACACTGAGAATGGAACAGTAAGACATGCTGCTATATTCTGCTCTCCCCATCTGGATTTTCAACAGGTCCATGTAAAACACAATGTTATATATGTAAACTCCCTTTCTTGGCTTTGGAGGTCTGGGAGATACGACTGATGCTGCTTTCAATGAAGAATTTCAGGCCTTCTAACCCCTGCGTGTAGAGATATTCCAGATACCAGTTCCATTTCTTCCCCTATAGAAACAGAAATGGGGTAGTTAAATGGCTGGAGCCAGAGACTCCCTTCTCTTGCCACAGTCTGAAAATGAAGGCAAATTCAAACTGGAAAGTATCTTTGTCCTGCCACCTGATTATATACATGCACAAAG
Source organism: Crocodylus siamensis (assembly GCF_052110815.1). Taxonomy (NCBI): domain Eukaryota; kingdom Metazoa; phylum Chordata; order Crocodylia; family Crocodylidae; genus Crocodylus; species Crocodylus siamensis. The sequence goes on along the minus strand of NC_143402.1, from coordinate 38,902,227 downwards.
ATTACATCCTGCCTCTGGGTGAATATCGTGATGTTCAATAAGGAGAAATGCAAAGTCCTGCACTTTGAATGGAACAATCCCATGGCAACACTACAGGTTGAGGACCAACTAGCTAAGCAGCAGCTCTGCAGAAAAGGATCTGGGGGTTACAGTGGACAATAAGCTGGCTATGAACCAACAGTGTCCCTTCATTGTGAAGGAGGCTAACAGCATGTGGGGCTGCATTAGTAGGAGCATTGCCAGGAAATTGAGAGAATTCGTCCCCTCTATTTGATACTGGTGTGGCCACATCTGGAGTACTGGGTACAGTTTTGGGCCCCCCCCCACTACAGAAAGGATGTAGACACACTGGAGAGAGTCCAGCAGAGAGCAACAAAAATGGTGAGGGGGCTGGGGAACATAACTTAGGAGAAGCTGAGGAAACTGGGCTTATTTAGTCTGGAAAAGAGAAGACTGAGTGGGGATTTAAGAGCACCCTTCAGCAACCTGAAGCGTGGTTAAAAAGAGGGTGGAGCTAAATCAGGGGTGGGCAAAGTCTGGCCCACAGCAGACTCCATTTCTCAGCAGCCCTAACCCATGTCATTGCAGCCAGTTTCCATGGAGACCCCAGAAGGGGTGGGGCCTTTGAAGGGGGAAGAAGAGAGAGGCAGGTGCAGGCTGGGGTTTCCATGGAGACCGCCCCAAGCAGTGCTGGTAGGGCAAGCAGCTGGGTGTGGAGCTGCTCCAGGGCTGGGGCTAGGATTGTGCAGCAGTGACAGCATGGTTCGGAGCCAGGGCAGAGCTGCAGTCTGCTGTCTGCATGACCCTGCTTGAGGCATGTGGGCAGTGTGGCAGAGGCAAGGGCATGCAGGCAGTAGATTGGGACTGCCCTGGCTCCAGACCACACCGCCGCCGCCACAAAATTCTGGCCCCAGCTCTGGAATGGCTCCCCACACAGCTGTGGGCCCTGCCAGTGCTGCTTGGGCTGGTCTCCAGGGAAACCCTGACCCCGTCTCCACGGAAACTGGCTGCAGCCAGGAAGGCAGGGGCTGCTGAAAAATGAAGTCTGGTTACCAGCTGGATCTGCCATTTGGCCCACCTCTGAACTAGACTGTTCTCAGGGGTGGCAGATCACAGAACAAGGAGCAACAATCTCAAGCTACAGCAAAGGAAGTTTAGGTTAGATACCAGGAAAAAAGCATCTTTCACTAGGAAGGCAGTAAAGCACTGGAACAGGTTACCCAGAGAGGTTGCAGAATCTCCATCCTTGAAGGTTTTTAAGACCCAGCTAGACAAAGCCTTGGCTGGGATGATATAGTTGGTGATAATCGTGCTTTAAGCAGGCAGTTGGATTAGATGACCTCCTGAGCTCCCTTCCAACCGTAATTTTTTATGATTCTGTGACTACATGTCTTGCAGGATTGGACATTAGTAGCGCATCCAGACATGCACAGATGTTTGTTTCCCTGGGGACAAGTGGCAGGGGCACACCTTGCGCTGCAGGTGCTTGTCCCCAGGTAACGCCTATGCCATGTGTGCTCTGGCACATGACAAGTTATCCTGGGGGCAGTAGGAGAGCCTGGGGCCAGCACTGCGCCAAAAACACCTGCAAACTTAGTTTATAAAATGTTGGTATGCCAGGGGTGGATGGTGGGGAAGCTACAAGAAACCCAATCCTCACTGGGGCAACCCCTTCCCTGCCGTCTTCCCAGAGGTGTGTGTGCCAAGTGGCGTGTCTTTGTGCCATGCTCTGGCACCCGTGCCCCATTGGGGTTGCCTACCCGTGCCATAAACACTGAGCCTTCCCTCCCACCTCTAGAGCTAGGAACAGATATTCAAAAAACCTGAGCCTGAACTGATTCTATCTTTGCAGGTTAGTTTAAGGCTAGGCTAAATCAGTTTTGTAACCAAACAGACATCCCAGAAATGCAGGCACATGCCTGCGTTGGCTCAGGCAAGAAGCCAGAAGGGGCGGGGGATGCTAGAGCAGCCCTCCCTTTCTTCTACAGAGCTGAGGAGCCAAGCCCTGGCAAGAGAATCAGATTAGGGACAGGTTTCCCTCCCTCCTGAACAGCCCAGCAGGGAATGTTTATCACTCCTAACTCAGTATTTATCACGCCATTAAGAAAATAACAGAGGGACATTATCAGCTATCTGTTGATTCTGCCTTTGGGCCAGAGCTGTGAGGTAGCCAGCACATGGTCTGCTAGCTAATGCTGAGAGGTGTCTGTGGGGGATGGGAGAATGCCTACTTAGCAGAGAGTGGGGACAGGAGGAAGGAAGCAGGCAGACTTTCCTGTGCTTGCAAGTCTCTGCCAAAGCTACAATCAGGGAGCAGAGGAGAGGGACCAGCTGTGCTGTGGTACAGAGGAGCCCTGCCCAGCCCAGAGAACATGCTGGGATGCTAGGGGAGTCTGGTTTAAACCAGCAAGGGGTATGGGACGGACATTGCATAAACCGATTTGTGCCAAATCAGTTAAGTCTACATTCAACCAGGTTTATCTCAAATCAGTTTCAGCCATTCTCAGACTGGTTTATGTGCACTGAACATCTGTTCTGTTACAGGTTTAAGCCAGTTTCTGATTACTTAAACCGGTTTGTAATGTCTGTCCCTAGCCTAGAAGTCATTCTTTTAAGTCAGAAAGAGCATCAGAGGAATAAGCATACATTATCACTTGTCATGCTGCACCTGTTCCATGAGCAGTAGCAAAAGAAAAGAATACATACCCACCTCAGAACTTAAATGGTTTAGACCAATACTAGAAATTGACAAGCTTAATCCATTTATATTAGAAGCTGAATTTTCTTTGGCAAGTAGCTAGAGCTTCTCCGCCTGGAGGCTGTATTGGTTTTACATCTGGGTGTCTAAAATCTCAGGCTCCTGACTATAGGTGGCTGCTAGGCTATCCAATAGCACCAAATTTCAGTTTTCAGGTAATATGCTGTCTGGTTCTCCACACAAAGAGCTGGAGATGTGCAGCTGACATAGAGGTTGCTTTTGGTCCACAACTGAATCTGCATCTTTTACTGGGTTCTCCAGAAAGGAAGTGCTTTCAGACTTCTTGTAGGTACTTCTAAAGTTGGTAAATACTTTAGCACTGTATACCCATATTGCTAACCAAATAGTGAATACAACCTTCTTTAAACTAATTTATAACAAAGGTCAGTTACCTTAATTAAACTGAAGTCCAGGGTTTTATCACTTGGCCAAGCCTTAGAGGAAAGAAAACAAAGAGCAGATCAGATCAAAGTCTGTGTCCTGAGCTGCCAGGCTTTAGCTCTGCCAAATCCCCTCTTAAAGCACAGGATCAAGATGACCAAGAAAGATGACATGTATTGTGACGGACTTGTAGGACTCTCCTTAAACAAATCCATAAATGGTAAGGCACCATGGAGTATTCAACAATTTGTGGATCAATACTTTATTAATGCTTCTGGATGGAAATGGGAAATACTTTTAGACTTAATGAACTGTTATGCCTTGGAAACTCGGAAGCCACCATTTCAGAAACATTTGTTAGTTCCAAAACTGAGACAGAACAAGAGCAGATAACATACTGATGCTGAACTGATTGCCACTGTTCTCTCAGTCTGTTGCAAAGCAGCACCCCCTGGTGCTCTGGAAAGATATACTTAATGCTTTCCAGAAAAGCTGGCATTCCAAACAAGTACTCTTTTTTATTTAAAAGGTGGACTGTTTTTAGTACTCAAAAACTACATGCTTATCAGACTGTCCTGAGCTCTGATGCCCCACCTGGGAATAGTAAAAGCTGCCTAAATAAAGGTAAGCTCATGCATTAATGAAGTTTTGAACCATTTAAATTCTCAGACATTTTACTTTAACCCACTATGCAAAATAACGGCTGTACTCTTACTACGTTAAGCACAAAACCATACCATATCGATAATGTGTATTTTTATAATAGGCAAATAAAAAAAACCCAAAAAACCCCCACCATGTTAATATTGTGCTCCTGGGATGAAAGAAGTGCACAGAACATTTGTTCTGGGCCACAGAGCATAAAACCAACCCTATAAAGTACAAGTGATGCTAGCAGAACTGATTACTAAAGCAGTACATTAAGAGGCAGCTGCCTGGATAAATACTCAAGGTGGGGCAACAAATTCCAAGTGGGCAGCACAGGAAAGGGGCAAACTTTGCCCATATCCTTACCTGCTCCAGGAAAAGGATAGCATAGCCTGTTAGGGCTGGGTGGTAAATGATGTTGAAGCTATTCCTGAATTCCTGCACTCTGGTTTTCTCCAGCACCTCAGTGTCCAGGCAAATGCCCTGAGGGTGGATATCCTTCTGGAATGCACTGGATGTCCACAGGCAGCCCACCATAACCATTATGTACTGGTTGTACTCTTGGTAAGTTCGGCTACTAAACTTGAACTGCAGTATTACCTGGTGGGATCAGAAAACAATTCAGAGAGAAACTTCCTTATAACAGCTGCATGCTATCATCTTTCCCCCACCTCAGCATGTTGTTCACAACAACTTTGTAACTATCCAGAGTAAAGTACTTATCTGATCTGCTCAAAGTACCTTTTTAACCAGCTCATTTTCTTTTGCAGCTACCAAGTTGGTTCGATACCTAAAGAAATAAATACACAAAAAAATGTTAGATGCCCTCTGCATTGAGAGAGAGAGAGAGACCAGAGAAGGGCAGGAGGACTGCTTTCAGAACAAGTTAAGGCAGCTTTTATCCTTCACTAGTGAGATTGCTACACTCTCTCTTCCAGCTATGAAAGCTGACAGAAGGAGGAGTTCAAAGGAACCACACTATTTGGCACAGATCCAGCCTTTACTCAGGAATTAGGGAGGAGGAAGACACTTGAATGAGAGTCTTGCATGAGCAATATGTTCCAGGCAAACAAGGCAAAGTCACCTTCATACAGTTCAAAATGCTATAACACAATGACTGCAGCACAAAAGTGCAGTATATCTTTAAGAAGGAGCCTTTCATTTGGTAAGTAGAGAAAATGGAAATCACTAGAAGTAATGAAACCTGATAGTTGTTCTATATAACAAGCACTAACTCCTCTCATCTCCCAGAGAGCATCCTGTCATGTTAATGATCCTTTAGTCTCCCCAGAGAAAAAGCCACATGGAGAGCCCTATGCCAGCTGTCGGCAATTGACTACTTTTCTTATCAGATGCAACCACTGGAAGTAACACCATCAAGAGTGGCAGGACTGTAGATCCTGCAGAGAAACAACCAATGTTTTCTCCAAGCATGCAGGCAACACTAGGCAGCCATCCCAGACTCAAAAGGTAGAAGTACTTTATGCTCTGTGCCTTGGGTGACTGGTACCTCCTAAGTCAGGAGGGGGCACTTGCCCCCCCCCAGTGGCCAGTCAGTAACCAGGGGGTGCTGATTTCACTGACTGGGGAGGGAGGGGAATTCCCTTGAGGCCAATCATGCTGACCTGGAAGTGCCAGCAACAGGCCACTGGCACTTCTGGGTCAGCACAATTGATGGAGGGGGGACCACGGGGATCACTTCTCTTGGCACCCCCACTTCCTGCTTGCACTCTCAGGGGGGGCACCAGTGCTCTTGCCTGCCTCCCCTGCCTGTCTCCAGCAGGGAACGCTGGCTGTCAGGGGGTGCAATGTGCACCTCAGTGCATCCCCTGTAAGTCACCACTGCTCAGTGCATCCATTAACAGCACTGCATAATGCTTCTTTCTGCAAATATGAGTTCATTGGTTAGAGCACAGGACTGAGGCTCAGAAACTCTAGGGTCAAAGCTTGACTGATACCATTTCTCAATATGAAGCAGGACAAGGTACTTAAGCTCTCTCAAAGTATTATGGGAACCACCTACCTCTCCCCTTATGAATGGCATGACGGGGGGGAACAGGATCCTGAAACTGTGTTCTATTCTTACCTGGGATGTGAGTATGGAAAAAAATGTTGTGAAACAATGCTATTAGAGCAGGAATTGACCAGAACTGGCCCAAAAAGGGATTATAATCAGCCCAGAAAGTCAGGATTTGGTGGCAAAAGTAGTGGCGGCAGGGTATGTCAGCCAAGGAAGTGGCAGCAGCAACACCTTCAGACTGAGTTCTGTTACTTTGGCCTGCTGCTGCTGCTAAAAGATTGCTTACCCCTGCTATAGAGCACTGTATGCCCAGCTCTGAGAATAACCCAAGCATGCCACCTTCTGCTCCTTCCAGAGAGAATAACTCACGCTGGAGATTTTATGGACAGCCCATGATTTTGTCTGACATAACTAAAGGTGGCCACTCTCCTCAAGATGGATGTGAGGAAGTTGAAAGCTCCCCATCTTTGGTACCTGTATATAACGTAACAGAGCTGGTTCAGGATGACTGAATCCATGCTGAGCAGTGCTGGGTAGAAAACTCCAGCAGGAGGCAACACCAACAAGGGTAGATTATATTTCAGATACATGTCACACACCTGCAGAAACAAAGCAGATCAGTCTCCACGGTGCTTACAGAGCCGGATGAACATTGCATTACTTATCTGCTAACTGTTAACTCTGACACCTTTGCAGGAAAAGCTGGTAAAGCAATCCCACATGCTCTTTTCTCATCTCCACCAAATATTCACACAGTGGCAGGTCTGCAAAGGGTCAGGCCCAACCCTCAATGCTACATTTTAATATTGTAACTGGCTGGGACAGACCTGTCCAGATCTCTATGGTAAACATGCAACATACTTCTCTCTGATAATTCTCTTGTACCTGCAATTTGAACTAGACCCAACACAATCTAATTCTTAAATCAGATTTGCTGTTATTAGTGGACCACGTAACAGAGTGATATTATGCCAGTTGGACAATAGAGGTTTCCCAATTGGCCTGCTAGGATTCCATGGTCACACCAAAAACACTTTGCTGTGAAGAGCTGATATGGTGACCACAGGGAACTGTTCAGCTCCTGTTAACAATATTAAAAAAACCCAACTAACTCCACAAGTGAGGTTAGGGCACCACATGTCACACATTGAAAAGTACAGTCCTCTTTATGATTTCGCTGCTGTTAACAGCTTTCACCCTTATTCCAGCCCTGCAACAGCAGTACTGCTAAAATTGAACAAGAATTGCCAGTGTGGAGCAATGTCCATGGAAAGAAAAAGCAGGAGAGGCAGGGTTGGGGCTTTGATCAGTTTCTCAACCAAAAGAGGGAAGAAAAACCTTTTTTTTTTTTTTTCTAAGGCTCTCTAAATATTGAATTTTCAAAGATCAGTATAAAAAGACTTGAAATGGTTGCAACCTTTTAGGGCACAACTCATCTACCTCTGTGGGTTGCTGTGCTGGGCCTGCAGGTGAGAGTCACTGGGCCAGTTTGCAGGTCATACTGGGACCACTTCTATGCCAGGTGCTGCATGCCAGCCCTACTCCAGGACTGTGCTGCACGCAGCACATGAATTAGACCCATAGCACAGTGGGTCAGCCTGGGGTGCGCCCTGCTTGCTGGCTCCAGGGCTGGTCCAGATAGAGCCCCAGGACATCTGCAAGTAAAGCCACTGCAAGAGGCCAGCCTGAAGGTGCACCTCATGCCACCCATACTTGGGATCCATTGTGCTGTATTCAGTGTGCTGCAGGGCCACCACATGCTGTATGCAGCATAGGGGGCCAATGCAGAGCATACACTGCATGAAGAGCCCAGCCAGACTAGTGCTATGCTCTGGTCTCTAGCACAGCCTCATCCAGACCAGCCACAGATCTAGCATGTAGAACCCATCAGGTGCCACATATAGCACATGCACCTGCCCAAGCCCCCGTACTGCGTGAGGTGCCAGGTTCAGTCCGTGCACATGCACCACAAAGGGCTGGGGCCAATTCATGCTCCATACAGCACACTGGTTTAGTCCCAAGGCCCACAGAATGAATTGTATGGTTTCATGGGCTGGATCCAGCCCATGGGCCATATGTTTGACACCCGTACTTCAGGGTCTTGCTGCTTCATGTTTTAGTGGGTGTATTATGCATGTCACTATCAACAGCACCCACATCCTCCCTGACTTAAATAAACAATGAAAAAAACCCAGACAACTGCCCTTATCCATACCTTGGAATGCAGCAGCTATCCTCTGTGCCAGAAAACTAATCTAGCATCTAATCAAAGATAGCTTCTTTAAACTATTACAACAAAGGAAATTTCATGTCCTTCACTACAAATGAAAACTGCTCTCAGGCAAATGCATCTTCTTGGAATGGCAACAGCAGTAGGATACTTACTGTTTCATAGAAGTCCAGAATAAAGTGAAGCAAGAAAGTAGCATTGCTTTCCAAGCGCAGTGCCACAGCACAGAGCTGCCCTACAAAATGGATCAGCTCAGCTACACAATTGACCAGTCCAGAAAGCGTGGTGTTCCTATAGCAGGATGAGGGACAGACAGACGTACAACATTAACACACCTCTCTCCAGAGTTTGAACAATGTTGAGGAGAAGCAAGCAAAATGATACGGAGAGAACTGTATGCAGGTAGCAATGTGAACTGAAATTCAGTATTTGCTGGATGTATTCAACAAAACACTTATCCAAAATAATACCAACATAGGTAACTCATCACTACTGCAGAGAACTTGACTTTTCAATTCTAAGATTTTAGAACACTTAAATTCTCAATTAAAATAGATTTTAGCATTTTTCATTCAATGATATATTCCTGATGTCTAGCTTGGTAAGAAAGACCTCAATCTACTTGCTTTGTATTTCTAAAGTATGTTGGAATATTTCTTACTTTGAGAAGTGAAGCAGCCTTAGGAGTCAAGAAGAAAGGTACGTGAATCATACCTCAGATGTACTTTGAACAACTTATACTACAATCTAGAGAGTATAGAAGTCTAGACAATTGTTTTTTTCCCCAAAGTTTAAAAAATATTATTTCCACATGGAGAATTAAGACTGAAAAAGGTCTTTGGTGAGAGCCGCACCAAGTAGAAGCGAGTAAAAAGGAATTTTTGAGCTCACAAAAAAGCACTATGCAGTGAAGTCCCAAAACACCAAATAATACCTATAAAACAATGCTCCAGATGTAGTTCGTATATTGGCGTCTTCGTTTTAGTTTGGGGACTACAATACTGAACAAATGCAAGAAATTGACATGACTAAATTTGCGAGTGTACAGCAGGATACAAGCTATGAATAACATTTGGTTCAAAGAACAGAAATCTCAGTATTATTTATATGAATGCTGTGAGACATTTACTTGCCTATGTCTTTACTGAAGGCAGCATAAGCCCAGAGGTTTACTTCCTGCCCAAAGCCCTCTGTGTAGGAGAATATTAAGAACAATGATTTGGACTAAATTAATGACTTAGTTCATAAACCATACCAAGTGAGAGAACCCTGCCTGTACAAGTTAACCTCTCTTTGAGGGGAGGAATTCTAGAGGAGAGCAAACTGGTACAGAAGGACTCAAAGTCTGATAGGGATACAAGGTGGAAACTGCAAGCCAGCATAGTATCTACCCCAACCAATTACTGTGTCCAGTTGACAAATGTTTTGTTTTGAAAAAAGATTGTATTGTACCCCTGAATAAAAAACTCCTAAGAAGATAACCAGAATGATTAACTCCTCCAGGAAACCAAGGCAAGTTGGCATTGCTGAAACTTCTAGCCTAGAGTGGGAGAGTAATAGGATTCCCCTTTGGAGTTATTTAGAGGCTCAAGACCTATCACTAGAGAAAGTGCCTTGGTGACATGTTGCAAAGGAGTAAAAAAGCATAATACAGTTATCTGTGACACAAACAGAAATGCTTGTAAAGGAATTCAGAGGATTCACAACTGAGTTAACATTCAGTAAAGCAAGAGCAGTTCCAACTTTCCACCCAGCTTTATGCCACTCATAAGAAGTGGGGTATTTGTATGCACCATGCATACAATCAGTGCATTGTCTACGTTTCAGATGAACTTACAAAGGACTTATTTCAGTATTAGACTCCATATCCAACTGCATCACATGCCAATTCAACCAGTTCTGCAACAGCTCCTTCAGGCTCTCAAGAACACTACACTGGAGCAGGGAAAGAAAATGACAGATTAGCACACAGGGAGCAGTATTAAGGTAATTAAAATATTCCATCAGACCCAATGATTACTGGACAGTTTCAGATGCAGTTTATCAGGACCACAGGAAAGATTAGAGACAACTTGCTGAAGCCCAGGTTGTCTGAAGAGGTTGGAGTATCACCTATAACCAAGGGTGCTCAATGTCCAGCCTGCAGACCAAGGTCAGAACAATCTCCACAGAGTCACCTCCCCAACACATTCCAATTCTCTAAAGCAGGAGTTGGCAACCCTCAGCATGGCACATGAAGCCATTTTGCTCAGCATGCCACAGTTGGCCTGGACTCTGGGCAGGCCCCAGCTACCAGCCACAGAGCCCATGGCTGCTGCAGGTGGTAGGAAGGCAGCAAGCAGCTGCACTGGGATCTGTGGAGCCCTGGCCAGGCTCATTAGCAGCAGCAGGCACTCAGGAAAAAGACAACTTGCTAAATGGGTACTTTTGCGTTGGTTTTTCACCAGTCCCATGGGATGCGCCTGCCCATTTTGGGACAGGGAGGCCTGGGTGGGGAAGATTCCTTACCCTCCATTAATGCTGACCTTGTGAAAGAACACCTTGAGAGGCTGGATACCTTCAGGTCAGCCCGCCCTGACTGTTTACATCCCAGGGTACTCAAGGAGCTGGCTAGCATCATAGCTCAGCCCCTGGCATGGATCTTTGAGAACTCCTGGTGCTCTGGTGAAGTGCCCAAAGATTGGAAGAAGGCCAATGTGGTACCTATCTTCAAGAAAGGGAGGAAAGTGGATCTGGCAAACTACAGGCCCATCAGCCTGACTTCTATCCCAGGGGAAGGTCTTGGAAAAGATTATCAAAATGGCTATTCTTAGCGGGCTGGCTGATGGCAACATCCTGAGGGATAGCCAGCATGGGTTTGTTGTGGGTTGGTCTTGCTTGACCAATCTTATCTCCTTTTACAACCAGGTGACCTATCACCTGGACAAGGGAGAAGAGATTGATATCATATATCTTGACTTCAAAAAGCCTTCAATCTGGTATCCCATGATCACCTCTTAGCAAAACTGGTGAACTGAGGCCTTGGCCTCACCATGATCCGCTGGCTGGGGAATTGGCTCCGTGGTAGAACCCAAAAGGTGGTGGTTTATGGAAGTTAATCATCGTGGTACACTGTGACCAGTGGGGTCCTCAAGGGTCTATCCTTGGGCCTATACTATTTAACATCTTCATTAATGATGTGAACATTGGTGTCAGAATTGGACTGGCCAAGTTCAATGACAACACCCAACTCTGGGGTAAAGCATCCACACCTGAGGACAAGAGGGTGATCCAGGCTGACCTTGACAGGCGCCGGAAATGGGCGGATGAGAACCTGATGGTGTTTAACACCGAAAAATGCAAGGTTCTCCACCTCAGGGGAAAAAAAAACCCTGCAGCATGCTTATAGGTTTGGCAGTGCTACGCTGGCTAGCACTATGGATGAAAGGGACTTGGGGGTCATGATTGAACATGAGCCTTCAATGTGATGCTGCAGCTAGTAAAGCAAGCAAAATGCTGGCTTGCATCCATAGATGCTTCTCCAGCAAATACCAGGACGCCATTCTCCTGTTGTACTCAGCCTTGGTGAGGCCGCAGCTGGAATACTGCATCCAGTTTTGGGCTCCACAATTCAAAAAGGATGTGGAGAAGCTTGAGAGAGTGCAGAGGAGAGCCACACGCATGATCAAAAGTCAGGAAAACAGACCTTATGATGAGAGGCTGAGAGCCATGGGACTCTTCAGCCTGAAAAAGCGCAGGCTCAGGTGATCTAGTGGCCACCTATATAAGTTTATCAGGGTGCTCACCAGGGTTTGGGGGAACATCTGTTCACCAGAGAGCCCCAAGGGACGACAAGGCCGCATGGTCACAAACTCCTCCATGGCTGTTTCAGGCTGGACATAAGGAAGAGCTTCTTTAGTGTCCCAGACCCCAAGGTATGGAACAGACTGCCGCCAAAGGTGGTTCAAGCACCTACTTTGAACACCTTCAAGAGACATTTGGATGCGTATCTTGCTGGGATCCTATGATCCCTGCTGACTTCCTGCCCCTGAGGCAGGGGGCTGGACTTGATCTTCCAAGGTCCCTTCCTGCCCTAGTGTCTATGAATGTGCTTTGGGGCAGACAGCAAGTAAGGGGCCAGGGATGCATTTTCACAAGAATCAGGCCCCTTGTGGCTCCCCTGCCATCCACCCTGCATACCAACATCTTACAAGTCAAAGTTGAAGGATTTTTTGGCATTCTGCTGAAAAACATTGCCAACCCCTGCTCTAGACCCATGCCAAGACTTGAATCACAAATATCCATTATGCTATCAGTAGATTTGAATTAGTAAGGACAGAAATACAAACTAGAAACATCTGTTGTCAGCATAATGGCCTTAAATTACCTTAAAATATAGGGATGATGTGAAAAACAGCTGTGCCAAAGGCTCACAAAGGTATGGCTTCACTTCTGAAATGAAAGAGAAGTAAAAAGATATCTGTACAAGAATTCAAGCTACCCCGTCTAGATATAGCCTATGCTCATTCAGTCTGCCTCACGTACCTGAAAAGCTATTGAGAGGGATCCAGCTCACCAGCCTGAGAACTTGTAATCGACAGCAGGAACCATCCCAGAGGGGAAGGCTTTTATATAGGAATTCTTCACAGGAAGAGATTCCCTCCTGCAAAGCACAAGATTAAAACATTAAAAAAGTTAATCTCAAAAGCCTGTCCCTTGTCTTCCTTCATTCCATGGTTTACTTTAGAGAAGAACAGGGGCCACCCAGCTCACCAGGATGCTAGTTAACAAGTACACTTTCAAAATTATCATACATCCAGAAGGAGTCAGTTTAGGAATCTTCACTTGCTCTGTGAACAGATTTTAACTGATTTATCTCTCATGGATTCCACAGGAAATGGACAATCCCCAATGCATCCTAAGGGAAAAAAAATTAAGGAAGCTAAGGTTCTTCAATAAGCTGGTTACCTGCAAGAAACACTCCGCTTTGTAGACAGTATCCAGGAAGTCTTTGAAGTCTTCTTCATACAGCTGATTATCTACCTTGCACCAAATGCACTCTAAACCAAAGAGAATATTGTACTGGATCAGAACATAGAAGATTCACACAAACAGAAGCAGATCACAAAATGCTCTTCCCTGGATGAATACATCAACTGTATTTTTTTCAGCTACATATGCATGTACAGTTAAGTACCATCACCGAGATAGGAAAAATACAGTTTTTAATACAGTTTCAGACACCGTTTTCCTCCCCACCAAGCCTGGTAATATTAAGTTTCTACCTTCTTGAAGAGCCTGGCCCATCCAGTAGTTGAGCCGCAGGTATATAGATTCATCTTTGATACAATTAATGTAATGAAGCAACAAAGGACTCCTTAGCACTGAACTCATTCGGGAAGGAAACTGAAAGAAACCAGGATAACTAGCTATTGAATCTTTATTTCTGAAAAGTGCCAACACAAAGCTGATGCTATCAGAATTGTCCAATCTCTCTGATCCAAAGCGCCCAAACACACAAGACAGTTGGAACCAAAGCTTTCATACCACTGTGGACTAAACCCCACATTTTTTTTTATTGGGGTTGAGCAACATGTGCACTGCTCCCTGTAAGGTCATGGGCACAATACATGGTTACATCTCACCTGCATGTGTGCCCATGCTGAGGCCTTCCTGTCACTCACCTCTAGGCAGTGGATGTTCTGTAGGAGTTGAGAAAATGTACAGAGTTTCTCCACTGGAAAGGATTCAGTGGGACTGAATATGTCAACATGGCTGACCTCCTTGCACACAGTTGTGTTACTTGTACTGCCGCTACTTGCAGGCAAAATCAACTGAGTATTCCATTTCTAGACAGATTGGAAATCAAAATTAACAGCAGCAAGTAGGACTCCAACATAGTCATTCAGATAAATGCAGATATGCTCCAAATTATTTTACTACCCTGCAAAATACAATACACTTATATCCCAGGCATTTGAGGCAGTGCATTGTCATCAGGGATCCTGGTTTTCTGTTTAAAATATGAAATAGTCTGATTAAAAAAAAATACCAACTTCTCTGGATTACCCCCCATCAGCATTTTTCTGCAATTAAAATGAAATGCCGCTATCTATCTCTATATAGGTATCAGTTGAACACAATGTTTTGATACATTTACAATTTTAAGTAATTTGGAAGCCTACTAGTGCCTCAATCATTATAACAAAATACATTTTAAATACCTATACATTTCAGTGTTTGATTTTTTTATCATAGATTTCATAGACATTAGGGCTGGAAGGGACCTCAGGAGAACATCGAGTCCAGCCCCCTGCCCAAAGGATAGGAAGTCACCTGGGGTCATAGGATCCCAGTAAGATAAGCATTCAATTTACTCTTGAAGGTGTTCAATGTAGGCGCTTGAACCACCTCTGCTGGCAGACTGTTCCAGACCTTGGGGGCTCGGACAGTAAAGAAATTCTTCCTTATGTCCAGCCTGAAACGGTCTTGCAGGAGACCGTTCGACCTCGTCATCCCTTGGGGCGCTCTGGTGAACAAACATTCCCCCAGATCCTGGTGGTCACCCCTGATAAACTTATAGGTGGCCATCAGATCACCCCTGAGCCTACGCTTTTCCAGGCTAAAGAGTCCCATGGCTCTCAGCCTGTCATCGTAAGATCTGTTTTCCTGACCTCTGATCATGCGCGTGGCTCTCCTCTGGACTCTCTCAAGCTTCTCCACATCCTTTTTGAATTGTGGAGCCCAAAACTGGACGCAGTACTCCAGCTGCAGCCTCACCAAGGCCGAGTACAAGGGGAGAATGATGTCCCGGGATTTGCTCAAGAAGCATCTATGGATGCAAGCCAACGTTTTGGTCACTTTACTAGCCGCAGCATCGCATTGCAGGTTCACGTTCATCTTGTGGTCAATGATGACCCCCAAGTCTCTTTCTTCTGTAGTACTAACCAACATAGCACTGCCGAGCCTATAAGGGTACTGCAGGTTTTTCCTCCCAAGGTGGAGAACCTTGCATTTATCAGTGTTAAACACCATAAGGTTCTCGTCTGCCCGTTTGCTGAGCTTGTCCAGGTCAGCCTGGATCACCCGCCTGTCCTCTGGCGTGGATGCTTTGCCCCAAAGTTTGGTGTCATCGGCGAACTTGGCCAGTCCACTCCTGACTCCAATGTCCACATTGTTAATGAAGATGTTGAACAGTATGGGTCCCAGGACAGAGCCTTGAGGGACCCCACTGGTCACAGGGCACCACAATGAGTGACTGCCATCAATCACAACCCTCTGGGTCCGACCACGGAGCCAATTTCCCAGCCAGCGGATCGTGGTGGAGCCAAGGCCACAACTGGGCAGTTTGGCCAAGAGGTGATCATGGGATACCAGATCAAAAGCTTTTTTGAAGTCAAGATATATGACATCAACCTCTTCTTCCTCGTCCAGGTGACAGGTCACCTGGCCAGAGAAGGAAATGAGATTGGTCAAACAAGACCTACCTGCAACAAACCCATGCTGGCTATCCCTTAGAATGTTAGCCTGGGCCAGTCTCTCAAGGATGGCCTCCTTAATAAACTTTTCTAGGATCTTCCCCAGGATAGAAGTCAGGCTAATGGGCCTGTAATTAGCCGGATCCACTCTCCTCCCTTTCTTGAAGATTGGCACCACATTGGCCTTCTTCCAGTCTTCGGGCACTACACCAGAGCGCCAGGAGTTTTCAAAGATCCGTGCCAGGGGCTGGACTATGACGCTCGCCAGCTTCTTGAGTACCCTGGGGTGCAGATTGTCAGGGCCAGCTGACTTGAAGGTATCCAGCTTCTCAAAGTGTTCCTTCACGAGGTCAGCATTTATGGAGGGTAGGGGATCCCCCTCACCCAGATTTCCCTGTCCCATAGCAGGCATGGGCATCCCATGTGACTGATGAAAGACTGACGCAAAGTACCTATTTAATAGGTTGGCTTTTTCCTGGGCGTCAGTTGTCAGATGCCCCATCTGGTTTAGCAGGGGTCCAATGTTGCCCTTGCTTTTCCTCTGGCTCCCCACATATCTGAAAAAGGACTTTTTGTTGTCCTTGATGCCTGAAGCTAGTTAGAGTTCAGTTGCAGCCTTGGCTTTCCTGGTTTGCTCCCTGCAGGACCAGACCAGCACGGAGTAATCCTCCTTGGAGGTGAATCCCATCCTCCATCCTTTGTAGGCTTTCCTTTTTAGCCACAGGAGGTCCGCTAGGTCCCTGGAGAGCCAGGGGGGCTGCTGTGCCTTCTTGCTGCTTTTCCTCCATGTTGGGATAGATTTAGCTTGTGCATTGAGGATCACTTCCTTGAGAAACAACCACTCTTCTTGAACTCCCATCTCCCTAGGGTCATGGTCCCTGAGGGCCTGATTGACTAGCCTCTTGAGCTTGTCAAAGTCGGCTTTTCTGAAGTCAAGGCATTCTGTGTTGCTGACTGACTTGCCAGCTTTACAGCGGATGGTAAAGGTGATCAGCTCGTGGTCGCTGTCACCCAGCTTCCCATCAATCACTAGGTCGCCAATTAGGTTGTCCCCCGTAGCCAGTACCAGGTCGAGCAGCGCTTTGCCTCTCGTTGGCCCATAGACTTCTTGAGTCAGATAGAGGTCATCCACACACGAGAGAAAGCTTTGCAACCGCTCGGATTTTGCTGAGTGATCTTCCCAGGAGATGTCCAGGTAATTGAAGTCACCCATGACAACCAAGGTCCTGGAGCAAGCGGCCTCAGTCAGTTCCCGGGCGAACTCCTGGTCAAGCTCGGGACTTTGAGTGGGAGGTCTGTAGTAGACTCCCACCGTTGTGTCCCGTGCCGTATTCCCCACGAATTTTTACCCAGAGGGTCTCTAGCTGTCCATGCCGGTCGCCAACATCAGCTTGCAGGGACATGTAGCTTTCCTTCACATAGAGAGCTACACCCCCGCCCCTTTTGTCAACACGATCCCTCCTGTACAGGGTATAGCCCTCTATACCTGTGGTCCAGTCATGGGTGGAGTCCCACCAGGTCTCCGTTATCCCAGTGACATCATATTTCTTTGCACTGAGCAGGAAGACGAGCTCGTCCTGCTTGTTGCCCAGGCTCCTGGCATTAGTGCACAGGCAGGCAAGTGTGCCCTTGGGGGCTCGTGCCTTGCTCACAGATTGTGCCAGGGCTGGGGCAGGGGTGGTCTCCCTTAAGTGCCTTGGTCCGCTGGCTTTGCAAGGGTCGCTCTGCAGGCCAGCAGTGGCAGTAGTCCCCCCATCCCCCAGCAGGCTTAGTTTAAAGCCCAGTGGAGCAGGTCAGCCAGCCTGGCTGAGAAAAGCCTCCTCCCCAGGGGAGAGAGGTGGAGGCCATCTCTTCCCAGCAGCTCGCTGCCTCTCTCGCCAAAGAGCGGGCTGTGGTCATGGAAGCCAAAGCCTTCCCGATGACACCAGCACCGCAGTCTTTGGTTGACTGCGTGGATCCTCCTCTCCCTCCTCAGCCCATAGCCCGAGACTGGGAGGATGGACGAAAACACCACCTGAGCTCCCAAACCCCTAAGCCCCGCTCCCAACTCCCCGTAGCGCCTCATGACCTGGCTGGGGGTGCTCCGAGCCGTGTCATTGTTGCCCACGTGAATAAGGAGTATGGGGTAGTGGTCTGTGGGTCGGAGGAACTGCGGGATCCTCTCCGCAATGTCTCAGATGCGGGCCCCCGGGAAGGAGCAGACTTCCCGGGCTAAGGGGTCGGGGCGGCAGATTGCCCCCTCGGTCCCCTGCAGGATGGAGTCTCCCACAACAAACACCTTACGCTTTGTCTTGGGGAGAGCGGGGGCAGTAGCTGGGGTCGAGCCTGGGTTGCCTGCAGGAGCTGGCAACTGAGCAGGCTCTGCTGGGGCTGCAAGAGGTGTGAACCTGTTGCTAAGCTCCGGCGAGGGAGGGGCCTTGGTGCGGCGGGCCTTGGGGCCCTTGACCACCTTGGTCCATGCCCCTGACTGGGCAGAGCGGGAGGTCCCAGAGTCCTCCTTAGTCGTGGAGAGAGACGGAGCTCTCCCCTGCGGCTCCCGGGGGAGAAGGGCCTGGCAGTAGGAGTCTATCTCCTGCTCGCAGTCCCTGATGGCACGCAGTCTCTGGACTGTGGCCTGGAGCTCCTCCAGCTGGCGCGCCAGAGACCCCAGTAGGGAGCAGACCCCGCAAGGGGAGGTGGCCATGCTCCCGGGCCCCAGAGCCTGAAAAAGTGACAGGCAGCCCCCGCAGCCAAAAGCCAGGGGCTCCGTCTGCATGGAGCCCGGAACCATGGGCTCCGTCTGGGTGGCCGTCTCTGAGGTGGCCAATGAAGGGGCCACAGAGCCCGAGGGGACTCTCGGGGTGCAGCGCGTGCCCATCCGTGTCATGCCTCTGGTAGGCTGGCTACGGCTGGGGCTGGCTATGGCTAGGGGGGGTCGCAGGTAGGGTGTCGTGCCCTCCCGCGCCCTCCCCTGCGTGAACTCCGCGCTAACTCGGGCGCCTGTTTGCGCAGCCTGTTCACCCGGCTCCCGGGGGGGCTGGGCCAAGTAGGGTCCTGGGCGGGGGCTTGACCCGGCCACCAGGCAGCGGCCTCCTCCCAGCAAGCGAGGCGTTAACCCCTTCCCACCATGAGCCCGCTTACCTCCGGCTGTGCTGGGGGTCGGCAGGGGGCTTGGCGGCTGCTGACGGGGTGTCTGGGGGGGCTTTGGGGGAGTGGGGGCTCAGCGGGCTTCACCCGCGCGTCTCTCACCGCTCTGGAGCCTACCTGAGTGTTTTTTGTTCCCTGTTTGGCGGGCCCTTTTAAACTACGCGCATGCGCAGTGGGCCTGCCATCGGGGGGGACGCTGGCTTTTCAGGCCAGGGAGGCCCTGCCCGGGATTTGGGGGACCCTGCCCTACAGGAGGGGGACTGGTGAGTACCCCCTCGTTCTCTTCTCTCTCCCTGGGGGGCTGGGCCAAGTAGGGGCCTGGTCGGGGGCTTGACCACCAGGCAGCGGCCTCCTCCCAGCAAGCGAGGAGTTAACCCCTTCCCACCACGAGCCCGCTTACCTCCAGCTGTGCTGGGGGTCGGCAGGGGGCTTGGCGGCTGCTGAGGGGGCGTCTGGGGGGCTTCAGAGGAGCGGGGGTGCAGCGGGCTTCACCCGCGTGTCTCTCACTGCTCTGGAGCCTACCTGAGTGTTTTTTGTTTTTTTTTTATCATGGAAAATAAGAGCTCCCCTTGCCCCTTTGCTCACCAGGATATGGGTCCAGCTGCAGATGTTCATTACAGAGAAAGCTACTGTTCTACCCCACTGCTCTGTGGTGATGAGCAGCCTTGATATGTTGGTGTCCTGCCCATGCTGTTGCCCCACACACCCAAGCCACAGCCCTGCTAATGCCCCTCACTCCTGACATACAGCCCCACAGCCCTGCTGATGCCTCTCACTCCAGACCTGCTGCCCTCCGCCCCCAGGCCCTAGCCCGCAGAGCAAGGGGTGTGTGGTCCAGCCAGGCTGCAGCCTGCTGTGGGCACTGCGATTTTGGGAGGCAGGTGCCTGCCCACCCTGGTCCCCTGCCACATCACCTGTGCTTCCCCCCTACCCACAATGCACTGCCTGTGCCCCCTGCCTCTCCCTCACAGACTTACCTGGAGGGAGCTGCCCTCTACCACACTGCCTGGCTGCCACATTCATGTGGCACCCTCTGCCCCAAGCAGACCCTTGCAGGCTAGAAGGTCTGTAAGGGGAAACCTATGTTTTCTTGGGTTTCTGTGTTCTTCTCCTTTAAAGGAGAAAATCCATATTTTTCTGCAGCAAACTGAAAACCCAGATCCCAGATTATTTATTATACCCCATTAAATTATACTGCCATTCCCTATGCCCTAGTCAGATCCTGGTTCCTATCTTTGTCTAGGATTCAGCATAGAACAGCTCTAGAAATTGTTTGAGTTCCCATAACCTACCCTCTTCCGGGACTGAAGGTGAGTTGGACCTAGAATCAGTTGCTGGGATACTGGAAAAGTTCTCTGGTTTCTTTGCCTTACACTGTTGATTGCTGCTTTCCACAGGCTTTCTGAGTTCTTAAAGTAGGTCTGAAAAGCACAAGACAGAGGTGTGTGAGGATAAATTGAAAAAAAAAAAAAGCGACAGAAAAATAAGTTTCTATTTTGATACATATCACCGTAATGACTTCTATGTGCTCTGTTGTAACAGCTGGGCTTGACAGTCCAGGAGGTGCTAGGTTTCTGATAGTGCAGTATTACTTTTATCACCATGCGCCTACAATCCACAAGAGATATTGACTTTTCTAAAACTTTTGCCCTCTCTCAAACTTCAGAAAACAAGGTTACAAAGGTTTCAAATGCATGAGAACTTGCATCTGTTTAAAAATTCTCATACTATTATTTTTATTTATTGATAGAGACAGGATCTAAATGATGCATTAATTAAAACCTGCCTAAGCATTTGGGTGCATTTACAATGGAGCCCCCAAGACATTCAGGCACAGTGAGTCTACCAAATAATTGACCAGGACAATCAGAGTCCATTTAAAAATGGGTTAAGTTTCTGGACATCATAGCTGCAAAGAAAACTTGAAATAAAAATTTAAAACAGATTTTTTCTTGACCAGTCTTCCACCATTTTTATTAAAATCAGTTTTAAACCCTAACCGATTTCAACCTTTACATTCAAACTCTTCAACTGGAAATATTTTCCCTCAGTTTAGAAACACTATTATGAACTGGTGGCATGTGTAGGTTCAGACAAGGCCCAACTCTGGAAATAAAATGCCAGACCATCTCCCATGCTTTGGTAGGTGACAAAATCTCTGACTTCTCTAATTAACAAAAAAATCTGCAGGATAATAAAAACTGCAAAAATAAGTAATGTAAAATGATATAAAAACAAACATTACCAGCAATGTTCTAGTGACTAACTCCATTTTTAAATATACCCAGAGCTGCCTCAGCCTACCTGAGGTGCACAGAAACCAGGTACCCACAGAATATAGTCCTGTTTACTACAGAATACTTAAGAAACCTTGACTAGAGTATTTACATGTGCAGTGTAACTGCACAGCATATCTTATATGCAACTGCATAATTGTGACCACAGCATAGACACAATTACAAAATACCACCACATATCCTGTTCCTTCCTTGGAACTCCTCCAAGTCAACTCAGTTTTGCCACCATTACCTTTATATAGCAAAAACTTTCCAACTTAGAAAACCAGGCCCATAAACAAAATCTAAATTTTTATTCTATTCATTGTTTGTTGGCTGCCATTATCATCTGTACCGCAGTTTTTGCTACATAGAGATAATGGTGGCAAAACTAAAAGTATTTGGGCAATACTTAGCAAGAATAGGAAGACATTATTTCCCCAAAACAGAATATATCAAATGGGAAGGAAATGAACAAGAGAGGATGAAAGTAACAACAATAAGAAGGCAGTTCCATAGGCTAGCTTTCTGCCCTTCAGTTCCAAATCATTTACATTTGCTCTTGCTTCAGTAGGGTGAAATGCTAGCAATCCCTATGTAACATTCCTTTCTTGGTGAAAAGAAGAGCCAAAATTATTCTTTCACCAATGTATCACACAGAAAAGCTGCTTATGTAGAAAGCACAGTACAAATTTGACACTCAACCCTGCCATTTGTAAGATCAACCCCATTGCTCACCTTCATTTTTGCAGGCAAAGTTATGGACACCAACTCAGGGTAGAAGAGCTTGTAAAGTGATAGCAAAGCCTGTAGATGAGGTTGCATTCCCTAGAATAAGTGGAAGACAGTTAAACTATGCACCAGAGGACTAAATACAGCAGCCAAGGAATAGAACGAAAAACCCAACTGAAAGTCAAAGACTTCCATACCTCATTAACCAGCCCCACAGTGCCATGTGCAGCTGAGGATGGAAGGAGAACAAGGAAGAAAGAAATAGTAATGGAAATGAGTGGGGAAGAGGAATTTAAGTCCTAGTCCTAATGACGTAAAGACACTAAACAATCAGAGATGCTATATGATGACCTCTATTTGGCTAAAATATGCATGGGAATGATTTTACTCTTAAAGCCAATGACATTATATTAAAGAATGAAAATAGCATCATACAGTTTAACTTTCTAAAGTGTTACTGATTTATTATCAAGTATAAAGAGAATGGAACGGGGTTCTCCAAGTGTTATCCTCAAAAAATTGCAAATGTTTGGAGCTGTTAAAACTTCTTAAAGGCTAGCTGTTATGGTACTGTAACAAACTGTGTATGCTATGATGGTATGATACTACAATGACCCTCAACTCCAAGACTCTTTCTGATTTAGGGAATGCTCCTTGTCAAGAAATCTCTAGTCTGATAGAGGTTCTGCTGGGACCAGACTAGAATCTGCTTTTGAGATAACTCCTTACCCCAGCAAACTTTAGTCTCATCCACCCCAGTCCAGACTTTGCAACTACAGCATAGAAAGTTTGCTATCTTATGAGATATTTCCCTTTGGCTTTTAAAATATCATAGGTCCCCGTCTCCATAGAAGGGAACATCTGTACTTATGAATGGCCCTGAAATCACACTGACCACAGATATGCAATACATTATATAAAACAAAAAACAAAGGATGTGTAATAAATACAAAGAAGAATAATTATATGAGAAAAAAAACAACTTATTTTTGGAAGGCAGAACAAAACAAAAAAATCATAAAACTAACAGCAAAAAAATCATACCCTGCTTCCCTAATCAAAAATCAGCTCCTCAAAGATTTCTTCAGTTATATTTCTCAGCCAGCCACCCCTGCCAGATGTCAGGCCATTGACCCAGCCTTTTCCCAACTGGGGCCTAAACCTCTGTAAGACCAGGGACTTTTTTGACAAGGAGCCTTCTCTAAAGATATCACACTTACATAACTCATTGTTCTGTTCCAGGGGGTTAACAACCTATGGCCTGCAAAAGGCCTGATTCAGCACATGGCAATGTTTCTCACAGCTGCCAGGGCAGCTGGGGGCTTGTGGGAGTTGGATTCCAGTAGTCCAAATTTCTCACCAGTCTCAAACCCCCTCCTCCTTCTGAGTCACCACTACTGGAGGAGGAGGTGTTGGTGCAGCTAGCAGACTAGAGGGTGACATAGCAGCCACCAGGGACAGGAACCTCCAACATCCCTCTAGTGCAGCTGCTGCCTCTTACTGTCAAATTTACCACTGCTAATTGCAACTGTAAGCAATAATAAAACTGAACATAGCTTAACATTAGTTTGAAAGAGAGACCAAACATCATAGTTAATTTAGTTTGGAAAAATATCTATACAGGATATATAGTGAACCCCAAAAATCAATCCTGTATTTGGGTGAATCTGTGACACATACCAAGTTAAATATTCAGCTGATACTAAGTCTATTGGGGTTTTAAATCACAAATATATAAAGCAAAACATTTCAGGACTTGGACTGACATTCATGGAAAACTTAAAATTACCATTCTTCTAAGCCAGACATTTCCAGCTAAGCTAAAGTCACCGGCCCCACTGTATAGCCTACTCTTTCTTACATACAATCTCTCCATCCACTAAGTCTCACAAGCACCCACTCTGAGAAACCCATTTGAAAGGTTTCGCAGCAAAGTCCAAAGTCATTCCTTCCTGAAATTGTTAAACTGTTATAAGCACCATAGTTCAGTGATTCTCAACTAGGGTGCCTTAAAATCCTTTCAAGGGTGCCACAGGGAACCACACAATATTTGTCCCCCCAGGGACAAGAAGCTGCAGGACACCTTGTGCCACTGCTAGGTGTCCCTGAGGAACACCTGTGCCACACACATGGCAAGTTACCCCAGGTGGGGTAGGAGAGGCTGGTCTCAACACTGGGCTGGCCCCAGCAGCCTTACCTGGGGTTCTGTTGGTCTCCTGGGGCTGCAGCAGTGGCAATAGCACCATTCAGAGCCTGGCTGGCAGCTGGAGTGTGGCTCTAGCTGGCCAGGCTCTGGGCAACGTGTGCTGTCCCCGTGTGTGGTATTCTACTTTTTTTTTTGGCCCAATTTTGACCCTGGGATCTCCTGGGGTCAACCCCCACCCCCCACCTGTGCTGCTACCTTGCAGCATAGAGAACACCTGAATGTCCAGTATGTGGCACCACAAATGTATCTGCAGTGCTATATACTGCATACTATATACTTGTCTGGATGTGGCCAGAGATTTCAAATAGGAATTCATTGTGTTCAGAACATTCTAACTTGTTATAGACTGTCTAAATTATTTGTAACAGGAGAATAATGCTACTATTTTTCTGTAGTTAAAAAAAAAAAAGAAGTGAAAACTAAGAGTTGGCACTGTCCAAGGACAGCCTGAGTCTGAAAAGACTGAGAACACCACTACCATAATTACTAGAAGATATTTTGAGACTTTTAAAAAACCAAACAAACCAAAGAATAAACCCTGAATTTTTCTTCAGATGTTTATACTCTGAGAATCCAGTACAAACATTATGACAACTATTTTTCTGGCAACAGATTTAGTGAGTGGAAGATGAAGTCTTCAACATCCAAACACTGAGAATCGCACACAATTTTACAGTTTTCTAACATCAAGGTCTCAAGTCACAGTTACCAACCTTCTAGCTGCCTTGCATATTTTGCAGCCCTGTGTCTCTATGGACATTTCAGTCCTTTTTTCAGTGGATCTTAACCTTGCTAGACTCCAGACATCCCACATTAGCCCTGAAGGCACCCCTTGGAAAATGTCAGCTCTTAGCTTTCATTAATTTTTTGACTACAGAAAAATAACAATGAACTCTCTTGTCCTAAAGAACTCAACAGGCCTACAACAGGTCAGAGAGGAATCCATAGTGACAAAACCAATCTCAAATCTCTGGATTAATCATGTGAATCATGCATAGGCATTAGCACTGTTAAATGTGCAAACACTGTGCAGTACCAGTGGGCACCTTAAAAGCAACTTGTGGCACTCAGGCTGAGAATCGCTGTCTTACGTACTTTTCTCATCAGCCATCAGTGTAAGTGCCTTATCACTTAGATGGTAGATTTAAAAAAGAAAAACAAAAAGGAGTCACAGTGTATTTCAGGAAGGCAGGAGAAGAATAGTGGCTGCTTCTCCTCTGGATTCAGAATCCCACTCTCCTTTCCCCAGTCAGGCAAAGGAGAAAGCCTGGGGTTAATCAAGTATCAACGGTCATCTGAAATGTAGGCAGCAAGGGATAAAAGTTGTAAAGAAAAGTAAGCGGTGGCCTAGATTCATTACTGATACCAGAGCACGGCTAGCCAACAAGAAACCTAGAAAAGGGCAGTAACAGGGTTGATAGTCAAAAGAGAGAATATAATCAGGGAGAAACTACAGAGGTGAATAGTGTGGGATTAGAATGTAGCAGTTCAGTGGTTAAGAGAGAGGGCCTGATGCAAGTACACAAGGTTCAATTCCTGGTTC
This sequence comes from Crocodylus siamensis, assembly GCF_052110815.1. Lineage (NCBI taxonomy): Eukaryota > Metazoa > Chordata > Crocodylia > Crocodylidae > Crocodylus > Crocodylus siamensis. Next base: position 38,876,850 of record NC_143402.1, on the reverse strand, counting down.
TGGTATTAATGTAAGTATCCTTAAATAGGTCACCAACTCTGTCCCTCGGCTTCCTATTTTTGAAGGGGAGGTCTCTGGCCATCATTTTGATAGTTTCTGATAATACTGTAGAAGCAAAGAGGCAAGTGGAAAATGAAAAAGTAAGGAAATGGAAAGGGAGAGTCAAGAGCCTACTACCAAGTAGGATTGTTTGGCTGTTTCTAGTTGAAAATGTTTGCATTGCTATCCTGGGTGCTTAGAAGAGACACAGAATACAAGGCAGGAATACAGGTTAACACAAGGTACAGGCTCTTGTGCTAAATAAAAGAATCCCCAGTCAATCCTTAGCATTACAGAGAAAAAAGCTACTATTCTAAGGTCTAATAACTCCATCCTAGCTGTAATCATGTCTGCCTCTCTTCTGGGCTCTATTAAGAAAGTACAGGGATTGCAAGCTCAACTAGTTATTTCTTCTATTCAAGATTTTCAGTAACTCACCATCTTTGCCTGTAGATCTAACAGTTTCCTCACGCGAAAAGGTTTTACTGCAGAAAGAGGAAAAGCTAAGAATATTATGGGTACAAAACATCAGACAATTGAACATTTATGCATTGTATGGCTTAATACATTGAACCAGTAGGAACAATCCAGGAAGCTGATTGGATGGACTCACCGCTCTCTCTCCTGGTCAGCAGATACAGTATATGGCAGATATAAGGACACTGCAGAAAAAACAAAACCCCACCAGTGAGCAATCTGATTCAGCAAGATACTTATTAGACTAAAGAGACCCCTATATAAACCCATTTCACAGTCATTACTATTTCAATAGTCTCCTCAAGAACTTGCTGTCACACTGAATGAAGTGCTTCAGTCCTCTTCCTATATAGCACCAAACCATTCAGAAATATCAGCACACAGCACAGAACTGATATAACTCATTAAAACCAACTGCCAGTATGCCCATTTCATTTGAGGCTATTCTCTATATTAGGCAAATTCTTTGATGAAGTCAGTTCCTGCCCATTAGAATAAGGGCTGAATACTTCAGGAGTCAGAGAATAAGAGGATAATGTATAACAATTAGCTTGTTCTGTGTTGAAACACTTTCATTTATTGCAGTCCTTTCCCTTTCCATATCCTTGTGGCACAGTATTTAGCAGAATTTGCAGATTTTATTGATATCTGACAGGCTGCACTATGAGCTCTTCTGCCATGGCCTTGAACTTGCAACCTCTGGGTTGTCAACTATGTGCCTTAGTGCCCCATTTACAGCAGTTTGAGTTCAATATGTATAAAGTATCTGTGCCAAACCTCAAGTACTCTGAAAGTAGCAAACTTGTTAATTTCTCTGTTCTCTTGCAGAAAGTACCTTGTGGATAGGAATCTGTGTTAATCGGGCTGGAAGTGCCCCCACTGCAGTATCTCCTTTAATGTTTTCCATTTTGCCTTTTCCCGCCACCTCTGACATCCCCACCCTGATTGGTAGAGGAGTCCCCCACCAGCTGGGCCATTTGCTGCTGATTGCTAGGAAAGTGAAAAACATGGAATATTTAAAACTTTGGTTTTTGCTTCCCCAGAGATCAGCAGCAAATGCCCTGGCTGGCAGGGCCCCCCCACCAATCAGGGTTAGGGAGGCAAGTAGTGAAACGGAAAATATTAAAGAGCTGCTACAGGGACACTTCCAGTGTAATTTACAGAGATCCCTACTTATGGGATGCAATAGAAAATATCTTTGTGGTAACATTTTTAAAAACCTGGAGGAATCTGCACTGTTTTATCATATAATTTAACACGGTCTCATTTTTTCAAATTATCCTAGTGCCTGGAATAATTTCTATAGAATTCCATTTAACTTTTTTGTTTAATTCAATATTAAGTTTTATGGAAAACAGCTCCAGCAAGTGACTTAGGTTAGGTAAGGTACACTTCTAAATTTAGAGCATCTTCAAACTTTCCTAATGTACCTGCTTACATTATAAATCTAAACAGTTAAATCTTTCGCTCTCTAGAATTTTTGTAGCTGCCATACAAAACAGGTCACTTGGCTCCCATTTAAGATGCACTTTAACTCAAATGGAAAAACACCAGCAAGACTGGGAGGGAGGGCTGGGGGCTGTGGCTTAGGAGTGAGGGGAAGGGCTCAGGCATATCACCCCCCCCAACCATATTAGTTACCCCACCTCCCTGACAGGTATCCTCTTTTTTGAAACTAGGTATATGATAACCCTAACAATAGGCCTATGCTGCTGTATTTCTGTGCTATTTGATCTTGGTTCAACAGCAACCGTGGTACCATTAAAAGACTGCAAAGAAGAAGGGAGAGTCATACCACTATAAACAAATACTCCAGCAATAGAAGAGCAGACATCAAACTAAAGTACTGCAGATCAGTGTCAACGATGACTTATATCAAACATGAACATTGTAGGTTTGTTCCTTCAGTTTATGAATTCTCCAGTTCTCCTTACCAGCTTCTCATCTTGCAGGGAGAAGAAAAAGAAGCCATAGAGTGCATGAAGCTGCTCCTTGTGATCAATGAAGTCAAACATTGCAATCAGCCATCTTAAGAAGAGCAGCTGCAGAAAAATAAAATTAACCCTACAGTAAGTGAGGGAAGAGAACTTGACAAATCCAATATCCTGTTCGATAGGACATATTCAGAAGTTCACATGGCTCCTTCTTGAGACCGGGAAGGCCGCCATGTATGCATGAAGCTATTCAATCTCCTTGTTATGAAGCTAAGCTTGGTGAGAACAGTTAACACCAAAGTACAATAAAGACAATGTCCTGATTTTAAGCATATACGAACTCTAGGAAATTGATCAGTAAGTTTAAACTGCTTTGACTACCTTTCTAGCTGACCAGTGGGACGTAGATGATTCCAAGACACAGACTTAAGTCTTTATTCATTCAAAGTGATATTTTATTTAGCTCATGAACTCTGCTATCATAGCTGAGGAATACAACTGAGAGGTAAAATATTGTACTGCATTTGGAAGAATACTTGACACCACAGAGGTACATTTTAGATCTGGGAAATTCAGAACTATAAACTGAGCAAGACTGCATAATTCCCACATGACCCTACCTTTACTCCTCAGAGTGGAAATGCTGATACAGTATTAGGCTTTTCTGAAAATCATGAAAAATGGCATGAGCTTGTGCGATGACTACACATAAAACTGCAAACTTCCTCTTCCTACAAGCAATGTGCCCTTGTCGTCACCCTTCAGAAAATATTATTACTACTACAAGAATTTGTAGTTACCTCGGTGCTACCCGAACACTTGCCCACACACAGCCAGGACACAGCTGAAACCACGGAACTTCCTGGTACTACAGATGCTGGGATTAGGCACTTCAAGAGTCGAGTGTTCACTGCATCAGCTGAAAAACAGACAGTTGAAAGTAAGAGAGAACTGTATGTTCCAGGTTCTTTGGTCCATGCTTGCAGGTCAAACTATCACCATAGTTCTACCTGGAAAAGATTGCACATATGTATTCCTAGCTATTATACGCACTAGGAAAAATCTAAACAAAAGATTGATCTTTACTAAGAAAATTAAGGAGGAAAAAAAGCCCCCAAATTTAAACAAAGGTTTAAGACCGGTTAAATCACCAAGAACTAGTGCCCAGTTCTTTTTGCATCAGTTTTAAACAATTTAACTCCCTTGGCTTCAAATGTAGTTGCTTTGGATTTATAGCAGTGCAACTAAAGAAGAAAATATATCTCCAGCCTGTTGACAGGTATTGCTTAGATGCTTGATTTTATGAAATTATGGACTGGAGGAAAAAAATGAATTTCTTTAGAATCAGTATGAGATAAGAAGAATATCTGAAATCTGACCAGTATATTAGATTCTTATAGCTATTTCAGGCTATATGACCAAGTGGTCTAAAGACTACCATCGCTACTCTTCCACTCTATTTAATTGTCAGCTATTACATCCACTGCCAAATTTGACCTCATAGGCTTTGTCTAGGGAAAAAATAAATTAAGACCATCTTGGCATATAAGTACAGAAACAGTTTTAAGTCTTTAGCTAGTAACAAGCAAAAGCAACAAGATTTTTGGATGACTAAATCCAACAGAGGAATGAGCAACTTAATGTACAAGATAATAACATATTACATGTTTGACAACGTGTTTCTATAATGTCCAAGCCATTACCTTGCAAAGCCTTTGCTTGTAGGTTTAAGATTAACAGATATTATTCAACATTAGCATATAAAAAACACTAACACACTTGCTTTAAAAATATGCCAACTAAAAAAAAATCGTCAAATTAAATATGGTTAAATTTAGATTTTGTAAACAATTTTCCAGACTATAAAACCAATGGAGCTGTTTCTGTGATTCTTTTAAAAACTTCAAATAAAATGCAGTTGAGTATATTCTAACAGAGTACCTGCATAGCATAGAGAAACTGGTTAATGAAAAGTAGATAACATTTGTACAGCTTCATTCTTAAGAAAGATGCTTCTTTCTTAAGAAAGAGCTTAAGCTTCTTAAGAGCTTCTTTCTTAAGAAAGAAGGAAGAGACTTACAGACAATGGAAGGTAGGGACTATATAGTAATGGCCATCACTTATAGGGATCAGATTAGAAAAGCTAAAGCGGTGACTGAACTAGAATTGGCAACAGGAATCAAGGACAAGAAGTCCTTTAGGTACATCAGGAACAGGAGGAAAATAAATGGGAGTGTGGGGCCATTGTTCAACCACTCAGGACAGCTAGTTACTGGTACTCGGGAGAAAACTGAACTCCTGAATGACTACTTTGCTTCGGTCTTTCATTGGGCCACAGGAAAAATCATGCCAGCTAGGGTACAGAATGAGCTGGGTTCAAATGACTGCCTTCCTACTATTGCCATAGAACTGGTGTGTGATCAATTAAAGAAACTGCATGTATGCAAGTCAGCAGGACCAGATGAACTTCATCCGAGTGCTGAAGGAGCTGGCTGAAATAATCATAGAGCTGCTAGCAAATTTCTTCCAAAATTCGCAGTGCTTCAGGGAGGTCCCCGAGGACTGGAAGAGGGCCAATGTTGTCCCCATCTTCAAGAAGGGGAGGAAGGAGGACCCAGGTAATTATAGGCCAATTAGCCTAACTTAGATTCCTTAATGAATTTTTCCAGGATTTTCCCTGGGATCAATGTGCAATAAACCTGCAGAAGGTAGGATTCTGAGCAACAGCCAGCATAGCTTCATCATTGGCAGGTCTTGTCTTACCAACCTCATCTCCTTTTATGATCAGGTGACTTGCCACCTTGATAAGAGAGAGGAGGTTCACATTATATACCTTGATTTCAAAAGCTTGTATCCCACAATGTTCTCATGAGAAAATTGGAAGGCTGTGGGCTTAACTGCGAGACAGTCAGGTGGGTAGGAAGCTGGCTGCAGGGTAGGACCCAGAGAGTTCTAATGGATGGATCTGTGTCATCTTTACAGGAAGTAGCCAGTGGTATCCTCCAGTGCTATTCAACATCTTCACCCCCACATCCAAATCATTGGTGAAGAGCTCAACTTGTCTACCCAAGTTTGTAGACAACACCAAGTTATGGGGAAGTGTGGTCATGCTTGAAGATAGGCTGCAGATACAGGTGGACCTAGACAGGCTAGCAAGTTGGGCAGACTGGAACCAGATGAAATTCAATGTTGAAAAACGTAAAGTGCTCCCTCCACATGGGGACGAACAATCCCCAACACACCTACAGGCTTGGCAATGCCAACCTGACCAGCACTACGAATGAAAGGAACCTGGGAGTAATAACAGACCACAATATGAACATGATCTGGCAGTGCAATGCTGTAGCCAGCAGGTCTAACAATACTCTGGCATGCATCAATCAATGCAGCTCCAGCGAAACCAAATAAGTGATTCTTCTGCTCTACTTGGTATTGGTGATACTGCAGCTGGAGTACTGCATCCAGTTCTGGGCACCACACTTTAACAAGGACATGGTAAAGGTTGAGAGAGACCAGAGAAGGGCCACCCACTGTGTGATCAGAGACTTGCGCAGCAAGCCATACAAGGAAAGGCTGAGGGGATCTGGGACTGTTCAGCCTGAAAAAAAGAAGGCTGAGAGGGGACTTGGTAGCAGCTTACCACTACATCAGAGATGTACATCAAAGGCTCAGTGAACAACTGTTTATCAGTGCACCCTTGGGGAAAACTAGGAGTAATGGTCACGAGCTCTTGGACGACCGTTTCAGGCTCAACATTAGGAAAAACTGTTTCACAACTAGGATGTCAAGACTATGGAATAAGCACCCTTCAGAGGTGGTACAATCACCTACCCTGGAAACCTTCAAGAGGAGGAGGCTGGACGATCACCTTGCTGGGTCACCTGACCCCAGTTGTCTTTCTGCTTGGTGCAGAGAAGGCTGTACCTGATGATCTTCTGAGGTCCCTTCCAACTTTACACTCTATGAATTCATGGTTTTTATTCCAATACTTCATAGCAGGGGTGTCAAACTCCCTTAGCACCCATGGCTGGATCCAAATTGTAGATCTCTTCACAGGCCAGATCCAAACCCACTTCTATCAATGGGATGAGCAGCAGCAGTGTTAACTGCATGGGATCCTGAGCTGCTGTCAGCTATCACTTGCCCCACTGCCCCTGAAACATGCCCCCAGGGGCTCTGTACCCACAAATTCAGCAGTGGGGCTCTATCCTTGCTTGCCTTGCCCCCAATTCCCAACCCCTCCAAGAGCTCTGAAGGCTAGACAATAGCTCTGTGGGCTGGATGTAGGCGACAGCCCGTATCTTTGACACTCAGGCTTTACAGGTAACAGGTAAATAAAGATCTGGTTTAAAAAGACTATGTAACCGCTAGCTTAATGTCAGCAATTAAGAGAGACACCAATGATTTGAAGTCCAAAACTGAGTTGATGAACTGATATTTATTTCAGATGAATCAGTTCTTCAGATTTTTAAATGCAAAACAGTAGCCAATATTTCAAAGACAAACCTATTGGGCGCACCCACACATGCAGGCCTGCGTGCTTACAGGAGCTCAAATAGGAGCAGCACAAATTTGAGCCCAGGATTTTTGCCTCAGCGCATGTGCCCAGAAGTACACTTTGGTGAGGAGCAAGTTCAGCCATTTGGGGCAAGATAACCCCACCCAGCTCCTCCCAGATCTGCAGCAGCCAGGGGGAGCTAGAGTCCAGAGGCAACACCTGTGCTGGCCCCAGCAGTATAAAAAGCTGCCCTGTGCTGGCTCCAGCAATATAAAAACCTGCCCTGTGGTGGCAGCTCAGGTCTAATTGCCCTCAGGAGCTTCTGAGGCCCAGCCACTTTGGTATCTGGGGACACTACCCCTTGTGCCAGCTAGACTGCTGAAGCAGCCCTAAGCTGGAGTGGCCCCTACACTGCAGCAGTCTGGCAGTGGGGGATGCTGCCTGGCTATGACCTGCTGCCACCTGAAACAGCATCTGCCCCCTTGGACCTGCAGTTCCAAGGCTGCGCCCCTGCTCTGCCATCTGGACAGTTATTGCCCAGATGTGCTCCTTGTGCTGGCCCGCTTTGAACTGTCAACGCATATACTCTTGGCCTTAAATGGCCAAGAAGTCAGCCACCTCATCTGCCCTCCAGCTGGGTCCCCAGTACTGACCCTGGACAGGCTCCTCTGCATGGGTCTTGCCACTTGTGTCACCAGCAGAGATCCTGGTGTTCCCTGTTACCAACTGCAAATACTCTGATAAGAAACACAAATTCTCTCATTAAAATATACAAAATAGTGTTCTTCCGCTATTAAAATGAACACTATATATGAGAGATCAGCTGGGCAATGCTTTATTGATATATTTACAAATGTAAAGCAATTGAGGGGAGGGATTGGGGGAGTTTGTGGGTGGGTGTAAGGAATGTGGGGATTTGTGGGTAAGGGATTTGTGGGGGTGGCTTGGGAATGTGGGTGGATTGTGGGCAGACTGCTCAGGAGGGATGGGTCCCCAGCCCCTGCCCCCTGAACAGCACACAGGCTGTCTCCCTCACAGAGCCCACAGGTCCCCTTACAGGGCCATAACATCCCCTCACAGGGCACATGCCCCGCATGGTCCTCATGCGCCCCTCCCCACAGCAGCAGTGGCTGTGGGGCGCTTAGGGCCTGCTGCTGTCAGAGCCCCCAGCAGCGCAGTGTAGTCCCAACTTCCTCAGAGCCAGTGCCGCCTGTTGCAGGGCTGGCCCAGCCTGGTGTGGGGCCATGTGGCTTCAGGCAGCACCTGGGGCCTGCAGGCTGTGAGCCCTGCACAGGACCCACGCACCCTGACCACCCCCCTCACCCTCACCCCCTACTTACCAGGGACAGTGCCTGAGTCACAGCCTTGCACCACTCCTGCTTGCCTTGCACATGAATGCAGCATGCTAGAGCAGCAGAGGGCACCATAAAGCCAGATGCCAGAGTCTCTGGAGGCCTGAGCCATGGTCTGATGCCAGAGTGTCTCTGAAGGCCTGAGCCCCAGCTTGCCTCAGGGCACAGTGGGGAACTGTACTCTGTGCCGCATTTTTCCAGGGTGTTTATTTCATACCTGGATCAAATTTTGAGCCCATGCTGCAAACATGCAGTGCAGGGAACACATTTTTTCATCGCAGCGTGCCTCCTGTGGCATCTCAAACTGGTTTGAGATGCTGCAAGAAGCACGTGTGTGCTTGTCTGGATGCACCCATTAAGTCTGCACTGACACTTACAGGATGTCCAGGAAGGGTGGCTGTTCTCCAAGGAAACAATCCTTCTGGCACAGAAGGAGGCAATCCCACTGTGTAGAAAAGGGGGCAAAGGGGCTAAGAAACCCTCCTGGCTAAGCAGGGAAATTGAGGAAAGCTTTAGGGCAAAAAAGGGGCATACAGGCTGTGGAGGCAGAGGTGTAGCTACCAAGGAGGAGTATACCTCCTTGGCTAACACTTGCAGGGAATCAGTTAGGAAGGCCAAAGACTGTTAAAGACAAAAAGCAGCCATGTTCAGTTGATTTTAAAAATTTAAAAGACCTTTTGCTACTTTTTCTGTGTTGTTAACAAACATTACTCACTTAGCTTCTAGTTGCAGTTTTTATCTGAAATATTTCTAGCCCCATTTACTTTGTTAAAACTAATAATTCATATTCAAAAATAGGGATGGGCAATTATTCGGGCTGGAGGATCATTTAAGGAGTTTTGGTGAACTGTCATGGGCTAGGTCAGCAGCACCTACCTCCCCACCACCCCAACAACTCACTAAAATTCCTTAAGTGGCTGTGTCCCACATTCAGCCAGGCAGACAAGATGCCATAGGTGGGTGGGCGGGCAGGAAGCAGGACCAGGACTGCAGGCCCATGATAGTGTGGGACTAAGGCTCAGGGCAGAGCCATGGTCTACTCCCTGCATGCCAGTTCCATGGCCAGGAGCATGCAGGGAGTGGGTCGCAGCTCTGCCCTGGGCCCCGGCCCTGCACTATGACCACTCAAGAGATCCCCAGGTCTCCATGGAGACTGACCCAGAACCTGTACAGGTAGGGCACATTTGGATGGGTGGAGGGGATGTGGCCATGGAAGGGCAGGGAGCTGTGTCTGGGAGTGGGATGGGTAGGACCAGGGCCAGGATTGGGATTACAGGGTGGCATAAGCAGTGGAAGGTCAGGGTTAACCGCCTTCCAAGGCAGGGCAGCAGGTAGGGCCATAGGGTAGCCTAGGTATGGGCTCCAGGTGGCTGCAGCTGGTTGGGGAGGAGGTAGTGGGGAGGACAGACTCAAAACACTTGCAGCTGGGCATGTGTATTACTGCCCAACATGGCAGGCAAGTTTGTGAAGGGGAAGGGATGCTTGCGGGGGGGTGGGGGGGGAGGAGACTGAGTATGGCAGGGGCAGGGCCAGGGTGAACAGGGCCCTGGGGCAGGTTGTAGGACTACTGGAGCCCCAGGCAGCTTGCCCAGGGATGCAGAGGGCTCCTGCCACCGCGTGCACCCTAGGGGAGGTGTTAGAAATGGAGTATTGTTAGAAATGGAGTATTGTTAGAAATGCACAGCTTGCATCTTGCACCTGATAAGAAAGAAACACTGCCAAGGACTTTTTTCTTTGCCCAGCCTTGCCACAGCTTTTCTTATACTAAATCGCAGACTCTCCCCCAGCTTCTCCCTAGCCTTTCTCATGCAGATTACAGAAGCTGGAATTCAACTGACTGTGTCCTTGAAAGGCGGGGGGTTTAAACTCTTGGTGACCTATAGTAGTCTCTGAGCATGCTTAATTAGCTGATGCATATTTACCTCTCCGCCCTGCATACTTAAGTAGTTAATTATAATATACACGCGATGTATGTAGTGATGTAACCACATGTATGCTTGTATGAAACGGAAGTGAGCTGTAAGAGTTCCTGTTTCTGCACACGTGCCCAGGAGGAAAAAGATAAATACAGCCTGCAAAATTCCTTGGTGGGTTCAGAGTAATCTGAGTTTTTGACTCTGCTCTGACCCTATTTGCAAATACACCTTTTGTGCCATCTAATGAGTGTGTGTCTGTGATTTTGGTGGCCTCCAGAGAAACGAACCGCTTTAAGCATCAGAGGTATGGCAGGACATGTGCCACCTGGATTCGTGTGTGGGGCGGAGGCGGGCTGCCACTGCAGGCTGGGCTCTGCACCTCTCTGCCTTTGCTGCAGGAACGGTGTGACCAATGCTCTGTGCCCTGTCAGGCAGGTAGGGGATGTGGCACAGGCTGGGGATGGCAGGCACATGGTATCACACAGGAAACCTGCCTCCACCTTGTGCTCAAATCCAGGGGGCATGTGCCCCCATGCCTCCCCTGCGGTGCATTCAGTGGCAGGAGCCTCACTGCACCCATGGACGACCCACCCCGACCCTGGGGCCCCATTCACTCCAGCCTGTGCCTCACTCAGTCCCTCTATATGGCACGCTCAGCCCCCTGCCAATAATATTTTCTCCCTCCACCTATGCAGAGCAGTGACAGTGTAGGGCTGGGGCCTGGGGCAGAGCCATATTCTGCTCCCAATGTGCCCCTGTTCATGGAACCACTGCCTGTTGCAGGGATGTGGGGAGTGGATCATGGCTCTGCCCAGACCCTGGCTCCACCCCATGATTTTAATCTCAGCCCCAGCCCTGTCCACCCAAGCCACTCCCCAATGCCTCTCCCTATCCACATGCATCTCCATCCCATCTGCCCAGCTGAGCATGTCCTACTTGTGGGGGTCCTGGGCTGGTCTCCATAGAGACCCTGCCCACCCACTCTGTCTGGCACTCCTGGTGGTGGGTGCAGGGCAGATGGGCCAGGGTGCCTGAAAGCAGAAGCCGGTAGCAGCACCTGGAAGGAGCTGCCACTGTGCAGACTACTGGGAAGCAAGTCCAGCTGCTGCACCACCCCAGTCCTGCTGTGCGCTAGGAGGCTGTGGGACTCGCTGCATATGCCATGGCCCAGTTTGCCCAAGCCTGAGCCAAGCAGGTCTGAGAGGCCTGCCACAGGCTGTATTTTTCCCACCCTTGTCCAAGAACTTTAAAGAGTCTAGATATTTACATTAAGAGCCAAACTATGACAATGCAGCTGTAGCCGAACAACTGAGAGATGCATGACGATTCTGAGTTTAGTCATGGTGACTGCTGTATCAACAAAACAGGCTACCATGTATGAAAATATTATGGTTACAGATATCTGAATGTAGACCAATCATGAGTTGAGCACAAGTTGCATACAAAGTGAAGATGGGGAAACGTCTTAAGTAGGGGTGTACCAATAGAGATTTTGGGGTCCGATACCAACAGCTAATTCTTAAGGAGGCATATCGACCAATACCAATTCAATTGGAGGCACTGACCAGCCAGGGTGGGGCAGGGCACGGGATGGATGCAGCTCACTGGGGGCGGGGAGGAGGGGCTCCCACCACTGTGTACACCCCAAAAGGGCATCGGGGAGGGGCACTTGCCCTGGGATCTGTGCGGGGCAGGCGGACTGCAGCTGTGGGTTGGAGCCAGGTCTGCGCCAGGCTCTTCTCAGGGTGGGCGGCACTGCTAGAAGGGGTCTATGGAAGGGGCTACAGTCACCCCGTAGCATCGCTGCCCACCCTGAACCCAGCCCCCTCCAAGAGCAGCTGCAGTCCAACCAACCTGAACAGATCTAGGGGCACGCGTTGTCCCCCACCTCCAGGGGTGCACTCAGCGGTGGGAGCTGCCCCCCCTGCATGAGCTGCAGCTCAGTCTCATGCCCCGCCCCAGCTGGGCAGCGCCTGCCTCAGCCCCTGCTACCTCCCTCATTACACAGGTCCTTGATCTGTGCCCCCCATGCCCATTCCCTCCCCCCTCCTCTACACCAGACTTGCCAGCTGTATGTCGCTCTCCAAGTTGTCAGGCTGTGCTCCTCACTGCCTGCATGCTGCGCTGCAGCTGTGTGCAGGCACTGTTATTTATCGGCCACATTAGGCCTATTTGTGATGCAGCCAATTTTCTTTGTATTGGTACTGATCTGATAATGGACCAATATATCAATGTACCTCTAGTCCTATGTGAAGTTGGACACAAAAGAAAAAGAAAAAGAAAAGTACCTCAGAAGCACAAACAGAAAACAGGCCCATATCTGTATGGAAAGAAAGTATGAAGACAAGACACCAGCTGGACTTGCTGCTTAGATGACAACTTGGTGTGTGTATCCCATCCTCAAAGCCTGATCAACTCTCAGGACCTGCACCAACATCAAAGCTAAATAAGCATGATGTCTTTAGTACATTGTATTGCCTACTCATACATGCCAACTGAGTGTCTGTGCCTGTATTGTGATTCTCCTTCACCTGCTACCTACAAAATTTTAGGAACAGCCACTAATTGTCTCAGAGGCACATACAGCAAGGAGGAAGGGAGACACATTCACAGGGCACAACAACAGCATATAATGTCTTACCATGTTTGCCACTCAGTGCCACATTCAGCAGCTCACCAAGTTCATCTGGGGGTAATCCACTCTGCAGGGCAACGCTCTCCACGGTAGCCAAGTGCTTCTGCAGCACCTGATTCCTTCTGAGTGGGATGTGGTCTTGAACTAGAAAGACGACAAATGCATAGGGATTAACACACCCACAGAGTCGCCTGTCACCAACCTGGTTTCCCTGGGGTCAGTTTCTCAAAGGTGCTGCCAGTGCCCAGCTCTTGTTAGCTGCTTTCCTGCTGTGGCCACACCTTTGCCACAGTGAGAGGGGAGAAGGGACATTTTTAAGCTACAGCTATAAACAACGCTATGGGGCTGACGGCAAAGGACAGTGCTGGAGGCCACAGCCCCGAGCTGCAGCACAGGGAAGCGGGCTGGAGCAGAGGAGAGGGGCCGGGCGCTGGCACTGTGGAGCCCGCCGCTCCTTCGCAGCCCAACGGGCCTGGGAACCGCCGACAGGGAGCGGACCGCCGGCGGGCGAGCGGGAGGGGCGGCCGCTCTCACCTCCCTGCAGGTAGCGCAGCGCCTGCAGCAGCTGCTCGGGGCCCGGCGGGGCCTGTGCGGGGGCCGCGGCCTGGCCCGAGGCATCGTCGCTACGGGAGCTCTGCCCTCGCCGCACCCCGTCAGGGGCGGGCGGAGCGCAGTCGCCCTCATCCGCCAGCCCGGAGCCGCGGCGCTGGGACTGGCAGCCCGATCCAGCTACTTCTCAGCTCCTAACCGCCCGGCAGTTCAAACCTCCGCGCCACGCCCCGCGCATGCGCACCCCACTCTCGGGGATTGGTCGGGACCGTGACGAAGGGCTTACGGTATCACGGTTGGTTGTGAGCATGCGCCATCTCTGCCCGGGACCGGGGAGGACAGTCGGAGGAACGCGGGTCGCTTCTACGCATGTGCATTGGGGCCGTTAAGGGCAGAGTCTGGGCCCTGCGCTGCACAGTTCTGCGGGGAGGTTGGTTAATCTGGGCGCCGAGGAGGGGAGAGAAGCTAGCGCATCCGGCTCAGGCCGCGGGCTCCCGCTGGCGGGCGGAGGTCGGCAGGAGGCTGAACCTGTTTCGCTGAGGCCCGCGCTAGTCCCGCCCCGTAGGCCCCGGGGTCCCGCCTCGCCCTGCGCTGACCCCCCCTCGGGCAGAGCCGTGGGCAACTTCAGGGCAGGGCAAGAGTCATTGGGCGGCTGCGAGGAGCCCGTCTGCAGGTCAAAGACCCAGCCGTGCCGCTGGAGGACGGGTACGAACTGGCGCTGGGTTGCGGGCTCCGTGTCTGCCTTTTGGTGGAGGTGCTGCCAACTTTGCCTTCCTGACTGCCCGCGCGGGGACCGTGCAACGAAAGCTCCGCTGCTGACGCCCCGTTTGGCTTGGCAGCGAGTGGCTCTGGGTCCCGTGATGCTGCTGGATGGTTTATTCTCCACCAGACATTACCTGATATTTTTGAGGACTGAACTTCCCTACCCACGATCCTAACTGTATGGGAGAGTCCTGGGCAGAGCAGATGTGTCCTTGAGTCAAGAAAAGAATTAGCCTCTGCCACAACATTTTCCTCCAAATTTCAAAAAGTTTATTTTCGTGAATCATTAAGAAAACCAAAGGGGAAACATGGACAAGCACCAAAAAACACAATAGAATTAAAAGATAAAATGCTCTCCTGTGTAGCCATTCATAGTGTCTTCAGTATAACACAAAGAATCAGGCTCCTGAGACAGGTCTGCTCCCCTAGCTCACTGCAGCCCAGGGTGGAATGGGGAATAAGGTTTCTGAACAGCTTCAGGTTCTGTGATTACAACAGTGGATGATTCTGTCAAATCTCTCTAACTGGTTGGAAGAAAGGGGATTTTATTTTTGAAGGAGGAGGTTACCACAGCTTGAGGGCAACAGGCACATCTTGGGAACACCAGGGTTTATTACTGGGCACAAACAATTCTTTGAACAATGCTAACCCATGCCTTCTCAACAGGAATCCTTATTCTCTGCTGAGAGAGGGGAGGCATACAACCATGCCAAGTGGGAAAAATAGTTTTACTCCCAAGTTCATTCACACAGTTTTAGACCCTGTACAAAATGTGGACAAGCCCTTTTTCCCCTCCAAGACCAGTCTGCTGAAAGACTGTCACAGGCAGTTCAGAGTAGGGGTCCCTCCCTTGAAGATAACACACAGACTTAATATGATACATTTCTCCCCTCAACTAATTAAAAGAAAACTCTGTATTTGGGAATGAGAGAGAGAGGACAGTTCTCCAAGCTAGTGTTTATTTAGCCTACTTACTGTCTCTGGGTATATCTACAGCGTGGTCCCAGAAATAGCTGTAGTGTAGGGTAGACATAACCGGTGTCTCATCCCCGAAAGGAATCTTTTAAACAACAAATAAAATCAAATACATAATAGGAAAAAACTAAAATCTTTCTGGGTGTTTTTGGGGAGAGCTGCCTCATGGGTCCTCAAGTGCATATTCCTCAAATGCACTCTACTAGGACACCTTCACTTTGCCTTTCTCAGGAGCTGCCTCATGGACAACAGGCTGCTCATCACCATTCACTGACAGGATCCTCTTCTCAGGTGGCTGCTCTTCAGGCTGGCGGGCTATCAGTAGGCGGCAAGTCAGCAGGATCCCAAAGACTAGTGCATGGGCATAGCGTTTGAGTGGGTCACCTACTAACTGGTGGAAAAAGAGCACAGCCAGGACAAGCAGTAGCAGGAGGAAGTTGGCCACATCCTTGGGCCGACCAGGCACCAGTGTCATGACAATGCCACATGCCACTTCCAGGGCACCAATACTCTTGCGGAGAAGGATAGAGCTGATTCCCATCTTCTTTAGCATGGGGAGAGCCCGGACGTAGCTTTTGTAGGCTCGTTTCTAGAATCAAACAGTAATAATATAGCATGGCTTATGTGGGACAGTAAAAGGTAGGAGGGTAAAATACACCTGACATTTCATCCCATAGGATCACAAAGGATCTTACTAAGACTGATACACTAACTGCGTATGACCTGGAATGATATATGTGGTAGATGTTTAACATCATCAGGAGGGGACCTGTTGGAATGATGTTCCAGTTCTCCAGATCCCTTTTCATAGTCTCCTTTTTCCTAGCTGGGAAACAATTCTTTGAAAAAGAAACAAAAGGCAGCAACTGTTCATCAAGGTCAGAGCTGGCTGAGAGAATACACTTGGCACATATTCTAAGGAAAGGAATTACTGAGCTCTGAATATTGCCAGAACCGGGTTGTTAGAAAAATATCTCTTCAAACTTGACATGCCCTTTATAATTAAAGAGCAGCTCGTAAATAATGCATCCTTGTCCCTGGGGAGCTAAGGGGCAAAGTCAAAACAAAGATGCCTCATGATTCTCAAACCCAGAAACTCCCAGGATTTTAGTTTCATACACAGTGCACACTTAGTATAGTTAAGGTAGATTTGCCGGAGCAAAATCCTTCCATCCATACCCTCCTTTATGATTTATTGTCTCAAAAAAATGGTATTTTTTTATCCTTGTTCTGTGGCTTATGCTGGACTTAAAAACAATTGAGTTGCCAGAATCAACATTCTTGGAAAGAAGCATTTAAAAACCATTTCCCCTTCCTCTCTACAAGCAATCAAGCATGACCATTCCGGCCTGGATACACTGGGGATATTTCCTTCTTGAGTATATTTCAATCATTTTTTGAGGTTCAATGAGATCCATGCATTACTAATCACACCTAAAACTACTTTCAGTTTCACAAGAACAGCAACCACATATATTCCTGCCACACTGGACTCATACTGTCTTTCACTTTCTGAGGGGTAAGAAAATGGCAGCCTCAGATTAGATAATCCAGTTCATTCAGATCTAATATGAGCTCACCAAAATGGCTAGTACAAATCAGTGACTCAACCAATTGTTAATATACATGTTCTCAATGGTATTTGAGAAACAGGACAATAAAATCCAGTTAAGGAGGCAGTAACTTTCCCCTTTGCAAAGTTTGCTACTTCCTTCTAAGAGCAGTGGTGATAGGTTTCACATTTTCCTGAAAGCTAGAAAAATGCCACTCTTTTTTATTCTTTCTGTTCTTTACAGATATTAGTATTTCTGCTCTGAATCAACATTGTAAGGATGTTTAATGTAGGTTTCAAATGAAAGCTTTGGTAATGAAGCCTCTTCCCAAAGCAGCATTAAAATATTGGCTGAAAATGAAATTGGTTGAAATAAAAATTGGTTGAAAATTAAACTTATTAGTAGTATGCGCTACTCACTTCCTATTTTGAATGCCACAATACATTAGTGTTCATATTCTTTACTGGATGAAATGAGAAGTGCCTATTTCAGCATTGTAAATAGCTAACATTGATTCTCCATTAGTTAGGATTAGGGAGCAGGGGTCTATATTTATCAAGCATATCAGGATCTATGTTGTCTCCAAACAGCTAGAGAACATCATAGTGTACAGCATGGTGATACTGTTAAGGCTTAGTGAACCACTGGCACATTATTTACCACAGTATGTTACTTACAAGCTTTTTGGTGTCTAGTGCTTAAGAGCCTCAGCTTCCTGTCTTGTAAAATGGGGATAATTCCTACCCAGGAATATTTTGGCACCTAATTAAATTATTGTAATACAGGGAAGGCGCTGAAGTAGAACAAACATTTTTATAACAATCAAGGATTTTGCAGCTAGAGTTTAAACTCTCTTTTTTTCCCCTGAATGTTACTTAAGGACATCATCCCAGCTTGAGAACCCTGGCACCTGGATGTGTTCTCCTTCCTGTCACCAAGCCATCTTTTCATACCTTTTCTCTCAAGACAATTGTTGTGTGGGTACGGGCAAGGCCATGGAGATGCAAATGTTATGTGAGAGCTAGGGGAAGGCACTGGGCAGGTGTACAGAAGGGAGAGCATGGAATGTGCTAGAAGCTTCCACCATTGTTTCTCAGGAATCATAAGAATCCTAGCAATCCCTTCTAGCCATTTCATCTGAGAGGGAGTGACTGGAACATAGAGACATGATAGATGAAGTTAAACATGGGGGACAATTACACTGACTGCCTGTAGCTCCTGGCAGGTGAATTCTGCAGCAGCTTTGGCCCTGGGCAGAAGAGGGAAGGGAACTCACTGACAAGACAGATGGTAAAGTCCTTTATCTCTGCTTTCCTCTTCCAGACCCTTCCCCATGCCACACAAAGACAGCCAACCTCACTCCCTAAGATAATGGGAATAACAAGAAGAACTTGTCCTACAAAGGTCCAAGCGCTTTACAGTCGCTCATTAATCCTTGGGCAGCCCAGGGTGGCAGGAACATCCCATATCATTATCCCCTTCTTGAGGTACAGATCCTTTAAGGACTCACTATCTAGCTTTCCAAGTAGTCCCATTCCTCCCCCAGCCCAAGCCCATTCAGGGGAGCAGAAATACTCCTCCCTGTACCAGGCCAGGCAGTCGGTCCTTTCACCTCCTGCAGTTCAGAGAGCAGCATCTCCCCTTTGCAGAGGGGCAGCCACTCTCCCATCCCTGTTGCATGGTCCTTTTTCCACTGTCTCCCTTGTTATTTACCACAGGCTACTCTAGAAATGAGCTCTAATAGAATCCGGACCACGGACTGGCAGGATTTACCTCAGCAGCTGAGATTTGCCTGTTTCTTTGTGCCCACCAAATAAGGAGCACCGGGAGCTAGCTTCATGCTGCCCTCTCCCCTCCCTTCTCCTGTCCTCCAGAGCAGCTGCTGCCTGCAGAACCCCTGCAGATGCTTCCCTGCATGGCTGTTTCTGCTGCAAGGTTGGGAAGAGAAATGCAGCCCACTGAGAGCCTGTGTCCCTTCATTGCTGCAGCTGCTGTACTCACCATCTCATTGTAGGCATCTTTACTGAGCCTTGGGGTCAATTTGATGGTTCCCATGAAGACAAAAAAGAGCCCCAGGGCCACAGAGAGAGAGACAATGGTTATAGTCCTGGGAGATGCCATCGATTCACTCGGTAATGAGGCCTTCTCTCTGCGGCACTCTGTCCGCACAGGAGGTGGTCAGTCACCATTGAAGGAGATGAGGAGTAAGGCTGCAGCAGCAGGGAGAATGACAGAGAGAGAGGGAGAGAGAGAGAGAGATTTGGCCTCTTCCACTCAGCAACCCCTGGGTCCTAATGCCCGATATTGAAGTTTGCTTGCTAGATGTATTGTGCTGCCACCTGCCATATAATAATGCATGTTTATTTCTACAGCACTTTACAGTCCCAGATATCCCTAGGGGCTTTTCAAACTGTATGTGGAAACCTGACACAAAGCCAGCTGAAGGCTGGAAGGAGGCAGCAAAACTTGTAGCCCAGTGTATACCAGTAAAAACAAGGCCATTTTGGCAAAGGATGCTAGAACAGACCCTGGCTATTAAGGAAAGATGCTTTATAATCTTTAACCCTGAGTCACATAAGTCAGCACCACTGCTTTTTAAGTTTGTTTATAGTAATTAAACACAGAAAACAACATGGCTTGATTTATTTCCCCCCAAAAGATACAAGGCAGGGCCTTGCTATTTGAGTCAGTACTTCCAGTGGTATGTAATTTTTGCCAGGTCACTTAGTCACACCTACTAACCATGGACCAGACACATAACTCCTTGCTTAGATGTTTAATACAAGAGCTCAATATATTAATGCAGAGTCTTTCTAAATCCCTTTTACCCGTTAATTTATAGTCATCATCTGTTCTCATACAGGCCACATTTTCTTTTGACAAAAATATAGCCTGTTTGAGCAGACACCCATTCAACTCTTACAATAACCCAAGCAGCCATTATGTGAACCCCACCATCTGGGGAACTAAATCTTCTAACATGAACTGTGCACAGGAATCTCCACAAGGGTGGTAAATAGGAGGATCATTTATCAGTGGCTTAGTAGCAGGTGGAAGAGGGATTCTGACTGTATCTCTTAAAACCTTGTCTCATCTCTTTGACTGGGCTGGAACCAGTCTGCTATAGACAGACCCAACTCTTAAACCACATTTAAACATCTGAGCATCCAGGTACTGACTGGTCACTATTCCTAGCTCCAGGTTGCTCAGGCCACTCCAGGGACAAGACACTACATCTGACACCTCTGAGGCAGCAAGACCATGCTGCCTGGTCACCCCAAATCCCAGCCCATTTCAGCTCATGATTTAGACACTTTCTTCCTGGAATTCACATAACTGAAAAAGTTAATTAAACCTTTTGGAGACAACTTGGCAAGATAGCAGGTAACATAGGCTCAGCAAATAAATTTCTTAGCTGCTGACACTGTGCTGTTAAACAACACTACTATGAAAAGCAACACATTTCTAAATGCAATTCCCTGCTTTCTCACGAATCCTGGTTTGGTCAGTCCAGCTAGGTAGCCCTTTCTGCTTTCATGTATGGCATTGTGTTCTAGCCCCTTGCTTGCATTTCTCTTATAAAGCATTTTTCTTATAAAAGCCTGCCTCTGCCTTTTCTGATGTGTTTCAGTAGTTGCTCTTTCCTGTCAGATTCTGTGTGGACAGTCATAGTCAATGGCCCTACTGAAGAAAATCCATCTTCCTAAAGTGAAGAACCATTCAGTGTTGACAGCTTTGCTATGGCTTCTTAGCTACTCCTTCCACAAGGCATTAAGCTCCCCTGCTACAAAAATGGATGCTCAATTCTACAAGTTCTCAAAATAACAAAATAATACTCCAAAATATAAAAGGAAGACTGAGACAAAGTAAGCTTCACAAAACAAAATGGAGTTTTCAGCTGACAGACACCCTTTTAGTCTGTGATAGCATCCTGCTTTGAAGAACTACTGAACCACTGGCACTACAGTACAGGCACAAAACAGACCAGATTTTTCAATGGATATCGTTTATCGCTTTATATTGAGTGCAGTAAGGAACTGGCCACTTGTCACTAACTGGCTGAAAGGTACTTCAAATTTCAGCGATCAGCAATGAACAGGCAACGAAATGTGTGTAAAGGACCTGGAATACACAAGATACTCCAAACTTAGTTTTCCTCATATTTTAGCCCAAAGGAACATTCATTTCCAAACAGAATAACAGTCCCCCTAGTTGGCTGTCCTGTTTCCAAACATGGGTAATGCTGGATGACTTATTTTGTAGTTAGGCTGTGTGAGTGGTCACTTTCAGAAGAATTAGCAGCACCTCTGGTTTTCTTCTCCCAGCTGTTCCCATAAACTTTTTAAAAGTTTTAATTATCTAGTTGCTTCACTGACATGACACAAGAGTAGCACTAAATACAATTAATTTTAGTCCGTTATAGTTGTGTGTTTGGAGCTATCATGTTATCCAATCCTGCACATGAAAACCCAGAACATTAGTGTGAAGAGGCTTGTAGACCACTTTCACTGCCTGTCATGGAGAAGAGGAAATGGCTACAGAGGGTCAGTTCATACAAGAAATCTCATTGTCAATCTCACTGTCTTCTAGTTTGCCACCTCATGGGATGTACAAGGAACACCACAGTGTGGCATGCTGAAAAGAAATACAGTCCAAAAGAGATTAAATTTTAATTCAATAATTTTAACATTTTTTCCAGAGAATAACTTAAGTCACAGCCACCTCATTCCAGCTTTCTGGACTTTTTTTTTCTTACATTTTCCTACACTATTAAAGTTCAAAGTCCTGACTCGTGTGAGGGTAGATCAGTGGGAGAGGAGCAGTACCAGCTCACAGTCTGTGATGTGAGAAAACATGTCAACTGGTACAGCCAATGAAGGGGCAAATGGCTTTCCTACCAACTTCTTTTCAGCATTCAGTGGACAGCAAAACCTGCAGGAAAAGAACTCAAAAGGCATCAGTTTCCCCATTAGTCCTGAATCACAGAGCCAGTTCTTTTAGTAGCATCTGAATCTCTCCCACCCTCATTAGCAGCATACAAACAATCAGAGGGTATATTAAACAGACACCTATTAGCAATATTTGGCAAAGATCCACCATTCAGAGACTAAGCAGTGGGTGACATGGTATCTAGAATTTTCTACATTTAATCTGGAGCCAGTTACAAACATATACCTGGCTAATCTGAAGGATCATTGACAAACTTAGGATCTTGTTTCTCACAAACTACCAAAGCTAAAAGAGGCTTTATGCTATTAGAAAGTAATCCTAGATTTTGTGTTATTTAACCATCTTATCTCCACTGTTCTTTGTTGTCCTTTTCATTATCTGCTATATAGTTCTGACCCAGAAAAACATCTAAGCACATGAGTAACCTGTGCCCTTGATTTCACTTTGCTGAGTTGGGACATAGGCAGGCTTCTTACAGTGAATCAGTTGCTCACAGTAAACCAGATGAAGGCATACTTTTTTCCAGTGTCATCATGTGTTCTGCATTATTGATCCATCTTTTTTTGAATGTGTTCATATATTTCACTTGTCTAGGGCAACTACATTTTGAGCCTGTGTTCTCACCAACTACATAAAATGAATGTATAACCTTTTACTGGTGAGCACCTTCTCAATAAAAACAAAAGCAGGCACAGAAGTGTAACCACTTCTGGCCACAGGCTGGGAGAGATGGCTCAACTCCTACATAAATTACTCCAAACACCCAGTCAAAATGAACTTCCCCAGTTAGTTTCATCCCTCTGTTGTGCCTTTTCCCTCTAGGCATGACATTTGTTACTTATACAACAGACACAAATGGAAAAGGCTCCTCCTTACTCAAGGAAGTTCCTCATGGCTTCTCCATCTGGCTTGCAGGAGAAATAGATCAGTGTCTGGTTGGCCTCACAGTTCTGAATGGCCCTCACTACACTGTAATGTGAGATGGCAAAAGAAACACCACACAATTACCAAGAGAAACAACTCCAGAAAGTTGTCTGCTGGTGCGTGAGTTAGCACAGAGTTCGCACAGGAGGAGGCGCGGGAGGGCCCGAGACCCTGCCTGCAAACCCCCCAGGGTAGACAGTCCCAGCCGTAGCCAGCCTACCAGAGGAATGACACCGATGGGCACGTGCCGCACCCCGAGGGTCCCCTCAGGCTTTGTGGCACCCCCCTCTGGCACCTCAGAGATGGCCACCCAGATGGAGTCCATGGTCCCGGGCTCCACGCAGATGGAGCCCCTGGCTCTCGGCTGCGCAGGCTGCCTGTCCCTTTTTCAGGCTCTGGCAGCTGGGAGCGTGGCCACCTCCCCGTGGGGGGTCTGCTCCCTTTTGGGGTCTCTGGCGCACTAGCTGGAGGAGCTCCAGGCCACAGTCCAGAGACTGCATGCCATCAGGGACTGCAAGCAGGAGATAGACTCCTACTGCCAGGCCTTTCTTCCCTGGGAGCCGGAGGGTAGACCACTGTCTCCCTCCAGGACAAGGGAGGACTCTGGGACCTCCCACTCTGTCCAGTCACGGGCATGGACCAAAGTGGTCAAGGGCCCTAAGGCCCGCCGCACCAAGGCCCCTGCCCAGCCAGAGCTCAGCAACAGGTACACACCTCTTGCTGCTCCAGCAGAGCCTGCTGAGTTGCCAGCTCCTGCAGGCAACACAGGCTCAATGGCAGCTACTGCCCCTGCTCTCCCCAAGACAAAACGTAAGGTGTTTGTTGTGGGAGACTCCATCCTGAGGGGGCAATCTGCCACCCCGACCCCTTAACCCAGGAAGTCTGCTGCTTCCCAGGGGCCCGCATCCAGGACATTGCGGAGAGGATCCCTAAGCTCCTCCAGCCCACAGACCACTATCCTATGCTCCTTATTCATGTGGGCATCAATGATACTGCTCAGAGTGCTCCCAGCCGGGTCATGAGGAGCTACAGGGATTTGGGAGCAGGGCTAAAGGGTCTGGGGGCACAGGTGGTGTTCTTGTTGATCCTCCCAATCTCGGGGTATGGGCTGAGGAGGGAGAGGAGGATCCATGTAGTCAACCAAAGACTGTGGCGCTGGTGTCATTGGGAAGGCTTTGGCTTCCATGACCACAGCCCATTCTTTGGCAAGAGAGGCAGCGAGCTGCTGGGAAGAGACAGCTTCCACCTCTCTCTGCTGGGGAGGAGGCTCTTCTCAGCCTGACTGGCTGACCTGCTCCACCGGGCTTTAAGCTAAGCCCGCCGGGGGCTGGGGGGACTACCGCCACTGCTGACCAACTGACCAACCCTTGCAAAGCCAGTGGGCCAAGGCACTTAAGGGAGCCCACCCCTGTCCCAGCCCTGGTACAATCTGTGGGCAAGGCAAGAGCCCACAAGGGCACACTTGCCTACCTGTACACAAATGCCAGGAGCTTGGGGAATAAGCAGGAGGAGCTCGTCCTGCTGCTCAGTGCAAATAATTATGATGTCATAGGGATAACGGAGACCTGGTGAGACTCCACCCATGATGGACCACGGGTATAGATGGCTATACCCTGTACAGGAGGGATCATGTAGATACAAGGAGCGGGGAGCTCTCTATGTTAAGGAAAGCTACACATCACTGCAAGCTGATATTGGTGACCAGGGTGGACAACTGGACACCCTCTGGGTTAAAATCCGTGAGGAACATGGGACAGGGGACACTCTGGTGGGAGTCTACTACAGATCTCCCACCCAAAGTCCTGAGCTTGACCAGGAGTTCACCCGGAAATTGGCTGAAGCCGCATGCTCCAGGACCATGGTTGTCATGGGTGACTTCAGTTACCCAGACATCCCATGGGAGGATCACACAGCAAAATCTGAGCGGTCGCAAAGCTTCCTCTCATGACTGGATGACCTCTACCTGACTCAAGAAGTCTATGGGCCAAAGTCTAGGGGCAAAGCGCTGCTCGACCTGGTACTGGCTACTGGCGATGACCTAATCAGTGACCTAGTAAATCAATGGGAAGCTGGGTGACAGTGACCATGAGCTGCTCACCTTCACCATCTACTGTAAAGCTGACAAGTCAGTCAGCAACACGGAAGTCCTTGACTTCAGGAAAGCTGACTTTGACAAGCTCAGGAGGCTTGTCAGTCAGGCCCTAAGGGACCATGACCCCAGGGAGAGGGGAGTTCAAGAAGAGTGGTTGCTCCTCAAGGGAATGATCCTCAATGCACAAGCTAAGTCTATTCCATCTCGGAGGAAAGGCAGCAAGAGGACACAGAAGCCCCCCTGGCTCTCCAGGGACCTAGCAGACCTCCTGAGGATAAAAAGAAAGGCCTACAAAGGATTGAGGACAGGATTCACCTCCAAGGAGGAATATTCTGCACTGGTCCGGTCCTGCAGGGAGCAAACCAGGAAAGCCAAGGCTGCAACTGAACTCCAACTAGCTTTGAGCATCCAGGACAATAAAAAATCCTTTTTCAGATATGTGGGGAGCCGGAGGAAAAGCAAGGGCAACATTGGACCCCTGCTGAACCAGATGGGGCAACTGACAACTGACGCCCAAGAAAAACCCAACCTATTAAATGGGTACTTTGCGTCGGTCTTTCATCAGTCCCATAGGACGCCCATGCCCGCTACAGGACAGGGAGATCCAGGTGATGGAGATCCCCTGCCTTACATTAATGCTGACCTTGTGAAGGAACACCTTGAGAAGCTGGATACCTTCAAGTCAGCTGGCCCTGACAATCTACACCCCATGGTACTCAAGGAGCTGGCGAGCATCATATCCCAGCCCCTGCCATGGATCTTTAAAAACTCCTGGTGCTCTGATGTAGTGCCTGAAGACTGGAAGAAGGCCAATGTGGTGCCCATCTTCAAGAAAGGGAGGAAAGTGGATCCGGTTAACTATAGGCCCATCAGCCTGAGTTCTATCCTGGGGAAGATCTTAAAAAAGTTTATTAAAGAGGCCATCCTTAATGGACTGGCCGATGCCAACATCCTAAGGGATAGCCAGCGCGGGTTTGTTGCAGGTAGGTCTTGCTTGACCAATCTCATTTCCTTCTACGACCAGGTAACCTATCACCTGGATAAGGGAGAAGAGATTGATGTCAAGTTTCTTGACTTCAAAACAGCCGTCAATCTGGTATCCCATGATCACCTCTTGGTGAAACTGGCCAATTGTGGCCTTGGGTCCACCACGATCCGCTGGCTGGAAAATCGGCTCCGTGGTCAGACCCAGAGGGTAGTAATTGATGGAAGTCACTCATCATGGTGTCCTGTGACCAGTGGGGTCCCCCAATGCTCTGTCCTTGGACCCATATTGTTCAACATCTTCATTAATGATGTGGACATTGGAGTCAGGAGCAGACTGGCCAAGTTTGCCAACAACACCAAACTTTGGGGCAAAGCATCCATGCCAGAAGACAGGTGGGTGATCCAGGCTGACCTAGACAGGCTCAGCAAATGGGCAGATGAGAACCTGATGGTGATTAACACCAAAAAATGCAAGGTTCTCCACCTTGGGAAGAAAAACCTGCAGCATCCTTATAGGCTCGGCAGTGCTACACTGGCTAGCACTATGGAAGAAAGAGAGTTGGGGGTCATGATTGACCACAAGATGAACATGAGCCTGCAATGTGATGCTGCGGCTAGTAGAGCAACCAAAACGCTGACTTGCATTCATTGATGCTTCTCAAACAAATCCCGGGACGTCATTCTCCCCTTGTACTCGGCCTTGGTGAGGCCACAGCTGGAGTACTGCGTCCAGTTTTGGGCTCCACAATTCAAAAAGGATGTGGAGAAGCTTGAGAGAGTCCAGAGAAGAGCCACATGCATGATCAGAGGTCAGGAAAGCAGACCTTACAATGACAGGCTGAGAGCCCTGGGGCTCTTTAGGCTGGAAAAGCACAGGCTCAGGGGTGATCTGATGGCCACCTATAAGTTTATCAGGGGTGACCACCAGTATCTGGGGGAACATTTGTTCACCAGAGCTCCCCAAGGGATGACGAGGTCAAATGGTCATAAACTACTACTACTCAGGCTGGACATAAGGAAGAATTTCTTTACTGTCCAAGCCCCCAAGGTCTGGAACAGACTGCCATCAGAGGTGGTTCAAGAACCTACACTGAACACCTTCAAGAGCAAATTGGATGCTTATCTTGCTGGGATCCTATGACCCCAGCTGACTTCCTGCCCTTTGGGCAGGGGACTGGACTCTATAATCTTCCGAGGTCCCTTCCAGCCCTAATGTCTATGAAGTCTATGAAAGAGATTTCCTTAAGGACTCAAGCTGAATTCTTAGGAAAAAGGAAATCTCTTTCTGGAGTTGTTTCTCTTGGTAATTGTGTGGTGTTTCTTTTGCCATCTCAGATTACCATTGTAGTGAGGCCCGTTCAAAACTGTGGAGCCATCCAGACAATGATCTATGTCTCCTGCAAGCCAGATGGAGAAGCCATGAGGAACTTCCTTAAGTAAGGAGAAGCCTTTTCCATTTGTGTCTGTTGTATAAGTAACAAATGTCATGCCCAGAGGGAATCTTCACTTGACTAATCAAAATGAATCACTCCAAAAAGAAAAGAAAAAAAAAAATCAAGAGATGTAGGGAAGAAAACACACACAGCTCAGATGCAAGAGAATTTGTTATCCAAGGTAGAAGGCTACAGTAACTGTTGCAAGGCTACCTCCACTGCTACTTCCCCAGATGCTTCAGGCAGAGTTCTAAGATAAGGGAGCTTCTCTTTGCAAGAACTCCCATTGCAAACATTTGTTCATAAAGAAAGCAAATTCAAGGTACATAAAATTGTGACTGACGCCAGGAAAGTAGTTGGGGAGCTGTCTTTCACCCTGTCATGAAACAAGAACAATGTAATGCTTGATGGCATTGAAAGGCATGATGGTTTAATCTGATTAAAGGAAATACATTTTCATACTTATTGGTACTATGTAACATGGAGACCAAGCTTATTCTGTAATTGTCTGCTGAAGAGTTTCTTGTAGGTTTCTCTAAAGCAGCTGGTACTGGCCACTGCCAATGGCAGGATACTGAACTAGATGAGCCAAGGGTCTAGATGCTGTCATTCCAGATTAAATTTTGCATTAAAGTTTTTAGAAAAGCAAAAAGTGTCCCCATCTCCACAACTAAAAAACAGAAAGAATGCACTGTCTTATGGATTCCAGCCCAGGAGGGGTTCACCACAACAAGAAGGGGCTGGGCATGACATCAGGATCTGTCTCTGCCTTTCCACTGCGAAACTTATGATTTGCGATTCCTGTGCAGAGAAGACGCTTGGTCAGGTATGCACCTCACAAACGGTCAGCCCCACTGAACAGGGGAGAGAAGGACCCTTTAGGCACAGCAAGTCCCAGAGCATCCCATCCTAAGAAGTGCATCCATGAGAACTATGCATACGGCTTGGGGCTGCTCTCCATGTGAGCACAGAACTTCTTACCTATTTTTCCCCAGTGCTCCATTCCTGACGCCTCCTTCCCCAGCCACTTCCCCCTATTCTGCTTCCACTTTCTTTAGCCAACAGGTCAATTTCGTGCCCCTTTCACATAGAGTTTAACTATGAAAGTAGAGAGTGGGGTACTTGTAGCAAAAAGCTCCTCCCTTTTATTGGAACAGAGCACAGTCCATAAATACACAGACACTGCTAGAAGCCTAAGGGTCACTGCATTATGTAGCAATTAAACTTCCAGCCAAAAGTGAATTTTACACCATTTGATGCTGTATTCCATCTGGCATCCTCTACAGCCTTCTCCACTACCTCAATACCAAGGACCCTGGATACTCGGCGAGCAAGAGAAAGACCAATCACACCTGGAAAAATGAGAGACAAAGGGCTTATTCTCAGCTGTGGGAATGGACATCTAGACAATGGGAATAGTGGAGAAACCATATTCTTCTAGGGACAGGAGAAAAAAAACAAAACCTGGTTGAACTGAGGCTAACATTTGCCCATTGCACTATTAATGCTCACTAGTTTCGCAACAGACGTCAAGGATGGTGTTTTCATCAGGCTGACTTACCTCCCTGACTGTCTGGTAGAGAATTTCAGCCCCAGGTGTGTTGATCTGGAAGAAGACATCTGGGGAGATGCAGAACTATAAAACAAGGACTTAAAGATGTGTGGTTCTTCATAGAGAACCTGATAGGGAGACTGCTCATGGTAACAGTAAATCATTGTGCCTAAGCAGGGTATAAAAGAAACCATTAGAGAACAGCATTTTCAGAAGAGGTACTTTACTTCATTTCTTTTTATTAGGGTGATTATGAGCAGAGGGAGAACAGCTCCCTCCTCCCGTTCACATCCCCTGGCCTAATTTCTATCCATTTGTATTACTTTGCTAACAATGTCTTCTCTAATGTAGAACACCATCTCATAGGTGTTATTTTCTGTGACGAGCAAGTTCAGACAATCATTTACAAGAATTCTGTCACTTTCAAATCCTGAATTTAATCAGTATGGTCAAAGCAGAAGACTGCAAGACAAACCTCTGATCTACTGGTTCACTGAAATGCAGCTTTAGGAATGGAACTTAAGTTTTGTGCTGCAGTTTCCCAATCAGTAAAACAGTGGCAAGAATATTTATTTGCCTGCCTCACAGCAGCTACAAGAGACTATTTATTGTTTGCAAAGTGCTTGAGATCCTCAGAGGAAAGACTCAACTTTCCCTATACTGCACCTGCAGAAGAGAATACCTAAGTTCATTAACCTGTTATTTGTAATTTGCTACAAGCATCATCCTGAAGAAACAATACCTGGGTTACTTGTTTGAGGACATTAGGAAGCAGCACTGAACTTTCAATTTCCAAAGTTCCTGCTGCCTTTTTCTCTACATTCTGACATGCTCTAAGTTTTACCAGGTGTCACCACATTTTGTTTCCAAGAAAGGTAAAGTAAAGTCAAGGCACAGGCTACCTGTGGTACTTGCTGCCTGTGAAGAAGAGAGCATTAGGAGCTGGAGTCACTATTGATCTCATGCTTGTCAGCAGGTTGTTCTGTACCTGTTATCATCTCATAGTTGTCAGCAGAAGCAGGGTAGAAGGCCTGTTAGGGCCTTAGAGCTTGTGTAATTTCCATGAAAAAAATGCTCTTGAAAACTCACTGAGGGGACAACAGGACAGAGGGGACAAAAGAATCCATCTGGTATCAGCATGGTTTCCAGTTTGTCCATGCCAAGCTTCTTGAGACAAGATGCCAGTGTCTGCAAAGTTTTCTTCTGACTTTCAGACTTTATCTGCAGAGGAGTTCTAAATTCGAAAGTACCGCTCAGAAACTTCTCAGTTCCACTCAGAAACTTCTCTCATGAGTGGCAGAAGGTGTCCAAATCCAGAGCTGCTAGGCCTAGAGTGGTGGAAGCTCCCCAGGTTCACCTGGGGAACAGGTTCGATGCCCTGGCAGCTGTGATGGAGAAAGATGGTGAAATTGCCTCCAGCGGGGACAATGCCACTCCCCACATGGTAAAGAATGAGCAGAGAGTGAACACCAGCAGGAAGAAATGCCAGGTCCTTATCATTGGAGACTCCATCCTACGAGGACTGGAAGGTCCCATCTGTCAGGCTGACCCCATGACGCAACAGGTCTGCTTCATGCCTGGGGCTCCGGTTAGAGACATCATGGAGAGGATCCCGGCCTACATCCGACTTGCAGACCAGCACCCCCTGGTTGTCATCCACATGGGGATGAATGACATGGCCAGGGGCAACCCAGACTGCATTATGAAGGATTTCCAGGCTCTGGGCGACAAGCTTAAGGAAACAGGGGTGCAGGTGGTATTCTCCTCTCTTCTTCTGGCGAGTAAACGGGGACAGCGACATGAGGCCTGCATTGGCAAGGTCAGCCGGCACTTATGCAGTTGGTGCCGCCAGGCAGGCCTTGGGTTCTTTGATAATGACCCCTGCTTTGGGGCGGGGGGCTTGCTGGGGTGGGATGGGCTTCACCTCTCTCCTAAAGGCAAGTGTGTCTTCTCTTCCAGGTTGGTTGATCTCGTACGGCGAGCTTTAAACTAGCATCACCAGGGGAGGGGGCCACAGGAAGACGAGGAGACACCACACAAGCAAGACAGGTAACAAATGCTAGGAGTGCCCAGGTAAGAAACAGGGGTCCAAACAGTCTCCCAAATCAGGGGGTGGCACACGCAGCTAGGCAGGGCCTTAAATACCAATGCTCGTAATATGGGGAATGAGCAGAAGGAACTTGCCCTCAGAATAGCCAGTTCAGACCCAGACATAATAGGGTTAACAGAAACTTGGTGGGATTCATCCCACGACTGGGCAGTTAGCATTATGGGCTTTAGGCTTTACAGGCGGGATAGAGAAGGAAGGAAAGGCAGGGGTGTGGTGCTCTATGTCAAGGAGCAATACATATCCTCTGCCAGAAAAATAGGGTCAGAGGAGGGGCAAGCTGAAGTGCTCTGGGTCAAGATACAAGGGGGCTGTGGGGAGAAGGATCTAACGGTGGGGATCTACTACAGACCCCCCAACCAAAGGGAGGAGCTGGACTGGGAATTTTCGGGCCAGCTTGCAGAGGCACTTAAGGCAAGGGATGTAGTTGTCATGGGTGACTTCAATTACCCGGACATCTGCTGGGAGGAACAGTCAGCCAGGTCGGACCGTTCCAGGAGGTTCCTGGCCGAGATACAGGACCTCCACTTAATTCAGGAGGTGCACAGTCCCACCAGAGGAAATACCCTGTTGGACCTGGTCCTGGCCACAGGTGACGACTTGGTAAGGGGCCTCCAAGTCCTTGTCCACCTGGGTGATAGCGATCATTGCTTGCTGGAGTTTACCATCCAGCGCAGGATGTCAAGGGCCAGCAGCAAGGCAGTAGCCCTAGACTTCAAGAGGGCCAACTTCAACGAGTTGAGATTAGTGAGAGAGGCGCTGGGGTTCTCAAGGGCAGGAGAACTCAGTGCCCAAGATGAGTGGTCATTCCTTAAGGAGACAATACTCAGGGCCCAAGGGGTGGCCATCCCAACAAAAAGCAAGGGAGGCAGGAGTGCCCAAAAGCCCCCCTGGCTCACCAGGGGCGTCCAGGAATGCCCAATTGCCAAAAAGGCGGCGTACACCCGGTGGAAGGGGGGTGCTACCTCCAAAGAGAGTATACCTCCTCTGCTTGGGCCTGTAGCAGGGCTGTCAGGAAAGCTAAGGCGGACGTAGAGCTAGGACTTGCGTCCAAAATTAAAGATAACAAAAAGTCCTTTTTCAGATATATAGGGAGGATGAAGAAAGCACCGGGGAATGTGGGGCCCCTGCAAGATCCTCTGGGCAATCTGGTGGTTGCGCCAGAGGAGAAAGCAGACCTCTTTAACCAATTTTTCACCTCCATTTTCTTGGGCAGGGACTGGGACTTCCCCACTGTGATGTAAGATGGACTGGAGGGGAACGCCTCCAGGTCTCAGGATGGGGAAGACTAGGTTAGAGAGCTTCTGGAGGGGCTGGACATGTTCAAATCAGCGGGTCCAGATGGTCTTCACCCCAGGGTGTTGAGGGAGCTAGCAGGGGTTATTGCAGGGCCTTTGGCACGGCTTTACGAGCACTCGTGGTGCTCAGGCCAGGTGCCAGATGATTGGAAGATAGCCAACGTGGTCCCCATCTTTAAAAAAGGGAGGAGGGAGGACCCGGGCAACTATAGGCCCATCAGTCTTACCACAATCCTAGGGAAACTCTTTGAGAAGATCACGGAGCACATCTGCAATGGGCCGGCTTCAGGGATGATGCTCAAGGGCAACCAGCACGGTTTCATTAGGGGCGGGTCATGTCAGACCAACCTGATTGCCTTTTCTGATCAGGTCACAAAAGCCTTGGATGCAGGTGTTGCTGTGGATGTACTCTTTCTGGACTTCAGCAAGGCCTTTGACACTGTCTCCTACCCCATCCTCATTAAAAAACTAGGCGACTGTGGCATTGATGCCTACACAGTCAGAGGGATTGCAGATTGGGTCAAGAGTCGTACTCAGAGGGTGGTGGTGCACGGGTCATATTCGACCTCGGGAGAAGTGGACAGCAGAGTCCCCCAGGGCTCGGTCCTTGGGCCCGCGCTGTTCAATCTCTTTATCAGCGATTTGGACAACGGGGTGAAAAGCAACCAGTTTGAATTTGCTGATGATACCAAAATTTGGGGTGAGGTGAGCATGCTAGTAGGGAGGGAAAGACTGTAGCAAGACCTGGATAGGTTGCAGAGGTGGGCTAACAAAAACAGGATGCGTTTCAATACTGACAAGTGCAGGGTGCTGCACTTGGGCAGTAGTAACAAGCAGCACACTTATAAGATGGGAAACTCCCTTCTTGAGAGCACGGAGGCAGAAAAGGATCTTGGAGTCGTTATTGACTCCAAGATGAACATGGGCCGACAATGCGAGGTCACGGTTGGCAGGACTAACTGGACCTTGTCGTGCATCCACAGGTGCATCTCAGGTAGGGCCAAGGAGGTGATCCTCCCTCTCTATGCGACACTGGTAAGGCCACAGCTGGCGTACTCCATCCAGTTCTGTGCACCCCACTTCTGGAGGGATGAGAGGGGCCGGAGGAGGGTGACCGGCATGATCCAGGGACAACAGGGCAGACCCTACAATGAGAGACTGCGGGACCTGAACCTGTTCAGCCTTCACAACAGAAGGCTGAGGGGGGACCTGGTGACTGTCTATAAACTCACTGGGGGGACCAGAAGGGTTTGGGAGAGACCTTGTTTCCCCGAGCGCCCCCTGGCATAACAAAGAATAACAAATTGTTGGAGAGTAGGTTTAGATTAGACATCCGTAAGAACTACTTCACAGTCAGGGCGGCTAGGATCTGGAACCAACTTCCAAGGGAAGCGGTGCTGGCTTTTACCCTGGGAGTCTTTAAGAGGAGGCTTGATGCCTACCTAGCTGGGATCATTTGAGCCCAGTTTTTTCTCCTGCCCTGGCAGGGGGTCAGACTTGAAGATCTATAAGGTCACTTCCGACCCTACTTCTATGATTCTATGAAACACAGGAGAGGACCAGATTGCTCATTAGAAAGGTAATGCACACAACTGGGCAGGTGAAGAGGCTGTAACCATGGCATAGGCCTGTAGGAGCACCACAATTTTCAGTCTGCTGTACCCCATAGTCCCTCAGAGCTTCATTGCAAAAACAGGGGCAGATCATGGATTCCCTTGTTCCTAAACGGTCTGTCTCTATGAGTTGATCTAATGGAAAATTTCTGCAGGTTCCATATGGTTTATGACATACTGGTGTGGTAATCTGGGCAGTAATTCTACCTGGTAGAGGATAGTGGTATAAGCATACCCATTATCTACTTCACTGTATTACAGGTCCATCTATTCAGTTGCTCTGAAATATTTAAACCAGCAGTACATAGGATCTGAATAAACTATTGAATTAGCAATGGTGAAGGATTCAAAGGGTCTTCCCTAGAAAAGGGGAGAATTGAGTGGTTGGTAAAATGTGACAGGGGAAACCCCTGTGAACACATCTTACCTTCAGCTGTTCTTAAAAGGGGAGTCACCACATTGGATAGTCTGAAAAGCAGAGAACAGCTGTAAAACACAGACCCAGGTGCACCCCAAATACAAGTAGTCTCGGGTCCATGCAACCTATGGAGGAGCTGCACATAGACAATTCCTGAACAAATTGCATGCTAGTTGCTCTGTGGACAGAGCTCACGTGCACTTTGGAAATCTTCAAGACCAGCTCAGCCTTAAACATAATCCCCCAGTGGTTGCCTTGACTATTTGACATACAAGTCACCAATAGAGTCACTTAATGACTGCCCCCAGGAGGACCAACCCAGCCTTTTGCATTGGGACTGGTTGGTGTAGGTCACACTGGGTTGATAGTGTTGGATTAGAATAATTCATCAAAGACTTGAATGGTGATACACAGAGATGGGTAAAGTGACATCACCCACAGTCAACGGAGGAAGCCGTAAGATTGGCAGAAGACTTCATAATGGCAGAGCAAGAAGCTGAACCTGTAAAGAAAGATAGAAGTGGGAGCTCTGTGTCAAATGGGAGGCAAGACACCATGAGTTGGGGACAAAGTTGAAAGTTTAAAAACAGCTAGCTGACAGATTAGAAATTGGGAACCAAAGGAAATAATATGCTTCAGATGTGGGGAAAAGGGGCACATTGCTAGATTTTTGTTCCCAAAGGGCAGCAAGGGACCAAATGCAGGATTTTCCACATGAGGAAGAAATGGACTGCAGTTTTGGCAGGCACAAAGGGCCCTGGTGAAAGTCCAAACCTATAGTAGAGGTTAAAGTAGGGAATTTGATAAGGTCTACAATTGTAGATACACGATGCACTCAAACTATGGTCAGAGTAGATCTGATTTCCCCACAGACAAGCCAACCTGAGACACCAGTGAGCATGATGTGTGTTCATGGGGTTTCATACACTTATGAGAGGAAGAGATTATGATTGACAGTCATGGGGCATATAGAAGAGATGGCAGTTGGATTCACAAACGCCCTGCCATGTCCCATGCTATTAGGTATGGATTGGCCTTATTTGAAGGAAGTAGTGGGCCAAGCCATGGGGAATCTCAAGGAAGAAAGATGTAAGGATCAACAACACAGAGGATTTACAGGGGTAGATGCAAGGGAAGACAACCAAGAAGAAAATCTTGATGCTGAGATAGATTTAGAGGAAATCATAAGAGATGGGCAATTCAGAGAAAGGCAAAGGCAGGAACCTCTGTTTCAGAATATTTACAAAGACAATTTGGCTAAGCAAGAAGATGAAGTTGCAAATCCAGGGTTGGTGAAAGTGACTCCTGGGTTTGAGGTAAGGGAAGGTATCCTGTATCGGGTGGACTGGGAAAGAGGGGAATAAGAGGTCCTCCAAATCTTAGTACCCTGCCAATACTGGCCTATGATGTTAAAGGTGGCCAATACATTCCCCATGGGGGGACATCTGGGGAGGGATAAGATGGAGGTGTGCCTCAAACAGAGAATGTTCTGGCCTGGTTTGTATAAAGTTAGTAGAGAGATATTGCCAGGATTGTCCAGAATGTCATAAAGTTTCTGATATTCGACCTGTGCATATACCTTTGGTGCTGTTACCCTTAGTTGACTGGCCATTTGATCGTATAGCATTGGGCATTGCAGGACCATTTTCCAAGAGCAACACAGGTTACCAATTTGTCTTGGTGATAATAGATTATGCTACTAGGTTACCTGAGGCTATACACTTGAAATCAGTTACAGCAACAAAAATAGCAGAGGAGCTTATAAAGTGGGTGTCACATGTGGGTATACCTCAAGAAATTCTTACATACTAGGGAAAAAATGTCATGTCTAATGTGTTGAGGGGGATTTGTAGCATACTGAAAATCGAGCAACTAAGGACTTCTATGTATCATCCACAGACAAGCTTTTTAACCGTACTCTAAAAAGCATGGTTTGCATGTGTATTCAGGATGATCCTAGAAAGCGGGAAGCCATAATTCCTCCATTATTGTTTTTGGTTGGGGAGGCACCACAAGTATCCACCGGCTGCATGCCGTTTGAATTGGTTTATGAGCACCTCAAGGGCTATTGGATATAATCTGTGAAGGGTGGTTAGAAAAAGGCCCTGGAGAGATATGTCAACCTTACCCAGTGCAAGAGTTCCAGGAAAGATTAGACAGAGTAAGGAACCTTCTGCAAGAAAACCTGGGTAAAAGT
This sequence comes from Crocodylus siamensis, assembly GCF_052110815.1. Lineage (NCBI taxonomy): Eukaryota > Metazoa > Chordata > Crocodylia > Crocodylidae > Crocodylus > Crocodylus siamensis. The sequence goes on along the minus strand of NC_143402.1, from coordinate 38,840,589 downwards.
CAAATAAGATGGAAGGAATGGTGTGATGAACATGCCAGAAACAGAAAATTCAGAGAGGGGGATTGGGTGCTAGTAATGTTGCCTGACAACAATCATAAATTGTTATCTAGATGGCAAGGACCATTTCATCTTACTCGTAGACTAGGCCCAGTGAACTATGAGGTACATCAGACAGAACCTGTGAAAAGAAGACAAAACTGTCATGTTAATTTGTTGAAAAAATGGCACAATTAAGAAGGATGGCTTATGCAGGGAGTGGTTGAATCACAAGATTTGGATGTGATAGGAGACCCCGTATTGTGCAAGTTAAAAGAGGAAGATCCGAAAGTGGGGCAAAATTTATTAGTGAAACAGCAGAAAGAGCAGGAGCAATTGGTGAGAGAATTTCGAGATTTTTCAGTGAGAAACCAGGAGAAGTGAAGGCAGTAGAACACCATATAAAAACTCCTGCTGGGTGTATAGTGAGAAATCATTAGACATGTTTACCTTGTCATATCTGGCAGTCTGTTAAGGCAAGAGATCAGTCAAATGACACAGCTGGGCATTATAGAGGAGTCTCATAGCCCATGGAAAATTCCATTAGTTATAGTACCAAAATCTAATGGTTTGATGAGAATTTGTGTAGATTATAGGAAACTTAACAAAGTAGCAACTATTAATGCTTTTCCAATGCCACAGGTTGATGACGTGGTGGAAAAGATAGGACCAGAGAAGTACATTTCGACACTTGATTTAACAAAGGGATATTGGCAGATCCCTACGGCCATACAACATAGAGAAAAAAAGGCAGTTGGTATGCCCTGGGGCTTTTTCTAGTTTAGGAGAATGCCCTTCAGATTGCATGGGGCAGCTGCTTTGTTTCAGAGGTTGACTGATAGGATCTTAGCACCACATCAAAGTTATGCCTCAGCACATATAGATTATATTATAATTTTTTCTGAAGACTGGGTACAGCCCTGTCACCACCTGAGGGCAGTATTACAAGAGTTAAAGCATGCTGGATTAACTGCTAACTCCAAAAAGTGCCCACTTGGTAGGGAGGAAAATCAGTATTTAGGTTTCCAGGTTGGACAGGGTTGAATACAACCTGTAGCCGATAAAGTTGCTACTATTAGTGATTATAAATTACCTAGAAATCAAAAACAGCTTACGTCCTTCTTAGTGTTTGCTAATTACTACCAAAGGTTTATCCGAGTTTTCTCCAAATTAGTGGCCCCATTGACAGACATGACAAGAGGGTGGGTAAGTCAGTTACAATGGTCTGAACAGGCTATAAAGGCCTTCAGCGAGGTCAAGCAGGCTCTTTGTAAAAAAACAAAGCAGTACTCTACAAACCCAATTTCCAAGAAGTATTTTATTTACAAACAGATGCTTCAGGAAGTGCTCTGGGAGCTTTCTTATTCCGAAGAGTACAAGGAAAAGAAAGATCTATAGCTTATGTCAGCAAGCAACTTTCAAGAGCTGAGGTTAGGTATTCCACCACAGAGAGAGAGTGTTTGGCCATCAGGTGGGGGGGGGAACTTTTTAGATATTATTTGCTAGGGAGAGCATTTATAATTAATCAAGGACCATGCACCATTAAGATGGCTGCAGTCAGCAAAAACTGACAAGGCACGTATAATTCACTGGTCACTGGCATTACAGCCTTTTCATTTCTCAGTAGAGCATCAACCCAGAAAAAAGAATATGATCACCAACTTCCTGTGTCATTCGATACCTGCAGAATAGATACCATCACAGAAGATAAACGCTCCATTGGAACAAAAAAGCGATTAAAAAAAAAAGATGATAACGATTTAAAAGAATTTATTAGTTACAGGAACTAAGAGGAGAGGTATGTATCAGGGAGCCCTTGGACCTTGTTACTGAGTGTCCCGGGGAGCCAAATAATAAACGGGACTTACCGGCAGAAAGGGACGATGAGCATGCGACGCCGACGGAAAGACCCGCACAGCGCGTCAGCCGCCTTTTTGTGCAGGTACGCTGGTCGGTGATGTTATTGAGAGCCGCCAGCCGGCAAAGTTAAAAGCAGCAGCTGTGGCTGCAGAAGGGACAGATGGCCCCACGGGAGAGCGGGTACTGGCTCCAACAGTGGGAGGGGCGGATAGCCCCTGGGGAGAACAGCCACTGGCTCTGCTGGCGAGAGAGGCGGCGACTGGGACGACTGAGGAGGTGGAAGAGGTGCTGAAGGGGTGAAGACAAACAGCGTGGTGGGAGGTTGCTCAAGACGAGGAAGGAGCAGGAAGCGTGGCTGCGGAGGACATGCCGAAGCACACGAGGGACAGTAGCGTGGGCCACAGGGAAAGTGCCGGAGCGACGCTGCATAGGCTCAGCCACACAACGGGGGAGAAACCCTTGGAGAACCCTGAGAGGGGGCTGCCGGGCGGGTATCGCTGCCACGTCCCGGTGCAGTGAGCTGAGGGAGGCACTGGGAAGGCTGGGGTCAAGCACGGCTCAAAAGGACCAGTGAGGTCTAGATAGAAGGCTCAGCCGAGCGAGGGCTGAGTAGTGTGATTTAAGTTGTTTTGGTGCAGGGGATATCTCCAGTTGGGGAGGGAGAGCTGAGATGGCATCCTGATAGAAGGGGAGATCTAGGGTATTTTGGTGAGGCCAGAACCTGTCCAGAGACCCCATCCGGGGTCAAACAGGGAGAGGCCAGAGGGACCGTGGGCGAAGCTTAGTGCCGAGCACAATGACAGGGGCAGGCCGGGTGGGAAATAGTACTCTACAACCGAATACCTGCACCTGTAGAAGAAGAACGCACTAAAGATGGTGTGAGGCCGGGGTATAGGGGTGGCGGAGCCCCGTCATGTGACCGCCGAGGGATCCTGGGCCACGGAGTGTACCACAAACCGACCTTGACACTGAATGAAACATCAAGTTGTGGCGGGCAAGAACAAGGCCGGGGACTGGGGTGAGAGAGAACTGCTTCAATCCCAAAGTGATCCCAAGAGGGGAGTGTCATTTACCTGCAGAATTAGAACCACTTGAGGGCGGGGAATTGAAACCCGGCGGTCACACTGAGAAGGGAAAGTTAAATTTACCAAAAGCCGAAAATGGACTGGAGGTGATGACATCATCATCCAGCATCTCATGGCAGGAGATTCTAACACCTGCAAGAAATTATAAACCATGAACCAGAAATAAGAAGGGGAAGGTCTTGAAAAGGACACTTCCTCAATAAACACCCCCTGGAAGCGGATGAGGAATGCAAATTCAACCCAGAGGGCTGGGAGAACCTGTGTGGAGGCACAGGAGCTATATAGCGCTACCTGATTTGTGAGAACACCATGCAGCACAGAGCCACTTTACCTGACTCGAGAAAGAGGCGAGACACTTGCAGGAGGTGGGGAAACATGGAGCTGTCAGCAACCAGAGGCGGGAGCTGAAAGAGATTAAAAGAAGTACCACTGAGGGTGAGGTCAGCTAGGAGCCACTCACCAGACAAAGACTATAAGACTGGACTTTGTTGACCTTGCAGTGATGCTATCACTTTAGGAGACCTTTTGTGAGAAGTAACAAGTTGACTCAAAGATTGATGTTAAGTCCTGCAATTAGCTTTCATTTGTTTAGTTATTACATTTATTCTCCCAAAGGTGTGGCAGGTGAGTGAAAAAGTGGGACTAATTGCAAGAATATACTCATGATAACAGCAATGATGCATCTCACCATCTGCACCCCACCATTTGAAAAATTCTAAATCTGCCAATGACTGTATGCACTAGAGGTTTTTATATTTGGGATCTACAGAGCCTGCTTCCTTTTGTTGCATGTAAAACAGATTTCCAAATGCAGCACAAAAATTGGGTCTGTGCTGCCTTCCATATTTGCTGTATGTCCACACGGAAGCTCTCTCTCCCTTTGAGGGCTCCTTACCAATGGAAAATTTCACTGTGTAAAATTGCCTCTTCATGCCATATTCTTTCACATCTACTGTATGGACAACTCCTTTTGGTGTACTGAGCTCCACTGCCTGGCACATTTGGATAGTCCTTCCTAGGGAGAAATCACCCTGACACAGTAACATTTGTTTTAATACACTGTTTCCAGTGCAACAAATAATCCTATCACTAATTGGAGATTCTGTCAAGTTCCCACAAGCACAGTTCTTACTCAGTCTCTATAGTTCAGAAACTTACTGGTCTATACTTTCTCCTGTTGTGTGGGTTTTTTTGTTTTGTTTTGTTTTGGTTGTTTGGGTTTTTTATGGGGGTGGGGTTGCACATAAAAAAAAATCTGTCTTTTTCAAGAGTCCCATTCTTTTTTGGCATGCAGCACTCCTCACATCTGGACAGTACTTTACTTAATTCAGATTTGGACCTTTTTGAAAGGTAAAAGTATTATAAACAGCCAAGGATTCCTCCCCATATCATACAAGAAGACTGAGAACTTGGACTTCATTTTTTTTTCTGCCCCTGGGGCTACTAGCAACCACTCAAACTTATGTCCGAATGCCCTCCAGTTCTCTGATATATTGTCCAACGGCAGAAGGGCACGTGGAACTTGCAACACTTCCATGACTAACTGTCCTTGGACTGTAACTAGGCAGGCAAAGCCTGCTTCATGTCCACCTGGAAGCTCTCTCTCCCTTTGAGGACTCCTTACCAATGGAAAATTCCACTGTGTGAGATTACTGTGCATTGCTGCTCTTGCACTGTTTCCAACTTTTTTTTAGTTTGGATCTCAAATTCCTTCAAGTTCCCTCTCATTTGCCTCACCTGCCACCAAATAGTGATCACCAGTTTCAGTGGACATAGGCACATATGAATGAGAAGAACTACATAACCGGTTTTATACCAGAGCAGTAAGCAACTCCCACAAACACTGCCTCTAACTGACTGGCTAGCTCTTAACTGAGGGACTATCTCCCAATTACCAGCTCTTCTAAATTAGGGAGTGTGTCTCCTAATTATAACTGCCACTATACATAGAATATATTTTCTGTATTTTAGTGGAGCGATTTAAATTTTCTAACATAATTACCCATTGGGGTAACTACCAGTAGAATAATTACCAAAAGGCTAATAAATTGAAGATTCAGATGCCAGTTATTCCCTCACACAGAAATCTTTTGTTTGGGTAAAATTCATACCTGATATAACTGCAAAACGCAGGAAATAATCCAAACCATTCATGTTTGAGAAGGCTGGGCCATGTCTTTAAGGAACTGTGAAATATCTTCATCTCTTTGGCAGTCGGTTAATGTTCTCTCATACCTTTGTATGTATGTTTTTTCAGCTTTATCAAGTTCTAGGTAGTTTCAGTCTTGGGGATCCTTATAATCACTTAATGAAAACGAAGTTCAGAAGTCTACGTAATCCCCACTTGCATTCCTACTATGTACGCAACGATAACCTGTGGAGATTGAAAAAAGGAGGTTACATCACCCATAACAACAAAGTAGGTTTAATAATATAGTGCTTTAGATCTAAGATGTGTTGTCGAAGCAGTCAGTGTAATCCAGGGGTGGGCAATTATTTGGGATGGAGGACCCCTTGAGGGTTTTCTGAGAGCTGTTGCTGGCTGGGGGGAGGGGGGAATGGCAACTGATCCTATGCTGGATGGCATGGGTAGGCAACAGTGTGAAACAAAAATGGTGAGGAGGCTGGAGGACATGACTTATGACAAAAAACTGAGGGAACTGGGTTTATTTAGTCTAGAGAAGAGAAGACTGGCAGGGGATTTAACAGCAGCCTTCAACTACCTGATAGGGGGTTGAAAGAGGATGGAGCTAAACTGTTCTCAGTGGTGGCAGATAACAGAACAAGGAGCAATGGTCTCAAGTTGCAGCAAGGGAAGTTTAGGTTAGATATTAGGAAGAATTTTCTCACTAGGGGGGTAGTAAAACACTGGAACAGGCTACCCAGAGAGGTGGTGAAATCTCCATCCTTGGAGGTGTTTAAGGCCCAGCTAGACAAAGCTTTGGCTGGGATGATCTAGTTGGAACTGGTCCTGCTTTGAGCAGGGGGTTGGACTAGATGACGTCCTGAGGTCCCTTCCAACCCTCATTTTCTATGATTCTATGGGCAGCCAGGGCCAGGGCCAGGGCCAAGACTGAGATTGCAGGGCAGTGACAGCACAGGCCTGAAGCTCAAGACAGAGCCATGATCTGCTCCCTACATGTCCCTGTGATGGGTGCCAGTTTCACAGGCAGGGACCAGGCATTTCCTGCCCACCTGTGGCCCCAGCCATTCATCCGGCTGAGTGCGCCCTGCCCATGGGGGTCCCAGGCCAGTCTCCATGGAGAACACACTTGCCTGCCTGCCCTGTCCGGTGGGTGCGGTGTGGAAGGGCCTGAGCACCTGGGAAGCAGGGCCTGGTCTGGCAGTAGTGGCAAAGACACTGGCAGCAGCAGCTGGGCAGAGTTAGACAGCACCACAGGGGCTGCTGGGAAGTGAGTCCCGCTGCTGTGCCGCCCCACCCCATCCTGTTCCTGGGGGTGGTGGGACTGGCTGCACATGCCATGACCCAGGCTGCCCCCTGTGGCTGTGCCAGGTGGGGCTGAGGGACCCACTGCAGGCTAAATAGAATCCCTTGATGGTCTGAATCTGGCCCAAGCCATACTTTGCCCACCCCAGTGTAATACAATTCTGCTTGCACCAAAGGCACTGATTTCCACTGAGAAACAATTAGGAGACAGGGTAGATTTGCATCTAGACTAACTGAGGTTGAGATATATATAGAGAGATAGAGAGTTTGCATGGGCTAGAGCTCATTTCATCAGACGCTATGAAAGGATGTGCAAGGAGCAGTGTAAAAGCAATATATAAAAAAAATTACATACAGTATATGCAAAAATAAGGCCAATAAAATAAGGCTCTGGACATTCTCACTCATATTCCAGTCTGTAACGTCCTATAAGAAGAGCCTTTCATGAACAGGATGAAAGATAGCCAAAGATGCTGCTGCCATGGCAAATGCATTTGATAGCTTTCCTTGTAAGAACTATAAAGATAAAAAGTTAGCAAGGACATTTACCAATATCCTGTGGTGAAAGAGGGCTTGGGTGCTATGACTGCACCAATGAGGAGAAAGAAGGGAAAACAGGGATGGCTGGGGGTGAAGCAAAGTGTTTCATACTCTTGTTTTAGATGGCTGAGTCCAAAAAACCTGCATAAGTGACTTCTCATGGGTCCTTCCTTTGAAGGGTTGTGTGGCTTGCAGGGCTGTGGCTCCTACCCTGGGGATAAGGAGCTACAGTTTAATCAAGGAACTATGGCATTAATATTGTGATTGTACAGGACTATCTGCAGTGGACAGACATTCCTAGTCACCATTTTTTGTTGTTCAGGTGATGTGCACACTAAAAGAATTCAATGAGTGCAGACAGTATCTGACCACCCTCAAAATAGAGTCTGAAAAAAGTTATATCAGAGAACAAATAAATAATTACATTTTTTTGTACCAAAGACACGCCTAAAATAGCAGCCAGCTAAACAAACTGTAATTACTGCAGAGCTTCCCTGTGGGGCTTACCCACAAGCTAATCTTGAATTACAAGTTTGCTGGGGAGGTTACCAAGAAATTGAGAACAAGTTCTCTTGTCCCTACTGGAGTGTATGGCTTATGGAGATAACGTCTGAATGTGGCAAGCCAGGTCACTGTTACCACCATAAAAAGAGAGGGTTCTTGGAAGCTTGGTGACAGACAACAGTCTTGCAGTTGATTGGACATTAGAAAGTCAAATGCAAGTCCCTACAGTGAAGTGCAGAAGACTGTGGACTAGACTAGACAGTGTCAGAACTGTGGGAGGTGGGGATTTACTATGTCTGAGAGGGGTCCGTGGAGGCACAGATCTTTCTAATGCATCCTAGGGTACATACTTCCACACTCCGTGTGTCCAACTCACTGCACACCCAGAACTTAGCCCAGTGTATCAAGACAGTTTGTTATCCTATGTGTAACACCACCAATATAAACATGACAATAAGGAAAAGAGCAAGTCATGGTCAATCCACAGCCAGGAGAAATCCTATACATTGTGCACAGCCACCACAAAGCATGTCCCCCTGAACAAACCAGATGCTGCAACCAAAAGAAATACATTGCATGTGTTCACTGGACAAGACTGAAGAATGACCTAAGCGCCTCATCAGAAACCATAGCTACAGCAACCTATAATGGCTCAACTGATTTAGAGCCTACTTCCTTGAAAATTTCAAAGTCATTAGTGACAATATTGAATGGGTGTGAATATTTGACTGTCTAAGAACTATACTTCTAGACAACAGTAGCTAGAGGGGGCCTCCAAACAATTATAATTGCTGGACAAAAAAAACAACATTAAGGGCTTGTTTTCAAGCAATTTGAACCTTTAATAGTGTCAAGTATTTATTTGCAAGTGCTCAGAAAACCCAAGCTGTGCTCCTGGATTCTATGTTGTACTCTTAGGGAAGGTGACACCATAGGTTTCATTCTGAACAAGAGGCAAGATTCTGCACTTTAAGTACAAGCCTAAATTCAACTTTAATTGTGGGGCTGCAATGGTGCCTCTCTAAAGGCAGGGAGGGGCAATGGGAGAGAACACAAGCAAAGAGCCTTTCTTCATCCCTTGACCTCTAGGGCTAGTTGTCCACATTGCACTTTTCCTGTTTCCATGCGACACAAATTGCCATTTTGCTAGCTTAAATCACGCCTGGAGATTCACACTGTCACCTTGTTTTATTGTGTTAGCCATTTCTGATTGTTGTAATTTAAACCACCTCCAACATATTTTATTTTTAGCAACTGAATTTGTGCCAAGAGGATTATTTTTATCATATTTTTTCAATGTGTATCCGACATAGGGGTGAAGATGGCATTTTCCATGCCTTGGAACGATTTCACTACCAGGTGCCTCTTGGGTTCACTCGGAAATCTATGGAATTTCTGTTGCAACCCTTGAACAAGACACCAGGTGCTAATCTTGCAACTTTTTACTGGTGATTTAGTTCAAGGTTCAGATTAATGAAAAATACAACTCATTTGGATTCCAAAAAAAATTATTCCTCGCGTTTGCATATACTTCGCTGCTGGCTGCCCTTGCTGTGAATTTTGGGACTCTCCCCTTCCCACCTGCCCATCTCCGTCAGGCAGGCAATGCCCGCGTTTTCCCTCCTGCCACTTGTCAGAGCCAGTAAGCCTCTTCCATTCCAGTGCCTCAACTTTTATCCTGCTCCTGCCTTGCATGCCTTGCCTTGCTGCCCCCCACCCCAAGTCTCTTCTATGGAAGGAAGGAAGGAAGGAAGGAAGAACTTTTTGACTTTTGAACTCCTTCAGGGGTTTGGGGTACAAAAAGTTGACCCCTCCAGGGTCCAGGTCCAATATACAAAGCAAAGACAAACAAATTACCATCAAACCAAGAGCACCATGTCATTACATTCATAACATTGCACTGTGACAGAAACCTTTGCTGTATTACACGTCGTGCCTAACATGCTGTTATGCAGTTGGGCATGCCATTGTCTAGACCAAAGCCCTTTATAAACAAACAATTCCTACTCTGCTCTATCCAGTCATACACATGATGACACCTTCAACTTCCTACACAAAAAGAAAGCAAAAAAGCAGCCTGATGAGGACCCAGGGTGCAGCACGAGCTGCAAGTCATAGTTCAACACTGAGCCTGCCCGGTTGCCCAGACTGGTCATGACATCAGAGCGCGTATTTGAGATGGCCGTCCTCTACATGACACAGCGCTCCCTCAAGGGCCCAGCATGTCTCAAAGGCGGGCACCGCCTGGCAGAGCACAGCATACTCAAACTCCAGCAAGTGGCATGCCTGCACCAGGAGGCTGAAAAGCCGCAGGGCATCATCTGAGCCGGTCCCGGCAAACTGGTTTTGGCGACTCTTGAGGAGGACCATCTTAGCTTGACCTAGTAAAAAGTTGGCCAGGCAGATGGGGCCCTTCTCAGCCGCCTGGTATGGGTAGGAGCACACGTAGGTGGTCTCTGAGAGACTCCTGCCCAGCACTTGCAGGGTGACAAAGAGTGGCCGCAGACAGGGACAGTGGAGAAAAGCATGAAAGAGGGTCTCAACACCCCCCACGCAGAAGGGGCAGGCCGTCGCAGCAGCTGGGTCAAAACGGGACACAAACGTGCCAGTGGTTAGGATTCCATGCAGCAACTGCCACTGCAGGTTGCCAGGCTTCTTGGCAGTTGCCGGCTTATACAACGTGTACCACACCAGGTAGCCTGGTGGGGAATCTGGCGGCCCCAGACGCCGTCGCCATGGTGTATCAGGGCAGCCCACTAGCACTTGGGCATGGTGGACATGAACCACCCAGGCACATAGGCTTCCATCCAACAGAAAACAAAGGGGCAACCCGTATCACTGTCAGGAGGCACAGGGAGCGTTAGCAGGTTGCCAGGTCCACTGGCTAGCTCACTGGCCCTGGCTGGGGTAACTAGCAGTGCAGGAAAAACCTCGCTCAGGGCATCTGTGGCACAGGGGACCTGGCCCACCCAGAGATGGTCATCCAGGGTGGCTGCTGCCTCCAATGGAAAGGCAGCCTGGATGTCGCAAAGGAGACGGCCCACGCTGAAGACGGAGTGCATGTCCAGCAGGGTGGTCAAGGCCCCAGGCGAGAGCAAGGCCGACTGAGCAGGGTCAAGGAGATGGCTCAGGCAGAAGACATGCACTTGGATGAGAACGGCTGTGAGGCTGGCAAAGGACCACCCCTCTGAGGTGACGGGAAAGTCTCATTTCTGGCCCGGCGCATGCTAGAAAGAATTCACTGAACCTAGTAACCATCCAAGTCGTGGCAGGAGGTTCTGGCGTATGCCGCTCCGGGAACGGCACACTTCCGGCCGGAGGTGGGTGAGCAGATGAGAAAAGATAGTGCCATAATCGGACTCGTTCACACACACCCAGGACCTTAAGGCCCTTGCGGCACCAGGTGAGCCCCCCTGGCAAATCTGGGGGAGAGGGGGGTTGCACTGATCCACGTGCCAAAAAACAGGGCATCACTCTTGGCCCAGTTGATATGGGCTGAGGAGGTGCGTTCATAGGCTTGTCGGTAATCTGTCAGGGCCTCCATGTCTTCCTGGGTGTTAAGGAAGATGGTCACATAGTCTGCATAAGCTGATAGTGGAGTGGAGGGGCAATGGACAGACCTGTGGCCGATGGCAAGGCCACACCACTCAGGTGGTGCCACAGCACATGCAGCAGTGGCTCAATGGCCAGGGCATAGAGCATGCCCGACAGGAGGCAGCCCTGACAAATGCCTCTGCATATGGGGAATGGGGTACAGAGCACCCCAATCACCTTGATCAGACTGGAAGTATCTTGATACAGGACCTGGAGGACCCCGGTGAAAAGGGGCCCAAAGCCAAAGGCCTCCAGGGTTTGAAAGAGGTAGACGTGATCCACCCAGTTGAAGGCTTTCTCCTGATCCAGAGAGATGAAGCCAATCTCCAGGCTGAAGTTTGCTCGCTGTGAATAGGTCACACAGCAGAAACAGGTTGTCTTGGATGGTTCTGCCCGGCACGCAGTAGCTCTGCTCAGGCCCAATGATGGAGGCCATGACAGTGTGAAGGTGGGTTGCCAGTGCTTTGGCCAGAATCTTGTAGTCTGCATACAGCAGGCAGACCGGCTGCCAGTTCTTAATGCAGCCAAGGTTTCCTTTCATGGGCAACAGCACAAGTACTGCATGGCAGCAGCTGATCAGCATGACCTTGTCCGCAAGGCTCTCCTGGAAAACACACAGAAGACAAGGGTCGAGAAGAGGCCAGAAAGTCTTGTAAAACTCAGCAGGTAACAAGGCCAGCTGCGGCAGCTGCTAGCTCTGTCAGAGACAATTCCTGCTCAAGCTGTCTGGCCTCTAGGGCACAAAGGCATGGAAGGCGGGCATATGTGGCCTCAGGGCAGGATGGCTCAGTCACAAACAGGTCACGATAGAAGGCGACAGTGTACTCATGTACTTCACCTGGGTCAGTGATTACCCAGTCCTCAGGGGTCTTGAAGTGATCTAAGACTTTGCTTGCTGCCCACCATCACTCCAGGTTGAAGAAGTGTGTTGGGGTATCTGTTTCGGCCAGCTCTTGGCAGTGGCTGCAGATCCTCACTCCACGGGCCACACTGTCTGCCAAGTCATGCAGGCACTTCCTATGGAACCAGAGGCTCTCATGCAGCACCGCATCACTGCCAGCAGCCAGCAGGGCAGCCTCGAGCTCTACCACATCTTCCTTCAGCTCTCTGATACGGCGGCGCAGTTCATTTGTGGCCATCTGGATGTACTGCTGGCAAAAAGCACGTATCTGTACTTTGCCCACATCCCACCATAGCTTCCAGGAGTAATTCAGTCTTGTGGCCTCCCAGCCCCACCAAAAGCTGGTGAATTAGTCCCAGAAGTAGGAGTCTTGAAGAAGGCAATAGAGTGGTCATGCGCAAGTTCCCCCCAGCAGGTTCAATTCACAGCAAGCCAGGCCATGATCTGACAGGCCTGAGGGAATGATGTGGCCACTGTGTAGGAGTGGCAGATGGTGCCTGGTGACATAAAGACAGTCAAGGCAGGCCATAGTGAAACCACTGGCACTCATCCTTACCTAGGTGTACTGGTGTGCATCGGGGTGCAGGACTCACCAGACATCAACAAGGCCTGCAGTCTCCAAGACCGACTGCAGCTTATGGACTGAGGGTAGGCAAGGCTCAGGCCTCATACGGTCGAGCAGGGTGTCAGTGGTACAATTAAAGTCCCCACCTATGAGGAGCAGGTCATCATCCTCGCTAGCATCATGCAAGAGGGCAGCCAAGGTCTTGAAGAAAGTTACCCTCTCCTGGCCATCAGTAGGTGCGTAAACATTGATGAGTAACAAATGGTGTTGCGCTAGGGTGACACGGACAGTCAGCAGGCAACCAGGGACAATCTTCCACGCCACCGCATCATGCAGTAGTTGTGACGATAGGAGTTGCAACCCCGACGTTAAGGTTAGTGCCATGACTCAGGAACAAGTGGCCTCGCCAGGCAGTGTGCCATGCCAACTGGTTGAGCCTGTCGGAATGCGTCTCCTGGATGAAGGCGACAGCCAGCCACTTCTGGCGCAGGAGCTCCAGGATGGCCTCCCACTTCACTGGATCTTGACAGCCATTGATGTTAAAGGTGCCAATGGTTGTGGTTGCCATGGATGTGGGTATGGGATAGGAATAGCAAGGTAAGGCATAGGTAGAAGAGCGAGCCCCTGAGAGCAGAGCAAAAAGCAGAGACAGGTGGGAAAAGGCCTATCATGCCCTACTGTACTCCAGGGACCCTGCCAGGCCCCACTTGTCTGTCACCCACTGTGCAAGCTTCTCCAGACAGTAAGCCATCTGCTGAGTGCCTAGATCTTGTTGCATAAGTTTGGCTGCAGCTATGGCATCCTTGATAAAAACTTTAGGATCTGCACACCATTGGGTGATGCGCCCCACTATGTTCTTCTGTCCTTTAGTTTGTTTCAAAAAGGTCAGGAGCCCCCCCATAGTCAGGAACGACCCAAGGGGGGTCTGCCAACATGGGCTGCACATTTCCGGCAGATGCACGGAGAGGCTGCACCCTAGTTGGGAGCTCACCCACAAATGCAGCATATACACCATGAATATCTAAACCCATCAGCCTCCTCTGATCATCCAGGTCAAGGACTGGTTCTCGAAGAGCAATCCCCACCTTCTTGCGGGGAGAGAGGTCATCCTGCTCTCGAGGTCACTTGCGACACTCAGAAAGCTGGATCCCCATCTCACTAGCCACCTCATCTAATTCGGTAGCCTGGGACATGACCAAGAGGTCAGCAGACTCCTCTGCCACCCCCTGGGTCAGATCTCCAGAAGAGAGGCATTGTGCATAGCTTTTACTGCCACCCGCCTCTGGAAGTTGGGAGACAGGTGAGGGGTTGGTGACCCCTGCCTTTGCCTCCCCCACCTGCAAGCCACCTCCATCCCTGGTCAACAGGGTCACTGACATGACATCCAGAGCAGGGCCAGGCTCTCCAGCAGGGCCCCCCCCTCAGCTGAAGAAGATCTCAGCAGGGATGGGGTGTCCTGAGTGGTCCCTTTCACTTTCTTCTCTTTGTTCTTCTTCTTCTTCTTCATGGCAGGTGGCCCACCCTTCTTAGAGGATGGGCCGGACTGCTTCTGACCTGCATCCCCTGGGCCATCCACCTCAGACAAGGCCGTGGTGGAGGACAACTGGGAGGAGGCCTGAGCCCCATCATCCAACAGGGCCTTGGTGCCACAAATCATTGACCACCCCAGCCACCTCAAATCAGGGCAGTCAGGGGGAAAGTGGAGGCATCAGCCTCTCCACCTGGTGTGTGTTTGGGGGGAACAGTTTTCTTGGGAACTGTCTCCCAAGAAAAATAAAACATCTAAGGTATGGCAGATGAGTTGGAGCAGCAACCAAACCACGTAGGTGGTGCCAAATCTGGATCTCAACCTGACATCGCTGGGGGCAATGCACCAGTCAAGAAGGGGCGAAAGCCCGACAACACATACCAGTGACACCCTAAATTGAAATTTTAGATGAAATCATTTATGGTGACAGGCATGGATATCAATGAAAATGCCATGAAGAAGGGAATCTGAGTACTAGGATTGTGTGGCAGTGAGAAGCCCCCACAGGCACTGAGGATGCTGGGGACAGGCCTGGGCTTTCCTGGAGGGAGCAAGCAAGCCCCTTGTACCCCAGCAAACTTACTGCTGGGACAAGCAGAAGCAGAGCAGGAGCTGCGCAAGCCTGCATTACGCTGGCTCTTCAAGTGGCTGCTTTCTAGGTGGGGCGGTGCCTGGCTGAATGCAGCAGCTGCTGCTGCTGCTGCTGCGGGAAATTTAAACACCCCGCTGGGAGTCGGTGAGGAGGGAGAGGGAAAGAGCCAGCTGGGAGCACACTGGGCAGGTGGAGGCTCTGGAGACTGGTAGTAGCAGCCCTGCAGACACTGCCCCTGCATCAAAGGCAGGGGTAGTAATGTCTGGCATCAGACTGGAGACGTACAATCCCCAGCCCCTTCAATTCCTAAGCTCATAGAAACGTCCCTCTCCCTCAGACCAGGGGGGACGCCAAACACTGGGAGCTCAGCCCTTTGGGATCAGGGACTGAGGCTCCACATGCATTAACATCTAGGCAACCAGCCAGTTTGCCGAAGCTGATGCCAGACTCCCATAGTAAAAGGGACTTAGAGATTGACGGAACAACGAATGGAACGTGTGTTGTTGGCGAGTGGACAGGGTGTAGGGGAGGCGGAGCCCTGAGAAACACTGCAGCACTTCTGTGAGTACCCCGTCTTCAGGTCTATAGGGGACGAAGAAAACCACTGAACCCCCTCTTTCTCTTTAGGTAAGAACAAGTCATGGCAGGTGAGTTGGGAGACCCCAACCAAGGGGGTGGTGTTGTACTCACAGCGTCCTCTAGAGACATCACAGATTGTTTGATTCATTATTTGATTGATTACTTGATTGATAAGTTGATTGTTTATTAGATTTATTATTTGCTTGAGTATTTGATGTTTTATTGATTTTGATTGATTTCTGATTGATTATTAGATTATTTTATTAATTTTGTAATTGAAAATATATTTCATTTTTTATTGATTTTTTGATAATTTGATTACTTGATTGATTGTTTGATTATTTGACTGATTGAAGGCTTGTTTGATATTTTTATCCACCATGCAGCAGCAGGGAACAGGGAGGGAAGTTCTTGGAAAAACTACACTGTAACAAAAATTATTTTTAAAAAGGCACACATGCTGCAGTGTACAGCTTTACCAGGTTGGAGACCTGAGGAAAGCACTTCTTGCAGTGCAGGAAATTCAGAAAAAATGACTGCTCACTTCAAAGCTTCTTCCCCCCTCGGAAAATGTGCAGACCGCATTTAGGTGAAACCCACGTTATTGATTGATTAGATGGATTATTACATCGATTATCTGATTTATTGATTACTTGATTTTTTTAAATGGATTTTTTATTTCTGATTATTAGATTAATTATTAGCTTGATTATTAGATTTGATTAATTTTGTAATTGAAGATTTGACTTCTTTTTGGATTGATTTTAATTGCTTTTTTGATAATTTCATTGATTATTTTATTGCTTGTTTTATTTATTATTTGATTGCCTATTTGAGGGAGGGAGGGAGGTCCTTTACCCAAGACCTCCACTAGGAGCACTGCAGCCCAGGCTGTAATGACAGTCTGAACATTGCAGTATCATCTGGATCTGCATTCAAAATGAGCAAATCTTCCAGTGTTGAGGGCTTGTTCACTGGATGGGACATTGCCAGTAACCATGAAGGAGATGCTTCGCACACCACCCAGGATGCTAAGAGCCGAGCCCTCAACCCTGGGGCAAGAGGGAGGGAGGGAAGGAAGGAGGAAGGACTTTGAGGACCTTTGACCAAGCCCCACTGACAGTGGTAAGAGCAGCCAGATTTGCCTTGTTTCAGGCCTGAGGAAAGAACTTCTTGCAGTAAAGGAAATTCAGAGAAAATAACTGTTAGCTCCAGTGCTTCTTCCCCCAATGGAAATATGCAGACCAAAAATTGCTTTTTAGCTGAAACCCATGGTACACTAGTAGAACTTACCCAAGTCAACTGGAAGGTGCAAGAAAATGAGTTAAGTCTGCTGCCTGTAGTTGGGGTACATACCAGTGGAAGAACTGGGTGCTAAGAGGCAACAGGGAAGAAGGGGGGAGGGCAGAACTTTGCCCAGCCTGAGCACCACTAAAGGTGCTAAAACCAGCAGCCATGGGACCAGACAGAGGCCTTTGACTCAGGCCCACTGAGGGTGATAAAGAGCACCCAGATTTACGTATTTATTTATTGATGTATTCATTTATGTATTTATTTTATTTATTATGTATTTATTATATATTCATTATATATTTATTTAGTTACAATGAATGTATTTATGTATTAGGCATGTGTGAAGCAGGCCCTATTCAATTTGAATTCAGATTCAGCCCAAATCAGGAACAGTGATTCAATTAATTGACTCAGATCGCTGTCCCTGATTCGATTTGGCTGAATCTGAAGATTCAATGCTGATTCAGAGAATCAGTGATTCGGACATAGACACAACAACTTTAAAAGTTTTTTTCTACATACCTTGAGGTAGCTGGCATGGCTCATGGTCACTGTGATGCTGGGGTGCATGGAGCATCCCACAGGAGTGCAGGGGAGCCCACCACATGCTTGGCAGGGAACCCAGAAGTGGATCGGAAGTACTTCTGGTCCAGTTCCGGGTCTGTCAGGGAACATGCTGGGGGGCCCTCCCATGCCTCCCTGGCTCAGCGATCAGTTGTGCAGGGACCCTGGGTGCCCTCCCCAGACCCAGGAGGTACCAGTCACTAAGCCAGGGGGCACAGGGGGGCTCCCTGTACGCTCCCCAGTGGACCCAGAAGTGGACCAGAGGTGCTTCTGGTCCACTTCTGGGTCTGCTGCCGAGTACACTGGGAAGCCCCCCATGGTTCTGTGGGACACTCCATGCGCCCCAGCATTGTAGCATTCATGAGCCCCTGCTACCAAGAAGTATGTAGAAAACACATTTAAAAGCTGAGTCTATTTCTGAATCTCTGAATCTTTTTGAATCTCTCTGAATAGATTGAGGGTTCCAATTCAATTAGGAGAGATTAAAGGGTCCTCTTATTCGATTTGGATTCTGAGATTCGACCACTGAATTGGGCCAAATGTTCGCTGAATCAAATCAGGGGCTGAAGGTTCACACAGCATGCGGAAGGAAGGAAGGAAGTGTGCAATCAATACTAAAATGACTTTCTGGCTCAAGTATTGTTATTATCTAGGGCTGTGCAAAACAGCATTGTTCCACTTTGACTTCCATTTTGACGGAACAGTGTTTTGTTTTGAGTTTAGTTTAATTTTGAAAGCACTGTTCTGTTTTGTTTCATTGAAACTCTTTCATGGTTTCAATGCTGTTTTGCCTTTTCACCCATAGGCTATTCCACAGCCAGTGCCAGGAGGATCAGTGCCTCCGCTGGCCCCAGCCAGCAGCACCAGCCTCCTGTCATCTGGCAGGTAGACTGGGGGCCCACACCCCCAGAAGCAGTCTGGCACAGCCCCTGCAGCCTTCCTGGGGGTGCGGGCAAGCCCCCAATCTGCCTCCTGGATGACAGGAGACTGGTGCTGCTGGCTGGGGCCAGCGGCAGTACCAATCTTCCCGGCACAGGCTGTGTCCAGCCAGCAGCACCTGTTATCCAGCAGGAAGATCAGGGGCTTGCCCACACCCCTGGGAGGGCTGCAGGGGCTGTGCCAGACTGCTTCTGGGGGTGTGGGCCCCTGATCTGCCTCCCAGATCACAGGAGGCTGGTGCTGCCAACTGGGAGCCTACACCCAGCTCTGGGAAGATTGCTGCTGTTGCTGGCCCCAGCTGGCAGCACCAGCCTCCTGTCATCTGGCAGGCAGATCAGGGGCCGCACCCCCAGGAGCATTCTGGCACAGCCCCTGCAGGCCTTCCAGGGGTGCAGGGGAGACCCGGATCTGCCTGCTTGATGACAGGAGGCTGGTCCTGCAGGACTGATCATACCCGCATAAGCTGATTTGCCCTGGGCCCTGCATCCTTCTTGGGTTGACTCTGGTGTGGGGCCCTGGGAAAATCAGCTCCCAGCAGCTCACAGCCCCATGGAACTGAGCCAGAGTGCAGTATCAGCTCTGCCTGCCTCCCGCCACCAGGCTGGGCTCCATGGGGCTGGCAGAGTCAATCAGAGTGCAGTCTGGTGGCGGGGAAAGCCAGGCTTCATTTCGAGGCTGTTTCAAAGCCCTTTATTTCATTTTGATTTCACTGTCATGAGCTCAAAATGGCCAGGTTTGCCAGCTACACCAAACTTTGGGGCAAAGCATCCACACCTGAAGACAGGCGGGTGATCCAGGCTGACCTGGACAGGCTCAGCAAATGGGTGGACGAGAACCTGATGGTGTTTAACACCGAAAAATTCAAGGTTCTCCACCTTGGGAAGAAAAACCTGCAGCATCCTTATAGGCTCAACAGTGCTATGCTGGCTAGCACTACGGAAGAAAGAGACTTGGGGGTCATCATTGACCACAAGATGAACATGAGCCTGCAATGCGATGCTGCGGATAGTAGAGCAACCAAAACACTGGCTTGCATCCATAGATGCTTCTCAAGCAAATCCTGGGACGTCATTCTCCCCTTGTACTCGGCTTTGGTGAGGCGGCAGCTGGAGTACTGCATCCAGTTTTGGGCTCCACAATTCAAAAAGAATGTGGAGAAGCCTGAGAGGGTGCAGAGGAGAGCGACGCGCATGATCAGAGGTCAGGAAAACAGACCTTACGACAAGAGGTTGAGAGCCATGGAAAAGCACAGGCTCAGGGGTGATCTGATGGCCACCTATAAGTTTATCAGGGGTGACCACCAGGATCTGGGGGAATGTTTGTTCACTAGAGCGCCCCAAGGGATGACAAGGTCGAACGGTCACAAACTACTACAAGACCGTTTCTGGCTGGACATAAGGAAGAATTTCTTTACTGTCCTAGCCCCCAAGGTCTGGAACACCCTGCCATCAGAGGTGGTTCAACCACCTACATTGAACACCTCCAAGAGCAAACTGGATGCTTATCTTGCTGGGATCCTATGACCCCAGCTGACTTCCTGCCCTTTGGGCGGGGGGCCTGGACTCGATGATCTTCCGATGTCCCTTCCAGCCCTAATATCTATGAAATCTATGAAAACAGTGTCAAAATTAAACAGCCAGTGAAGGTTCACACAGCCCTATTAGTATCCTTTACAATTATTATTATTATAATTATTAATTTAATCATTACCATAGACAGAATTACTTGGGATCACTGGCTTCACAAGATACAAGAGAGCACAATTATTAGGAAATAGGCACCCAGTCCAGTCTGGGGTCCAGCACCTCACATCTTTGGGCAGCCACCAGAAGAACTAAGACAGACAAAAAAAAGCAGACACATGAGATATTTTGATTACGCTCATTAGGGTACTGTATTTTTCTAATACCATAACTTTATTCTAATTATTTTGCTGTACCTGCTGGACAAAGTGAACAGATTGCACAAAAGTCAGTCATTTCATTTCTTGCCCAGCACCCAGAAATGACTGTGCTCCTTTGTATCTGGATGGAGAGTACACCGGGCCCAAGTAGTGAAACAGTGAACTAAAAATTTTTGGCATATAAACAAAAAAATAAAAAAGGAATATTGTATACATCATCTTTGAAAAGAGTTAATGAAGCATATTTCAGTAAGTAGCTGCTTGGACTACCTGAACATTTGTAATTTTTCTGCATTTTTAAATCTTGCACACTGTAGGCGGGGCAGCTGAGCAGCAGGTAAACCTGGAAGTAAGGCAAACAAACACAACCTAAACAGAGACAAAAAAAAAAAATGTATGTATTGGTAAATATTGGCATGTTCATATATTAAACCGAAATATTAACTTTTCAACTTTAAAATCACTATTTGAAACGCATGTTTAGTTGCTGATGTAGTCGCACAATAAGAGGACTTGTCTACGTCATGGCAGAGAGAGGCTGAAATTCTATACAGACACTGCTAATGGTGAATTCCCATATGCTTTTTCAGTATTATGAATATGAATCTAAGGATATTAAGAGTAGAGAATAGGCACCTGGCAGTGACATTGCCAGCATTGTCACTTGAGACGGAAGTGGCTTCAGGCTTCTGTCTCAGGCTTCATAAGTGTGTTCTTCTTTTCTGCCTGTTGTGACTGGTGGAAGCAGCATGAAGCATAGCAATCAGGAGCTAAAAATAGGAGGGAGGGAAGGCAGAGGGGGATGGGTGGAGTTAAGAGCACAAGAATTTCTATGGGAAAGCCACTGTGCAGTGCCTCCTGCCCTGAAATGGGGGTAGCCATCCTGTATGGGGAGGGGAGGGAGAAGGGAGCATGGGGAAATGGAGAAGGCAGCTGATGGCTGAGTAAGTGGGGGAAAGGTGTCCCCCCCCCCAAATCTTGAGCTACAATTGCAGGGCTTCATGCTATGCAATACCTTGCACCTTCCTTCATGGCAATGAAATCCACCAAACCTATTTACATCCAAATTAAAGTAAACAATGCAACCCCCCACCCTCAGGACACAGACAAGTGTCTGGTGTCACTTACCAATGCGTAAACATGCCGTTGTGGAACATGTCGCAGTGTCCTCTTTTGACAAGTGTTGCTAAGCAGCTCTCATCCTGCACTCTAGCTGCACTGCACCCAACATCAGCAGCAAGCAACGCAGACTGTACTCTTATCGAACCACTGTGTTCCGGGACAAGGGGGAGATTTGAACCCCGAAGGGTCAAAGAGGGACCCTGGGGGACAGCACACCCCAGAGAGAGGGAGGAGAAAGGAAGAATGAGTAAAAACAACTCACCGGCAGCACGAGGCGCGGCGGGACTGGAAGCGGCGGCGGGAACCGCGGCGGAGCGGAAAGAGGTGGCAGAGCCCACGCGACTCATTAGCCGCAGTTCACTTAAAGGGGAAACAGCTGGGAGAGAGGGGGAGGAGAACCGACCCAGGAGTATAAGAAGGGGAAATAGGCAGACCGAAGGGGAGGAGAGGTGGCAAGAGGGTGATGAGAGAAGAACCCTCGGGGACACTTAGGCAGTAGAGGGAACAGGGGGCGCTGCTCTGGGCTTACAAAAGGTATCCGAACCGTGTCCGGGGGAGTCGCTGCCGGCGGACCTGAGAAGACGCGGGTGTTCCGGCTGTATATAACCCTCGGGCCGCGAGGGGAGCCAACAGGAGCGACCTCGTCAACTGGGGCTCGAGGCCGACAGAAGTACGAAGCAAGAGGTATCCGTATAAGAAGGCCAACTGAGACCCTCACGCTTGCAACAGAGGACACAGACTGGAACCCTGTCGAGGGAGGGCTCCTTCATCGAGGAACGTAGAGGGCATACTTATGGGAGAAAATCCCCACCCGAGCTTGCATAGTAGCCCTTAAGGGGAAGAGTAGTTGAGGTTTAAAGGGATGGCACTGTGCTAGGCATGCCTGGGCAGAGATATAAGGAAGGTTGTGAAGGGGTGTTGTAGTAAGGTCACCGTAGCCTCTTGGTGGACCTATTATTGTTATTATTATTATCATTGGTATCACTTCCATTATCACTCTTAGTGTCGTTACTGGTGAACATCACAGCCAGAGGGAGCTAGGGCCCCTAAGCTGAGTCAGGAAAAGGTCTGGGTTTATTGGGCCCTCTTCCTAGGCCTGACTTAAATCAGGAGGGACCCTACATCAAGTAAGGCTCAGTCATTGGCAACCACAATAACACACCGCTGAGGCTGGGATAGGGTGAGGTACAGGGAAGGTGGGAGCCTCGTGAAGAACATCACTCCTTGGCCACGGGGAGGCAGCCAGGATCAGACAGTCGTACCCCTCCACCACTGAAATATCATCGAAGTTGTGGCAGGCAGGATAAGGAGGGGGAAGACCGCCTGAACCAGGAGATCGGTGACACCTCCCCTAAGGGACGGAGCAAAAGGTTACCACCAAGTCCTTGGGCCGGGTGGCACGGGATTGTATGATTGAGGCTCTGCAGGTGCACGCTGCATTTGCATTCCTGTGCCACCCAGAGACAAGTCTTCCTCTGGGCTGAGTCCTTCTGCCTCTCGTGTGCTGCCATCTCTCATCCACATCAAAACTCTCTCATTGATATAACATATGCACCCTGATCACTGCTCCCCAAATTTATAGGCCCTCAAGGGGCAGGAACCTCCCACCACCACCAGCATCATTTTGGTGTAAAAAAACCCCAACCCAGACAGTCTGGTGATGGCCTGGAAAATGCATGAAAGCTCCCGTGGGCTGGAAATGCAAGTGAAAAGCCCCATTCAAAAAAGCACCAAAACAAAATTGTTCCCTGTGCAAAAAATAGAAGGAATTTTTTTTCAGGGGGCAGCCCCTTTGCGTGGCTTTGCAAAGTGGTTGGGAAATGCAATGCTTGTGATATCCAGATGCCAATGCCCAGGGAGGCAGCCAGACCCTTTGTGTACCCTTGTGTAACCCAAAGTGTACCCCACACCCAGCGCAACAAGCATCCAGAAAAAGCAGGAGGCAGAACTGCTGTGGGACCAGGCTTAGGCAGGGGAAAGCCCCTTTGGGAAGCTGTCACGGGGCACTAAGGTGCCTGCTCCTCTTAGAGCAGAGGGAACACGAAGAGCCAGATAAGAGTCCAGGTGCAGGTTGTCATGACAAATGGCTAATGAGGGAATTGGCCGCACCTGCACCTAGTTAGCTGGCTGGAAGAGGCAGGGCCCTAGGCCTATATAAACCCTAGGGCTGGGACTAGGCAGTTCAGTTCTCTGCCAGCAGCTGAAGAGGAAGGAGCCTTCAGGAAGAAAGGGCTCAGGGATGCTACAGCTTAGGATATGCTACTCTTAGGGCTAATGGGGTAGCGGGGGCCCATAAGGTACCCTCACCTACAGGTACCCAGTATTAGAGAAGGAGTTTGACTCTTTTAAAGGGGCATAGCACTTTGCTATGTTATAGCCCAGGGGCTTATGTTTGATTGCTGTTGCTTGGTTGCTGTCTGATAACACTGGTGGTTTGGGTGAGGCTATTTGGGGAAGGATGAGGCCTCATTGGGGGCCCACTGTAATGTGGAGACCCCGGGTCCAGAGAAGATGCAGCATTTGGGGGCACAGACCCCGGTGCCAGAGAGGGCGCAGCATTTTGCGGTGTGCAGAGCCCGGCGCCGAGGGTCACAGAGACAAGGGCAGTGGAGAGCCCAGTGAGGGCAAGGGGCCAAATTATGAGGCCTATGCAAGACAATGTCAGTACCATTTGCAAGGCTTGGGGTGTGGTAAAAGGGTGGTTGGAGCCACGCATATAGCCCATAAGGCTGAGAGACTCAGGCACCATACACCATAATGTGGTACACCAAGGGGTCTATGAACCACAGGGTTCAGCAAGATCTAGCCAGACCATGTCTAAACCCAAAGATCAAGGGCAGCCTCCCTGTATCAATTATACCAACAAGACATGGCGGGCGAGATAGAGGGTGCCTGTAGGGCAAGACTGGCATGGTTAAGGAGCCTAGGGGTAACACAGCCACTCCTAGGGACCCCACCCTGCTACACAGGCCTGTGGTACAGACCCCCAGTACTATGCCAGACTTGAGGGGGAGGAAGGCAGGCTCTTGCAGACATTTGCAAGAAAAGATTTCTGGTCCCAGCCAGCAATTCCCTGTGCAAAAAGTGCCCAGAGAAAAGCGGGAGGTTTTGCAGGGGAGGCAGGGACCACTGCATATTGAGCTCAAAAAAACCAAATACTGTGTGTCTTTCAAGCAAAGCTGCCAACAATTCCCCGCCCCCACCCCCCACCCCCAAAAAAAGCAAACCCAACAAAATCATCCGGCTAAAATACCAAATCTTATCCAAAAATGCCCTCTGGCATAAAGTAGTACTTCAAGGGCAGAAGGGTAAAATTGTTATGACATACCCCCTAGCGCTTTTTATTTGTTATAGCATAATAAGCCATTATGTGGTAAATAACGTTGATGTACTTCATTAGTTGTGGTAGATTATGAAAGTAAAAACAAACAGGAATATCTTTAGTGGGATAAAGCCAATATCATGGACAAGTGTGCTAGGGCACAGCCAAAATAAAATGCAGCTACTAGCACCGCAGAATTTGAAATCAGGGTTGGGTAAACATTAGGGGTGTGCGAAGTGGGCCCTATTAGATTCAGATTCAGCCTGAATCAGGGACAGCGATTCGATTCGTTGATTTGGATCACTGTCTCGGATCAGGATCTGAAGATTTGATGCTGATTAAGAGAATCAGCAATTTGGATATAGACACAGCTTTAAATGTTTTTTCTATATACCTCAAGGTACCAACGCGGCTTGTGAATGCTGTCATGCTGGAGCGGATGGAGTATCCCAGAGGAGTGCGGCGGGGCCCCCTGCATGCTTGGCAGCAAATCCAGAAGTGTACCAGAAGTACTTCTGTGTCCACGAGGGAGCATGCTGGGGGGGCCTGCCCACCTCCCTTCGGCTCAGCGATCAGGCACTGGGGAACCCTGGGTGCCCTCCCCAGACCCAGGAAGCACCAGTCGCCAAGCCAGGAGGGGCACAGGTGAGCCTCCCAGCGTGCTCTCCTGTGGACCTGGAATTGGACCAGAAGTGCTGGTCTACTGCCGAGCATGCTGGGGAGCCCCCCCCTGCTTCTGTGGCATGCTCCATGCACCCCAACATTGCAGCTTTCACAAGCCGCCTGCTACCTAGAGGTATGTAGAAAAAACATTTAAAGCAGTGTCTATGTCAGATCTCTGAATCACTCTGAATCAATTCAGAGAGTTCTGATTTGATTTAAAGAGATTAAAGGCTTCTCTGATTTGATTTGGATTCAGAGATTCAGCCACTGAATGGGACCAAATCTCAGCTGAATAGAATCAGATCGAAGCTTCTCACAGCCCTAGTAAACATCCCATATGGCCACAGGAGCCACAAGAGTGGGGGTTGTGGCCAGATCACTGCCCCTTTCTCCATGACTTTATGAAGGAAACAGCAGTGAGGATCACTCTGCCTACAGCACTCATCATCAGATATTCCATTGCTCTGTTGCTTGGCCTTACTTGCTTCATTTCCCAGCTTTTCCCTTACAATGGCTAATTTGCTCAAAGCCTAGTGTCCCAGGGGGATGCAAGCAGAGTGCTTGGAGCCCCCTCCTGTGGTTGGACCCGAGGTAGGGTGGACCCTGTGGTGGGCCAGTAGGGGGTGCTCCTGCACTGAGCCATGTATCTCACTGTGGCCGACCACCTTTCAGGTTCCAAGTGCTTCCTCAGGGGTGCCTCACATCTAGCTGACCCCCTTCCTGGAGCACACCCGCTAGCCCGGGGGTAGTGTTGCCACCACCCAGGGTCTGGACTGATCCTGGTACTGTGCCCCCTGGGAAACACAGACCTAGCGGCCCTCAAGGGTACTTGACCCACTTCAAGAACTTGGGGGCTTCCTTCAGACTGAAACACAAGTAGTGGTCTCCCTTAGTTAATTCACCATCTTGCGCTGAATTCACCATCCAGCGCAGGAAATGCAAAGGCCTGCAGCAAGACGGTAACCCTGGACTTCAGGAGGGCAGATTTCAATGAGGTAAGGAGATTAGTCGGGGAGAGACTGAGGTCCCAGAGGGGAGGGGAGTTGGGAGTCCAAGAAGAGTAGTCATTCCTTAGGGAGATGATCCTCCAAGCTCAAAGGGTGGCAATCCCAACAAGGGTCAAAGGGAGCAAGAGCGTGCTCAAAAGCCCCCTTGGCTAACAAAAAGCATCCAGGAACATCTCAAGGCTAAAAACGAGGCATACACTCAATGGAAGAGAGGGGCCATCACCAGGGAGAACTATACAGCTGTTGCTTAGGTTTGTAGGGGGACTGTTAGGAAGCATAAGGTGAAGATGGAACTGGGACCAGCAACCCAGATCAAGGACAATAAGAAATCCTTTTTTAAATACATAGGGGGTAAAAAGAAGGTTCCGGGTAATGTAGCGCCTCTGCAGGACACGCTAGGAAGTCTGGTGGTCACAACACGTGTCAAAGCTAACTTATTTAACAACTTCTTTGCCTCCATTTTTCTGAGCAGGGACCAAGTCATCCCCGCCATCATGATCCCTGAAGGTCCCAGGGGAGGTGCAGCCAGGCCTAGGGTCACAGTGGACCTAATCAGGGACCTCCTGGTGGGACTGGATGCATCCAAATCAGCAGGCCCTGATGATCTCCATCCCAGAATGCTGAGACAATTGAGGCCATTGCATGTCCCCAGCACAGCTTTACAAGCATTCATGGTGGTCTGGAGAGGTGCCGGTGGACTGGAAGAGGGCCAGTGTGGTCCACATTTTCAAAAAAGGGAGGAGGGAGGACCCAGGAAACTATAGGCCTGTTAGTCTTACATCAGTCCTGGGGAAGCTATTTGAGAAAATTATCCAGGAGCACATCTGTGAGGGACCAGCAGGGGAGTGTATGCTTAGAGGCAACCAACATGGGTTCATCTGAGGCAGGTCCTGTCAGACCAACCTGGTGGCCTTCTACAATCAAGTCACTAAATCCTTGGAGGCAGGCATGCGGTGGACATAGTCTTTCTGGACTTTAGAAAAGCCTTTGACACCGTCTCTCACCCCATTCTCATTAAAAAAATTAGGCAACTGTGGTATCGATCCCTACCTGGTCAGATTGGCCCTCCAGCCAATTGGTGACCCTACGCAGAGAGTGGTGGTGGACAGGTCTTTTTTGACTTGGAAGAAAGTGGGCAGTGGTGTCCTGCAGGGCTTGGTCCTCAGACCTGCGCTGTTCAACACCATCATCAGTGACTTGGATGAGGGGGTGAATAGCACCTTGTTCAAATTCGCAGATGACACTAAGATGTGGGGGGAGGTGCAATCAGATCTGGACATGTTACAGAGATGGGTGGATGAGAACAGGATGGGTTTCAACACTGACAAGTGCAAGGTGCTGCACCTGGGGAGGAAGAACCAGCAGCATACCTACACACTGGGGAACTCTCCTCTTACTAGCACAGAGGCAGAAAAGGATCTTGGAGTCATTATTGACTCCAAGATGAACATGGGCCGGCAGTGTGGGGATGCAGTCAGTAAGGCTAACCGCACCTTGTCATGCATCCACAGATGCATCATAAGCAGGTCCAAGAAGGTGGTCCTTCCCCTCTATACGACCTTGCTTAGACCCCAGTTGGAGTACTGTGTCCGGTTCTGGGTACCGCATTTCAGGAGGAATGAGGACAACATTGAGAGGGTCCAGAGGAGGGCCACTCGCAGAGCAGGTCCTATGAGGATAGGCTACAGGATCTGAACCTGTTCAGCCTCCGCAAGAGGAGATCTGGTGGCCATCTATAAGCTGGCCAAGGGAGACCAGCAGGTAATGGGAAAGTCCCTGGTCCCCCAAGCACTACTGGGAGTAACAAGGAACAACAGCCATAAGCTGACAGACAGCAGATTCAGGCTGGATATCAGGAGGCACTACTTCACAGTCAGGGCAGCTAGGATCTGGAACCAACTTCTAAGGGAAGTTGTGACAGGTGCACCTCTTTGGGGTCTGTCTATTGGTGACCCCGCCCACATGTTATGGGCCAACCCTCCGCCTTCTTGTCTGCTATGCCTTGCTGTTAATTGAGTAATTAGATGTTAATTAAGCGGGAGGCCTCCCATTTTATGGCCCTGATGGGCAAGGGGCGCCATCTGCGGCTCCTTTTCCTCCCCTACACTGCAGCCTAAGCCTCGCAGATGGTACTCACATCGTTTGGTCTGGGCCTTATTCTACTCTGGCCCCCTTGTCCTCCCTGGGCTCTCCACGGCCCTGTCTCGCTCTGTGCCATCACTGGCACTTGGGCTCTCCATAGCTCCATTTTGCACAGTGCCTTCCTGGCATTCGGGCTCTCTGTAGCCCTGTCTCACTCTGCGCCTCTCTGGGGCTTCTTGCTGCCCCCCCCAGGGCTGGGGTCTCCATGCTGCTGTGGGTCCCCTATGAAGCCTCCTCTAACCCGACAGCCTCACCCAAATCTCTGATTCTAAACAGCAAACACAAAACACAAGCCCCTGGGCTATAACAAAAAATCTAAGCCGCCCAGCTAAAACATCATACAGTTTCTATCAGGGAATTCTTCCTCCCATAACAGCAATCAGGAACTGCTCGTGCAGTCAGGCTTCTCCGCTTGCTCCAGCACAGCTCCTTTTCCCTTGGGTGCCATCAGGGAACTGCCATCCTGGCCTCAGCCCTGGGGTTTAAATGTGAGCCAGGCCCTGCCCCTTCTGGTCAGCTGACTACTGGCAGGTGTGGGTCACCAACTAACTCTGGTTGCCCTGGCAACCAGCAGCTGGAGATCCTCACTCACTGCTAGGGCTCTTCCCTAGCAGTTTTCTCTCTTTAAAAGGAGCAGGGCACCTAAGTGCTCTGCAACAGAAGTGGTCCTCGCTGCTACCCTGGGGGTCTTTAAGAAGAGGCTAGACAGACACTTTGCTGCGGTTGTCTGACCCAGCATTCTCTCCTGCCTTTGGCAGGGGGTCGGACTTGATGATCTGCTCTGGTCCCTTCTGACCCTACTAACTATGAAAATATTAGTCAGCTGAATCAAGGGGACCCCAAGGCATAATCTAGACCCACTCCCAATAAGTCTGCCATGCGAGGTACAAGGGAGAACTTTATTGGTTCCAAGGAGTAGGTTTGGAATAGGGTACAGAGTAGAGCAATATCAGAGAAATCCCATAGAGCAAACTGGCATGGCTGGGTAGCCTATGATCATGCATCTGAGTTACTGCAAGCTATATATCTAGTTAGATCTCAGGTAGCTTATGCACAAGTATCATCCAAAGGCAGGTTGAGATTCCCTCTGGAGGCAGGGAGTTCACTGATCATGAGTTTTGAGAGACAGAGCAAGTTTCAGATGGTCCAGCTCTTCTCTGAGTTTTCATCATGGCTACTGCTCCTCCTCCTGGGCAATCCTTAACTTATATAGCCCTTATGACCTCATTTACCTGGTCTAATGGAGGCCAGCACCTATTGGCTGTCAGCCAACCAATTTGAAATGCATCACTGGTTGCTGGGCAGACTGGCATGGTCTTTAGCCCCCTCCCAATCAGGTTGGCATTGCTGAACAATAGGGAGCGTAAGCCCCTCACCCAGGTATGTGATGCCAGACATCTAGGCAGAACGAGGAGGTTTCCCCCCAACTTAGGAATGCATTCAACCAGGTTACCTAAAGGGATGGGATGTCTGCAGGGCCCAGTTAACCAAACTGTCACACAGCAGAGTTTTTGGGGAGAGACAGAGGTGGCATTATACCACAGACTTGCCCTGACAAGAAAGAGAAAAGCCCTGAGGACATGGCATGCTTACCTCTTTCAGGAGAAGTGAAGACAGACGAGCTGAGCCAGGATGGACTGCCTGCACAGTTTATCAGCAGCTTTTATTGCTGGCTGGGGATGGCAAGGGTGGAAGTTATCATCAAAAGATGCCACCTGGCTGATTTAAAAGCCCGCGGCGTGGAAATGGCTGGTGGAGCACCAACAGGCGGCAAAGGTGCTCCCCAAGTTACACACAGGCTGCATCAGCAGCCCAGAGAGAATCCAGACAAGGACCTGACAGAGGGGTCCAAGACCAATTGAAGAAGGCACCACGCCAGCCCAGTAGGGCGACTGGGCCAGGGAGGATGGCGTCAAGGGACCTTGGAGTTGCAGATGCCGGACCTGCGAGTGGGGTGGGCTGAGGCCCCATGCCCCAACCTTTCCTTTTTATCTTGATCTTTTTTGAGTTACTCCAGGGCCTGAGTAGAAGACCTAGCTCTTTGTCAGGGCTGTCTCCTAGCTGATGTCCTGTGGTCATCCTGTGTAGAAGGAGACTGGAAGATAAGTAAGGGGAAGAGAGGAGAGGGGAAGACATCAGAGGGCGAG
This sequence comes from Crocodylus siamensis, assembly GCF_052110815.1. NCBI lineage: Eukaryota > Metazoa > Chordata > Crocodylia > Crocodylidae > Crocodylus > Crocodylus siamensis. Next base: position 38,810,255 of record NC_143402.1, on the reverse strand, counting down.
CCAGTGAGCCATCATCTGGCTATCCTGAGGGCTGGTGTATGGCTGGGGTGTGGGGGAGGTGGAGCCCCAAGAATGCCCACTAAGGGCAGCACCCAGTCCACGAGGAGCTGCAAGAAGGGGCCCTACCACTGAACAAAAAGATCAGGTCATGGCAGGTGAGTATCGGGGTCTCCTTCAGGGTGAACGTGACCCAAAGTCCAGGCCACAGGAACACACCCTTTGGCCAACACCAGATGCATGCTCCAAAGCAGCAAGAGAGTGCCTACATGAGACCAGATGGGTGCACCTAGGTAGGATCCTGAGTTTTGCATTTCTCTGTTTAAAGAAATAATTAAGACAAAGACCAGCCCAAAGCCTCTCCAAAGCCTGGGCAGGTAAATTTGGCAGTTTGGATCCATAAGAGGGAGTTTGTCTTTGCCAGATGCAATAGATATTTTATCAAAAGGGCGTGGAAATGCTCACAAATGATTCTGAGCACTTGAGTGGGGCAGGGCAGTGGTTTGCTGAAGGGCAGGTTGTTCATGCACAAAAGGGGGAGAAGGCACTCCAGACCCATAGTTGGCCTGTGAATTGCAGAGATGCCTCTGCTTACCCATATCATGAGGGATGAGGCAGGGATTTTGGCTCTTTGCCAAAATTATTCACAATTTTCTGTGAGTAATTTGAAGTCTGTGCACACAGGTTGCTGCCTGGAGAAAGGACCTTTGGTAAATTAAGACCTGAGCTCTGCTCCTGGTTTTCAGAAAACATTTTCAAAACAAGTGACCACACTACAAGAGCCAAATGAACTTCCAGAAGGGGCAATACCTCTCACCCCAGAGAGTGGCTGCTACAAGAAGAAAGACAAGCTTTCCAAGACCAGGAGAAGCAGATGAGCAACAGGGACAAGCATGTATTGATTGAATGCCTTGAAGGATTGGGCATCATTATTTAGATATACTCTGTTATTAATTACTTCTTGTTTAAAATTGTTAATGTTCCAGGCATGAATTCTGTGTGGAACTTTGTAAAATTAACATAAATTCTTCCAATAAAGTAAACACTGATCCAGGCAAAGGTGATGGTAGTGCTAGCAATGTGCAAACAGAAATTCTGTGAGCAATATCCCCAGCTGATTCTCTTACCAGTTATTTACATTTTTCTTAAAAGATATGTAGATGCAATTAGTAAGGAGCTGGAAAAAAATAGCATAGTACAGAAGAAAAACGTCATCTTGAACAGGCTGAGCAAGAAAAGCAAAGTAAACAAAAGATAAAGAAACAACTTATCCTTTATAGAAAGATGGAGGAGGTTAGAAACAAGACATGTTGAAAGACACATAATTGCATACAATCTATATACTTTAAAAAGGTGATTGACAAATATTTAACAATGTCAGCAGCCAATTAATTTGATAGACTGTACATAAAGATTTTGAAAAAACTTGATGAGTATTACCCCAGTTCTGCACCAAGTTCAGTATTTAAGCCTGACAGACTGTTATACTTTTAGACTTCAGATTTCTTGATGCACATGCCTCTTTGGCGTGTGCATTTTACAGCTACCAGTCCTAGCACATCAAGCAGGGACTCCCAAACTGTGGTATATGCACCACTGGTGATATGTAAGCTCGCTGTCCTATCCATTGACTTCATGTTTTGTTTGTTTTTTTAGAGACTGGCATGCATGAACCAATAAGGTTCTGGAGCCACTTGTGTTATTCACTAAAGACCAAGGAATTAAACTTATAAAATGATAAAGCTTGTCACCGGCAGCCCTGTCTCCCTGCAAGGCATCCCTCACTATTAGGTGCAACCTGTGTTCCACACAGCAGATGCCAACTTCGTAGGCATCACAGACAGCCTTCATCATATTGGCCCCGTTGCTGGTGACCATGAACCCATGGATGAACTCGGCCTGCCCAATGAGCCACCCCTCAACCATGCGGTTCATGGCCCCCAAGATCTCCCTTGCTGTGTGGGACTCCTCCAGCACCTCAGCTTGCAGTAGAGCCCACCAACAGCCTGACTTGTTGCACCAGTACCCCGTGAAGGAGAGGTATGCATGATCGCCACCCCAGCTGCTCCAGATGTCAGAGGTGAAGTGTAAGGCTACCTGAGGCCCTACCTTGCGCAGTTCCTTCCTCAAGTACTCCCTGCATGCCTTATACAGGGAGGGCACCACCGCCCTGCTAAAGGTGGTGCATATGGGCACTTTGTAAAATGGGGCCAGAAGTGCTATGAACTGCCTGAACCCCAGCCGCTCAACTAGGGAGAAAGGCTGGTTATCCAGAGCAAGCATCTCCCCAGTGCTCTGGGTGATCTCGCTCGCCTTGGGAATGCGCCCCCCTTTCTGTCCACCTTTCCCCCACTGGTCCAGGTTGGCCTGCCTCTGCTCTGGGGGTAAGGGGGTTTTGGAGAGAGCGGGGGACTTCCGTTTTGGCACACTCGCACTGGTGCCAGGCTGAGCAGCAGAAAGAAGAGCTAGGGGGTGGTGCCTACTCAGATGCAGCAGCATGGTCCTGGTGGTGAAGTGTCTCATGTCCTTGCCACGGCTCATGTGCCTTTGGCAGCGCTGGCAGATGGCAAACCTGGGATCATTTGCCCCCTCAAAATGATCCCACACTACACTACACCCCCATTTCTGGGTCAAGGGTGAGGATCCTGCCTTTTCCCCCTTCTCAGCAGGCTAAGGCTCAACAGCAGGAGCAGCTGTCTCAGCTGAGCTACTTGCCTCCACAACCTCAGCCTCCTCCGAGGTGCTGCTTTCCAGTGGAGACCTGGGTCTAGGGGAAACTTGAGGGGTGTGGAGCACCAACTCTGATTCCCACTCAGTCCCCGGAATTGCATGAGCCAGCGCACTCAGCATCCCTGGTTCCAGCCCCAGCTCCTCCTCTGGCAGTGGGAGGCTCACGCTGAGAGCTGAAATTGGGGTGGACAAAGCAGTGATTTGACTGCTGGTGCCCACTTCTGGACTGAGTGGAGGTGGTGCAGGTGCAGGGACTTTAGGTGCAGACACTGCTCCCACTGCCTGTCTTCCACTGGCAGCACCGATGTCATGGCTGCTAGGGAAGAGAACGTGTGTGCGCGCGCGCGCGTGTATGTGTGCGTGCGTGTGCGCTTGCAGCTCTAGCTCTCCCCCTACTCCCTCTCCCTCCCCTGCCAGAATACCTGGCACCTGCCTTTCCAGCACGCTTCATATTGATCTTTCCTGTGCTGCAAAAGGTCTGTGCGTGTGTGTGAATCTTTTTGCATTGTGCATTTTATTCCCTCTGTTGTGTGCATGCACTGGCCTCTTCTTTGAATGTTTGCTTCAGTGTTAAGGGTTATGTAAAAATTGTGTGCTGTCTGTCTGTCTTTTGCTATGAATATCTGATTTTTCTCTATATTGTCTCTATCCGTGTATCTGTGTGCATGCATGCAAGCAAGCTGTGCCTCCCTGGACAGTGATAGATCACACTGGCAGGGAAAACATACCTTTCTTTTTGCAAAGTTTCCAAAAAAAAAAAAGGAGCAAATATAAAATTGAAAAAAAATGAATTGAATCAATGCTATATGTACTATATATTTTAATTAGATACTATAAGTGCTTTTTAGCATGAGAAAAAAAGAAAAAACTGGAGTAAAAAAATATACTAACTTATCTGTTATCCTTGCATCCATCACAGACCAATTTAAATAAAGAAATTAACGAGAAGGTAGAAAGAAATACTGACCCAGGTTGTGGCTAAAGTAACCAATGTCATACACTCAAGTGTAACAGAATATGAAGAGAGAATTAGAGATAAAGTATATGCAACATCTGAAGAGTCAAGACTCTCATCACATAACTCTAGTAGTGCAGGTCACCGAATGAAGAGTTCTGCAATATATTTGGAAGTCTTCCTTCCTCCAGCACCAAAAAGGTTGTCTTTACAGATATAAACACAAGACTCACCAGCTCGCCAAGTGATCTCTACATAGTCACAGGAGAGAAGCCAACTCCACAGCAGTCTCAAAAACCATCATTCACATCTCTGGAAAGTGAAATTTATAAAGGAGAGAAACAGAACAGCACCTCAATATTATAAAAGAATACACAAGGAAGTTATATCTAGGTTTCCCAAAAGGAAGTTCAATTCAGAAAAGTTTCGTTTTAACCAAACTTATTCTAAACAAAAATCTGCAATAAAAGACGCCAGGCCAAAAACAAACAAACAACCCCGGATTTCAGGGGATATTTATTCAGACTTCATAAAAGATCTCTCCAAAAGCAGCATTTTAAAACAACTGTTTCCCCCGCAACCAGTAACAGAAATTCATGACTATGACAGCTTGAAGCTGCTACAGGTGGCTGAGAATGTTGTAAAGGATATTTTTATGAGTAAGAGACCTGGAGCATTCTGTCTGCATTTTAAAGAAGGCTCCCATTGAACTGAGTGAAAAATTGTTCTGTAGTCATTTTAAAATACCTGATTATCCTGAGACTTTTCATAAGAGTCCTCAGAAGGAAACTGAATTAGTTGCCAAAGAGATCATAGCAAGTGTTCCTGAGAACTCTCTCAAGTGTTTGATGTCCGGCATAGCAACTGCCACAGATCAAGAACTTCTAACAAGAAGAAAGGAGTGGGACTCTGCTAGGAAATTAACAGAATTTTTAAAAACAGAAAGAAATAGTCATGTACAATCTGAATTACCTGTTTAGAACCAAATACTTTATTTGGCTTCTATTGATAAAATAGCCAAAAAAACTGTTGAAAAGGTTCTCTTTGCGCAAGAGTCACTTGTGGCCTTTCAGCTTAAACATGACTTTAACTGCAAATTTTCTGAAATAGTGAAACTTCCTGTTGAAAATCTCTCTAGTACACAACAGATACCACTCTTCACTCAGGAAGCAAATGAAATAGAATGTTGTCATCTCAAACTACCGATTGCAAGATGCCAGGAGCAGGTAAAAGAATGCCATCTGAGTTAGAATCAGTCTCAAGTTTTTCAGATGTATCAAGAGTAAGTAATTTGATTACAAAGGAAAGCAGACGAGATGCAGTTTTCAAAATTCAGAGACTCCATTCAGAGTTGAGCACATATGTTAGTCGTGCCGTTTATAAATATTCTTGAAATCATCCAGCAGAACACAGAAAATCAAAGTGAAACAAACATAGCAGATGAGATAATTGGGACCATATTGGCCCAATGTAATTATGAGGTGGCTGAATTTACTTCAGAACTGAAGTTTGGAAGTCTGCATGTGGAAAAGTTTGGTGATCATTTGCAAGTAATAAAGCTGGTCAGGGTGCTGTATGGTCTGCAGAAATGAAAATACCCATGAGAAAACAAAAATAAAATTTGCCTAAGGAAAAACTTGCCCCCTATTAATGTTCCTAGAATGGTGCTTTACTCAGAGGAATCAGAAATCAAAGAGGATATTCCATTTAATTTCCTCCAGTCATTCAGTTCTCTGACTGGAATGGTCATACCAAAGCAGAGGGAACCACTTAAATAGCCCATAGAAAAAAAGAATGTCTCAAAATGAAATGGGTGTTGTAGGAACTACAGAGGAAGATCAGTATTCAAATGAAAAGTATGAAGAAATGGTTAATCAAATGGTCTATTCTGCTCTGAGTAATGTCGTGCAAGAATCAAGATCTCAGCAAGACAGTTGCGATGATGTAACAAGCTCCAGAAGTTTTACCAGAACAGGCAGCCAGCATAATACTGGATGACATCTCCACTTGCAATCTGAATTTCACTATCCATGAGGATGCACCAACAGAAAGCCCCAGTGTTACTGAGCTTCACAAACTTGTCGACAGAGCATTTTCACAGGTCTCCAGTACAGCAAAACTGGAGACAGAAGGCTCTGCAGTGCTGAAAACAAATGAACAAACAAAGGACATGCCACCAGAAATAAAAGATATTATACCAACTGAAAAAACGCTTTGTAACAGGGGGCTTTCTTGGGGCCGGTCTGCCATTGGCCTGCCCACCTGTTTCTGGGCCAACCACCCACCTCCTCACCTCCCATGCCTTGAAGATACTTAGTTAAGGTGTTAATTAGGTGGGAGGCTGCCCATTCTTGCCCTGATGCCAGAGGGCGCTATCTGAGGCTCTGTTCCTTCCCTACACCGCAGCCCAAGCCTCTCAGATGGCATCCACAGTTCTTAACGTCACTGGCCCCACACTGGGCCCCAGAATCCTCCAGTCCAGACCCCAACTGGATCCTTCCAATCAGGCAGCCTACTCTGCCCTCATTCTGCCCTCATTCTGGGCTGCCTAGCTCCCTGAGCTCTTCTCCCTCTCATTAACAAAGGGGTAGCATTCCTGGTGGTGGCTAGCACTGGGAACTTGGAGTCAGGACCTCTACCTGGAATTCCTAAACTCATTAGTAACAAGTAACTCTGCTCCTGAAGTTATAATCAAGGATGATCAGGAGAATCTGGCACTTCTTCCACATAGCGTACAGAATATTTTAATTGCTTCTCAGCTGACCAAGCAAGAGGATCCATACAAGGTATGTGGCACATGCGAGACAGTCAACTATATCCTGTTCTCATAGAAGTCAAAGAAAACCTTGTCTTAAGTTGAAACGTTGTAACTCAGAACCAACTTTCCCATAGGAAACAATGTTATAAATAAGGGATTGGTTGGTAACCGTCACAGAGTGGGACCTAGGAGCGGCCGTGAGCTCGCTAGCGCCCCCTGCCATGTCAATTAAGGTGATCCAGCACCCTCAACTCACCCGCCACGTCTTTGCTGTTATAAAGTTCAGTATGGGAAGCTGCCTCTTATCACCCCTAGACACCGCACTGGTATTGTTCCTCCGTTTCCATTGGTTGCCCCAATACACGCATTGTCCATATGGAAAGGGGTATATTGGGGCACCCACTGGAAACGGAGGAACAATACCAGCGCGGTGTCTAGGGGTGATAAGAGGCAGCCTCCCATACTGAACTTTATAACAGCAAAGACATGGCGGGCGAGTTGAGGGTGCTGGATCACCTTAATTGACATGGCAGGGGGCTTATCACGCACCTGGCACCCCTTTACCGGCGCCCCTGGGCCGGTCATGCAACCTGCGCCCCTTTACCGGTGCCTCTGGGCTTGCCATGCCCGGGCCTCACCCCACTGGGGCCTTTCTTGCATTGCCCACACTCCTCGTCTTCTCGCCCCCTCTGGGGCCTGTGCCGCACTTCTCGCCCCCTCTGGGGCCTCGCTCACGTGCTCTCGGGCTGGGGCTACAACTCCCACACACCAACCGCCTCACCGGTACTCTCCCGCCATGTCCAACTGCGGCGCCAAATGCCGTGCCAACCTGGCACTGCTCAACTCTGCCCCTGCTGGGCACCGGGAACCCCCAAGCTACTGGGGAGCTCCTGTGAGGCCTCCTCACACCCCTACAGCCTCACCCAGTCCTCCAGTATAACAATAACTCAACCACGAGCCAAACGGCTGCAACATAAACAACAAGCAGCCTCCCGGCTCACAGCATAAACTTCAAGCCACCCTGGCTCCCAACCATACCTCGCTTAGGGTTTGCACTCTCCCGCATCATTGCGGCCGATCAGCGTGTTCAGGCTGCAACCCTCAACTCAGCCTGCACCTGCACCTGCACCTGCACCTGCACCTGCACCTGCACCTGCACCTGCACCTGCACCTGCACCTGCACCTGCACCTGCACCTGCACCTGCACCTGCACCTGCACCTGCACCTGCACCTGCACCTGCCAGAAGGGAACTGCTCGCTAGGCTCCGGCCTGGGCTGTTTATAAAGGCCTGGCCCTGCCCCCTTCTGGCCACATGACCTGCCTGGTTGCCCCAGCAACCGGCACCTGAGCTGCCCTGATGATTGGCAGCTCTTCTTAATTTCTCTCCAGGCACAGGGCACCCTAGTGCCCCCGTGACAGTAACCAAGGCCCAATGCCCTATTTTCACCAAAAATAACCAAGAATTTGTTCTCAATCAGTTACAGATGAGTAATATAGCTACATTAATGTAGTTATATTGCAAATAGCAAACATATTGATTTGGAAGGACTTCTTTGAGGTGACTTTACTAGACTTTTTGAAGGGCTCTCTGTTGGACTTTCTGAAGGGTTCAAGGCAGGAGTCTTTTCAGGAGTCTTGGCTGCAGGATTTTCTGGAGTCTTGGCTGCTCTCTTAAAGAAAGTGTGTGCCGGGGGAAGCCTTGCCCAGGGGCAAGGAGGAGCAAGGAAGCTCAGAGGCGAGAAACCAACCAAAGAAAAGAAAGAAAAAAATAATAACTTACCTGTTCCAGGGGCCAGGAGGAGCAAGAAAGCTCAGAGGCGAGAAACTGCCCACACGGTTTGTAAGCTGTGCCCATATACAGCTGGGACCAGGTGACGTCATGAGGAGATGCCATCCAGTGGAGATGAAAGGGGGCTGCAAAAGCACAGGAAGGCTGCCAAGGGCCAGAAAACCCTCAGGAACCCACCGGCGAGGAGGGGACCAGCCACAATGGACAGCAGCTGGCAGTGGCAGTGGCAGCTACAGAAGCAGCATGGGATCCCTGACCCGGGGAAGACTGGCTGGGATTAAGGACGCCGGTGGAGAGCCTGGCAAAGGCAGCAGCAGCAGCAGCGACTGCAGCGTCCAGAGCAGCAGCAGATCCCTGAACCAAGGATCGGCAGGGATTGAAGACGCTGGCAAGGAAGCCGGCAGGGAAGCCGGCTGTGGTAGCTGCAGTGGCAGCAGTGGGAGTGGCGGGGAACTCCAAGCTGAAGAAGCCTGCTGAGAGCCAAAGGAGCCAGAGGAGGGACCCGTGGTAACTCTGGGGAGAACTGGCATCCAAGCCTAACCATACGCACCGGGGGCCGTAGCCCTGAGTGGAGGCAGGGTCCGGAAAGGGAAAGAGAGGGACCCCGGCTGGGGCAGAGGCATGGGTCCCGACCTGTAGGGTGTCCCAGGCTAGAGGCGACGAGGGTGCTAAGGGTATACAGAGTTTGCGGTGGGTGTTCTGTTTCCTTCAGGGTCCTTCCCCTCTTCATTTCCTTTTTGGCTACACCTCACCAGTAGCCACAGTGGTGGGTTTGTTTATTCTGGGTCATGACAGGTGTTTCAGGGAAGAGGGGTTAGGGTCAAGGCAGTGGCAGTGGTCCCCTTTAGGGTCCATTTATTTCTATCCCCTTTGTGAGGGTAGATGAGCGGAGTCCAGACAAATGGCATGGGGTTGCTCCGCAGATTGGATCCCATGGGGTTGGCGCACTGAGTTGGTCTACAGGTGTGATCCAGCATGGCACCCCGACCCTGAATGCTGGCCTGTGTAGCAACCAAAGACAAATCAACTGGCCCAGGTCGCTACCCATAGTTCTGGAAATCTGGCATTAGGGGTGCAGCAATTAATGTGGCCCCTGCTTTCCTCCTGCTAAAGTTCCAGATGTATGGGGGGCCCTGCAGGCCAGGTGAAACTGCTCCATTGCTCAAATCTGACCCGTGAGCCAATGGCCCAGCACCACTGACCTAGAGACTTGATGACCAATACTGAAAACCGAGCTGAATGCTGGAGATGTGTTGCGTTCTTGAGAGTGGAAGTACAGGGAGGCATGTGCAGCTGGTGTGTTGTAGTCCGCCTGTCCTCTTGTTGTGCAAGGACTCACTCTCCTTCCCTTCTTTTACACCATTTTTCCTAACTTGATTATTTGTTCCCTTACTTAATTTTTAATGCAGGAATTACTTAGGTTATTTTCTAGCTTGTGGTGAGAATCAAAAGGTTCACAACCCTCCATTGCTATATTGCTTTAATCTGAAAATCTAACGAGAATTTTTAATTACTCAAAACATTAGCCGATTGGTCGACGCTGTGCACACTGATGAAAGCAGAGAACTGCAGTCATCACTTGCCCGTAAAACTTGCCCATACAGGTTGCTATCCTTGCCTTTCCTGCATGGGGCAGTAGAATTCAGGTGAAGTGATCATCAATTTGCAAAAGAGAGGTAAAGAGGTAGGGTGAAGATGAACAGGTCTAGAGTTGGACTCTGGACTGCGGGGAATGTAATTGCTTTACAGAGCCTGGAAGAGGCTTAACTCACTCACTCTGCTGTTCCTGAGCCAGCATCAGATCTGTCCTTGCCCACATATCTGCCATCTGCTCAGAGCAAGGACAGTGACAGTTTAAGGTAATGATTTCAATTGTGACAATACACTGAGTGTCATGCAAAAGATACGGTCCAGACAGGCCAAGCCCTGAACAGCCAACAACTCTGAGGACTGAAAATGTGATCTACAGTTTAAATTGTGTTATTCTGTTATTATTTATAATGATATTATTTCCTTGTATGCCTTAGTGAAAACATTGGAGAAGCAATGCCTGGCAGAAAGACACAGGACAGCTGATGGGCTGATATTTTGCCTTCTAGACAGTTTGAGATCTTTACTTGTGGTTAATTTCAGTGATGATTTAAACAGTGAATGCTTCATATTTAATTACACATAAAAAACATTATTCAATTTGCAAAGTCAAGGATTTAAGAGTTAGGTGATGCTAGAGTTTGGGTTGTATGGGCAACCTTGTGCATATGCATCATAGCATGTTAATGATATAAGGGCTTGTCCCCACTTGAAGTATGGTTTGAATTTTGTCCCCGACCTGTCCTACAGTCATACACAAACGCCTCAAACTAAGTAACAATTAAACACAAACTAGCTGGCCTGCCAATCTGGGTCAAAGCTCAAGTTAAAAATGCAGCAGAGAAGCTGCAATCTGAAGGTTTGTCGGGAATGTAGTGTAGCACTGATGCACACAAGCTAGTCTTAAACATGCCAGTTGGGGTTCTGCTAATAGCAGATGTCTGGAGAGTGGCACTAGCTTGGATGTATCTCCACAAGCCGCAGTAACTGCAGCGTGGACATACCCTGAGCTATGATAGCTCTTCCACATATGATCCAATTGCTCTGCTCACCAAAGCTGGACCGATAGCAGCAGGAGTATGATTGCAGTCATTCCATTTGATCTAGCCTTACTGGAGTAATTCAAAATGAAGTGACACAAGGCAACTGCTACAGTCAAGACAAACCCTTTATTTACACACATGTGGAGAAAATGACCTAGAAGTTTGGTGTAACAAATAGGAAATCTGAATGGAAACTAGCTGAGATTCCGCAGATGCTCTCTGTGTTACTTTCTGACAGGAATTTATGACAGTTGACCCCAAACTCAGGATACAGAAGGCATATCTGGCACTTTGGAGGTAAATATGTTGAAAATAGTGTTACATGTGCCTGCATCTGTCAGCAATGGATAAAAAACTGTGAAGCTGAGGTAGCATTTGCAGGAAAGGTGGAGAGTACAGCAGGGGTAGGCAGGAAGGAAGCACAAGTGGGAGGAGCTAGAAAAAACAAAGGGATAGCACAGCGAAGTCAGTGAGGTGCTCAGAGAAAAAGGGATGTGGTGGTCAGGGCTTGGAACAATCAAGACTGAGGTTCCCATGCAAAATATGGCTCCATGTGTTAGTTCAAACTGTGGGTATAGCAGGATAGAATTCCCACTTAAGGACTCTGGCTTTAAACTTTGTTCTTATGGCATCACCAGGGGCTCTAGCTGGAGTTAAAGCCCCATGTTTATCATCCTGCATTTTCAACTCAGCCCCCAGAAAATGTATAACAGCAGGCTGGTCCTTTCCTTGTCAGATAAAACCTCTGCCACATTGAACAATGCCATGTTTTCCTCTCTCCTGAGATGAGGTAGCAAAGAAACTTACTTAAGGATCATTTTCTTGTGGGTCTGAGAGCTGATGGTGCCCTGCTGGCCACTGACCAAGTAGCAATGCTAGGATCTGCAATGGGACCCTTGTATGCTTAACTCAGGACTTCAGAGCACAAGAAGCAGCCCTTTCAGCCAGTGGCGTAGCATGGGTCTCTGGCACCCAGGGGCCAATGCTTCCATTTGAACCCTTCCTAGGGTGGCCATCATAGAGGACAGTCTGGTTGTCCTCTGTTGATACAAAACCAGACACCTTTATGTGTCTGGTTTTGTATCAACAAAAATAGAGGACATAAAAGACATGAAGATAGGTATGCTCCCCCTCCCCCGCACCCTGTCACTACACTACTGCTTTTGGCGGAGTCCAACCTTAATGAGCAGATCATTAAAGGAAAAAGAGATCAGGCATAGAGCATATCAGATCCCATCAATCCCCATAGGTCTACCTCCTCACTATTCTTTCCTGAAGATTCATCAGGGCTTGCTTCTCTTCTCACCTACCTTATCGAAAGTCCTGGAAACAAGAGCCTCCTCTCATCTGTTCCATCTCCTGTCACATGACAATCAAAGGCTGTGGGTTTCAAGGGCGCTATGTATTCACAACTACAGCGGAAGTCAGAAGAAGCTGCAGGTTCTCAGCAGTGCTGAGAACCAGGCCCAAAATGTCTCCCTTTCCCAAAGAAAGGCAGACACACTCAAAAGGATCTGTAGCATCAGACAGTACTTACAGTTAAGTAATGAACCCTTATCGTCTTCAGTGACATGGTTCAAAAGTTAAACTATGTACCTAGAAAATATGAGTCATTTCCTTTAGTGAAAAATGTCATTCCCCAGAGAAGCTTTCACATCCCCTTCTGGCATTCATTACTGCCCACAAGCTGGGAGCTAAAGAAGATGCCTGAGAAGACTGGAGCCAGTACAACAGCTGCAACTCATTAGCATAAGGGCTGGATACTTACTGATCGCCTTGGCTCTAAAAGGGTCAAGGGAGATTGGTTTTGTTTGAATTTGTTAAAGGGGAATGACAGGGTGCTGTTCTTTCTCCAGGAAGATGCCTGCATGCTCTTCAGGAAAGAATGGCCTGGGGCTGGAGAGGCATCTCATCTTGTTTCCTTTAAGAGTGAAAGCAGTTGAATGCACAAAGTCAGGTACTGTCCAGCAGTTTGGATTAAAGCATTCAAAACCACTTAGAAAAACTGCAGAACCCTAATTTGCATGCTGAAGGAGCTAATCACTCCAGCTCATCTCTTCATGAAGCACTGCCAATTTCCCATTCTGCAGTTGTATAGGCCTGAAGAGCACAAATAAGACAAAATTACATGCTGACTCTTCTTGCTTTTCTCCTGGTGCAGCCTGCCTCACCCTGTGGAGACCTCAGATGTAAGGACTCCCCATCCAAGAGGATACACGTGTCTACATATGTCCTTTCTAAGCCCCCTATTTAGACACCAAGTCCAAATATTGGTATTCAAAGCCCACACTCAGCTGCTGGCTGGCTCTGGAAGTACCCAGTCTTCAGAAGCCAGAGTTTCCTAGTAAAGCGCCTATTTCTGGGGATGGGTAGAGCTACCCATGTCTGAGCAGTGCTTAGCATCTAGGTCCTAGCTCACACTTCAGCATGAGTGCTTACTTTGCCTGAGGACTGAGCGTGGTGGGCATGCTCAGAGCACACTTGTTGTATTGGGCCCAGTACAAATCCCAACCGAGTGTTCAAAAGCTCAGCAGAACACAGGGGGCCCAGGTTTAATGTCTATGCCTTCTCTTACCTAAGGAGATTTCAGCCTGCATTTCCCACCTCCAAAATGAGTGCTTCTGTCATCAGGCCAAAGGACAGCCTGTGCTGGAGCTCTAGCCCCCTCCTGCTGATGGCCATTCTGTCTGGGGTAAGAGACCAGAGAGGGAGCATGACATTATAGTAAGGGGAGAGAGGAGACTTAAATTTCAGCCCCTTTCATCCTCCCTAACGACTAGACCATAGAGCAGGGGTGGGCAAAATGGTGGATCCAGCTGGTGGCCGGACTCTGTTTCCCAGCAGTCCCTACCCACTCCCTACCCTGCAGCCAAATTTCCATGGAGACCCCAGCAGCAGTGGAGCCATGACAGTGCAGGGCCAAGGTTCTCATAGAGACTGACCCCAGCAGTGCTGGCAGGGTGGGGAGCTGCTCCAGAGCCAGGGTTGGGATCTTGCAGTGGTGACATTTTGTGTCCAGAGCCAGGGCAGAGCTGCGATCCACTGCCCACACGCTCCATGCAAACCCTGGCCCCCCACTGTCACAGCTCCACTGCTGCTGGGGTCTCCATGGAAACCAGCCACAGCAATGCAGACGGGGACTACTGGGAAATGGGGTCCACCACAGGCTGATCCGGCTCACAGGCTGGACTTTGCCCACCCCTGCCATAGAGTCAGGCTCTGTTTGGCCCACAACATATTTAAACTGTCCCTGCAAAGTGAAACAGTTTCAACAAAAGAGATGAGCATGCTCTGACACAGGATCTCCTGTAGTCTAATGGGAAGAGAACTTAGCTAAGCCATGGGAAAGACAGGTTCAAGCAGAAGAGAAAATTAAACTGGGCCCCCTGCACCCATGTAAGTGCTCTCTTCACTGAGCAGTAGGATAGAACGGCCATGGCTCTTCTGCCTCCTCTGCTCTGAGAGAAAGAAAACCCACTCCTCCATACCCAACCGCTTCTCAAGTGTCCCATTGCTTTGCAGAGGCAAGTTCCCACTTGGTGTGCTTTCTTCTGTGCACCCTTATCTTAGGCACCTACTTCCCGCTGGGGTGTTGTACAAGGGAGCTTGGCATCAGCAAAGTATCTAAAATTAATCTGTGCCCCGAGCCCTGTTGTGGATTGAGCCAATGGGATGTATGGTGCACAGATAGGTTACACCACCATTCTCTTTTGTACCTTTTGTACACAGGAGTTGGCAATGCTTCAGACTCCCCTGTTGCTGAACAAGATGTCTCAACATAGAGAAAGCATCTCCTGATCTTTCCTCAGTTTCCTCAGAAACATCTCTCAACACGGCCCCACCAGACTCAGAAAGCCCACCAGACACTAATCGAAAGGCTCATTTAACATTGTGGGGGTTCAGCTGATATTTTTTGTCAGCTACTGGAGTGATTAATTGTAGACTGAGGCTTTGCTCAACTCCACAATATTAACAGAAAGCACAAATGGGAAGATCTAAGCAAGAGGACATGGTTTTCTTAGACACAGACCTTACAAAGAAAGGGATATTCCTTCCTGTTGGGTTTTTATTATGCCCAACTAGTCACATTGTTTCTATATAACCAAGGACAAGCTTCATGAGGTATGAGCTCCCTTCCAGCTTCAGTAGGCATGGGTTCAAATCCTGATATAGTTTCATAGATATTAGGGTTGGAAGGGACCTATTAGATCGAGTCTGACCCCCTGCCCTGGGCAGGAAAGAGTGCTGGGGTCAGATGTCATATTTTGGCAACCCTCACTGTAAGAATTTTCTCCTGATGTGCAATCTGAATTTGCTCGCTTCCAGTTTGTGGCCATTATTTCTAGTTACACCGATAGGCACCCTGGTTAATATTGTATCCCCTATTTCTTGCTGGCCCCTCCTATGAGTTTGTTGGCAGCCATGAGATCACCTCTCAGCCTCCCCTTGCGGACGCTGAAGAGGTTCAGGTCTCCCAATAGGTCCACATGGGTTTTTTTCTGGAGGCCTTTAACCAGATGAGTAGCCCTCCTCTGAACCCTCTCCAGACCATCCACATCCCTCGTGAAGTGCGGTGCCCAAAACCAGATACAGTGCTCCAACTGCAGCCTGACCAATGCTGCATAGAGGGGAAGTATCACCTCCTTAGACCTGTTTGTGATGCACCTACTTATGCAAGAAAGAGTGCAGTTAGCTTTACTTATTACCTCATCACATTGGCGACTCATTTTCATTTTGGAGTCGACTATGACTCTGAGATCCCTTTCTGCACTTGTGCTACTTAGAGTGGTACCTCCCAGGCTATAGGAGTGTTGATGATTCTTCCTCCCCAGGTGCAACACATGACACTTATCCTTGTTAAATTGCATCCTATTCTGTTCGGCTCATTTCCCCAGCCTGTTCAAATCAGCCTGGGTTCACTCCCTGCCTCCCCCCAGTTTGGTGGCATCAGCAAACTTGGACAGGGTGCTTTCTACCCATCCACCACCACTCTGGGTGTGTCCCACAAGGCAATTTTCTACCCACTGAACTGTGTAATAAGCTACACTGCAAATGTTTAGTTTATTTATAAGAATTGGGTGTGACACTGTGTCAAAGGCCTTTTTAAAATCTAAGTAAATAATATCTACCTCTATTCCTTCATCCAAGCATTTTGTGACCCAGTCGTATAAAGAAACCAGGTTAGTTAGGTGGGATCTGCCTGCTATGAACCCATGCTGATTGCCCCTTAGCATTATTTTACCCGCTGGTCCCCCACAAATGTGATCCTTAACAATTTTCTCAAAGGTCTTGCCAATGATAGAGGTAAGACTAACCAGCCTGTAGTTACCCAGTTCCTCCTTCCTTCCCTTCTTGAAAATAGGGACCACGTTGACCCTTTTCCAATCCTCCGGGACCTGTCCTAAGTGCCACAAGTGCTCAGATAGTTGTGCCAGTGTTCCGCTATGACTCCAGCTAATTCCCTAAGTACCCTAGGATGAAGCGCATCAGGGCCTGTTGACTTATATACATTTAACCCCTCCAGGTGCCGCTTTACCATGTCAGCATGAACAGTTGGTAGGCTGGTATCTGTACTGGGCTTACCTGAAGCCCCAATGGGATGCGTATTTGTATTCATGTCCAGGAACACGGATGCAAAGAAATCATTTAGTAGCTCCGTTTTGGCCATCCTATCTGTTACCAGTTGCCCTAGTTCATCCTGAAGGATCCCTAAGTTACCCTGCACCTTCTTTTTACTTCCAATGTACTTAAAGAATGACTTTTGTTAACCTTAACTTTTGCTACCAGCCTACGCTCCATTTCCGCTTTAGCCCTCCTCACTGCTTCCCTGCAAGCTCGATCCAAGCAGGTATATTCCTTTTTGGTCGCAGCCCCTGCTTCCACAGCCTGTAGGTCTCTTTTTTCCCTCTAGGCTCTCTTGGATTTCCTTGTTCCACCAAGAGGGTTTCTTTGGTTTTTTGCCCCCTTTTATGTGTGCTGGGATGGCCTTTTCTGTGCCTGCAAAATTAGTCCCTTGAGAAACTCCCACCCTTCCTAGACTCCCATCGCTCCAAGGCTTTTACCAGTCAGTCCTTCCCTAACTAATCTCCCGAGCTTGTTGAAGTTTGGTCTAGCACTTCTGCCCTACTAGTTATCTTCCCCACCTTTCTCCAGATAGTGAACCCTATCAATAGGTGGGCACTATCCCCTAGGTTACCTTGCACCTGCAGATCCCCAACCAAGACCTGGCTGCCCATTTCTCCCAGATGTTTGGGAAGTTAAAGTCACCCATGATGACCAAGTCCTTTGAGCACACTACCTCTGAGAGCTGTCTCAAGAATTCCAGGTCTAACTTGTCCCCCTGGTGTGGGGGTCTGTAGTAGACCCCCACTACCAAGTCCCTTTCACCCCGATCCCCATGTAACCTAACCCATAGTACCTCAATTTGCCCTTCTTCCTGGCCCAATTTAACTACGGAATATGAATATTGCTCCTTAACATAGAAAGCAATGCCCCCCACCCCTTTTTTCCCCACTCTGCCCTGTCTGTACAGCTTGTAGCCCTCAATGTCCACTGCCAAGTCATGGGTAGGATCCCACCAAGTTTCTATTAGTCCTAACAGGTCAAATTATTTATTTGCAAGCAGGAATGCAAGTTCCTCCTGCTTGTTCCCCATGCTTCTAGCATTAGTATAGAGGCATCTAAGCCCCCCAGTAGGTACCCTTGCTACTTCCCCATTCTGATGCTTAGTGGGGCCTTTAGTACTTACCTGGACTGTTCCAGCACCTGGCTTGAGGTTCATTGTTCCTGCCCTTTCCCTGTCATCAACATCCCCGTCCCCCAACAAACCTAGTTTAAGATTACTGTACTGTACTGGAGATTACTGTACTGCTAAATTGCAGGGCGAACTAATTATTTTGCATGACCATACAAACTAAGTCCTTCGTAGATATCCAGCATCTGTTTCTCATGTTGAAGCCCCCATTATACCAGGTTTCTTTCCTTCATCCATGTAGGTATATATGTGTAAAGAGTTCTTTAAACTGATGTCATGGTCTGCATTAGCCACTAACTAGTGCCCCATCTTATGTGGGATCTGTTAGGACACTGACCCATAAGCATTCAAGATCATCTGATCCTAAGTTGTCACTGGCCACGTACATACGAGACACTGACTGCAGTTGTTACTGTGCAGTCGTTTAATACTTGCATACCTAAGTACTAAATGTGCAGTAACCAGTGTTACTTGTGCAGTAGCATCGCCCCATATCTTCCTGGTGATGCTGACTGCACAATAGCTCATTACTACTGCAAAGTAGCATTGCATCATGGTTTGTGCCCTGTGACGCTACTGTGCACTAGTAACGAGCTACTGCACAGGAAGTATCTCATGTAGATGCAGCCACTGACCTGGATTTTTAGTATATAGTGCTAGAAAATTGTCCCCCTCTCCTCGGATCCTTCTGATATGAGAGCCAACCAGTGTTTTAATGTTTCAACAACAGTCATGTGAATCTTTGCATATGGCTCCAGCAGTACCACTAAGGTACCATTTATGGCTCCTATAGAATAACTCGTTCCTTTAATTTATATCGCTGGCTCCTAGCATCAGTATATGGGCCACTGATAGTGTTTCACTTTGTCTCTTGCTGTCTTGATTAATTTTGTTCTCAGCATTTTGGTTCTGAGTTAAAAGGGTGCTCATTCATTTGCCCTTCCCTTTGGCTATAATTTATTAATTCTGAGATCACCCTGCAGGCAAGGTGTAAACATAGGTCTCAGCTGGGCAGAGTCTGAGGCTCAGTGTAAATATGAGTCTCATGTGCTCAGCCCTCTTCTCTGGACTAGTGACCAAGAGGACTTGATTGGATCTTCCCTCACAGGGCCCCTCAAATCTGAGGCACTTTTACAGACAGAATATAGACAAGAAAATCGGTCAGTTGCAAAAATGTTGCAGTTCCCTTTTTAATTAGAGCCACTGGTCTGCAGCCAGGTTGCTGAGTTGACTTTACAAAAGAGTCATCAGCTTCTAGGCATGAATCTCAGATGCCCCCATGGTCCCCAGGAAGAAGACATGGGTCATTACATCTCAAAGGCTTGCTACCTGAGAGTCCATCTGGATAACCCTGAATCCTTGGTGGCTACTCGAGAGGTTTGGCAGTCAACTTTCCTTAGCTGATACTGGCTGGGCAGGCTCATGCTGGGGACTTTCTGGATACTGACCATGTGGGATTCACCTGGCTCTGAAGGGAGAGATACATTGCACTTGGAGACAGAAATTTAGAATCTCAAACCAAGGGTGGTGGGGTGCATAGCAATTTGCCCTCGCCTCAGTATGCCTAGAGAGATGGCACTCAGGCAGTCAGTGCAGGGACACTCTGTTCAGGGGGTGACAGCAGCTAACTGCTTCCTCTGCTCTTGCCGCATTTTCAGAGCCAGCATTGCCCTTCGATACAAATCTGAGGAGAGAAAAAGAGAAAGCTAAATGTTCACTCCTTAAAAAGGAAAGCTGTTCAGTCCTGCCGCTCAGCAGGACAACAAGTACTTCCCGTGCTCTTCAGGCAGTAGTGACTGCAGGCTCACAGGGCAATAGATAAAGAGCCTCATCCACAGCCCTTCAAGTTCTGAGGCTGCCAGGGGAGGCTCCAGGGTGTGTTAGGAAAAAGGACAGACTCAATGATTAGAGTGACCCTAGAGGCTCTGCAAAGATTCTCACTGACTTCAAGAGGCTTTAGATCAGGCCCTACAATAGCATGACACTCCACTGGTAATGCTGAGTTCAGCCATAAGACTCTTCTTGTTTCCCAGGCAACAGGGAGTTATACATTTGTGGCCTCTATCAGCATCTTTTCCCATTCCCATTTGAACAGACCAGAAGCAGCACTTAGCTTTCTCTTCAGTGAGTGCAGCAGCATGGTACAGATAGGGATCTCATTCTTGCTGTTTGAGAACAGCCTTGCCCATTGCCCTCTGCCACAAATTAGCTCGTAGAAAGGGTAGTTTTAAGTCTAGCAAGACAATGACTCGAACTGCTTAGTTGAAAGAGTCTGAACTGCCCATCTGAACCCAAGCAATCTCCAAAACACCCTCAAAGGCATACACCCCTCTCACCTTCAGAAAGAGCAAACTGTGTCAACAGTACACTTCACTTAACATACACAAAACCATCAGTCTCATTCACCAGCACTAAAGAGCAAAATGATGTCTGCCTGGATAAGTTCTTTGGTGGAGTCAAGTCACTTACCTGGTGCAAACACTGGAGATGTACCTTTGCAAATACATCTTTCAAATGAGCTGGGAAGGACAACTGTCAGGCAGCTCTAAGTTTGAACTACTCTTCCTTCTGCCAAGGCTGTCCCCAGACCCTAGATCTTTTCAGCTACACACTTAAGCCCTCCTTGGTCTCCAATATCCACCTAGGTAACTATAATTAGTCAATGTAAAGTATTTCCAAATTACACACTGAGCTGCAAAAAAAAACATTTGAGCAAATGCTCAATACACTCCAGACATAAAGACCCTTCTCATTCCCCACATAATACAGACTGCAAGAGCAGGGGGGAGAACTGAATGTAAACACACACAACTATTCCTAAGCAGTTTGACAGCCACCTGCAAGGGGAGTAGGATGGATCTTAACACTTTATGACCCTTTCTGACAAAGGCCAGTGCAGTCTGAAACTCTCCCACTCCTTGCAGTAACATGGGCTGCAGGCCCTGGCCTGCAACCTCTTTGCATGCACATGGCACCTGGAAAATACTAACCAAATGTACTGGAGATGTCTTCAGTCCATGGCTCCAATGATGACTGTTGGGACTTGATTTTATTTTTAATTTTCTTCTTTTTCTTCTTTGTGCTCTTCCCTGGAAATAAAATGAGATTGGATGCTTAGATATGAATGGATTTTTTTTGTCACTGAACTGCCTGGGAAATCTCTCATGTCTGAGCACATTATAATACCCCTGTTTGTTCTCAAATTGACACCTGCAAAACTGTTCAGCAAATAATTCCTTTCTTCTTCCCACCACCTCTACTGTACTTCTCCAATTAAATGCTCCAAATAACAGTCTGATTTTAAAGTAAAGCCCAGGGGTGACACGAAGGGGGTGCACACAGGTGTACCCCCTAAGCGTGGTGCTGCACCCCCTACAAAAAGGTCACCGCTTGTCACCCCGCCACCGACACCGCCGGTGGCGTCTGTGGGCAGTCTGCAATCCTCACTGGCCACTGCTGACGCTGCTGGCGGTGGCTGTGGGTGGTTGCTGACCCTTGGTCAGCGCTCACCCCCCCCCCCCCCCCCCCCATTGGCTGCCAACAGCACCAGTGGCATCTTTGGGAGCTCCTCTGCTTACTGCTGCTCCTGCTGCCTTGCTCCCACTGCCACCGTGCCCCCCCCAGCCGCTGGGGGGCACACGTCATTCATAGTAAAGCCTCTGAGAATTGCATTGAGTGAATTTCAAGTTCTTGCTGTGTCCAAAATTCATTCCTTGTAGCTGCTGTGCCCAGTGGTCCTGACTTAGCTGCAGTTGCATGGAGGGTGTATCTACATGTGCAATTAGCACACAGTAACAGCCTCTGGTGCAGTTTGTGCCAGAGTTTATCGCTCCTAGGCACAGCATTTACATGTGCACCCAGACTGCAGCATGCTGAGCTGCAGCGTAGCAGCCCTGGCTGGCAGGAGGCCCAGGGGGTCAATCTGCCAGCTAGAAGCTGCTCCACCCAGGCTCAATGTGCTGCAGAGTGGCTGGCTGGGGCTCGAGGATGCTATGATATGGGGCTAGCCAGTAGGCAGCCTCTACACTGTTGCACCTTTGTGCCCCAGCCAGCCCCAGTCACCATCTACACATGCATTTCAGTGCATTAAACTCTGCCATAGCATAGTATTTGTCCCAGATGGTACTATCCTACAGTGGAGTTAATTAATTTACTGTGCCCCAATAGGGTGCACATGTAGACGGTGATGCTTTACTGTAGAGTTAATTAGTCAAATTACAGTAAAGCACACATGTAGATGCACCTCAAACTATGGCCAAATATCATGGATGTCTCTATAGAGCAGGGCTAGTCCTACTATAAATCTTCATCTTCAGGAGTTCACAACACACCCCAGAAAGATAACATGTAGTTCAAAGTGAGGTTATTATTTTCAGGCTTGTGTTTTATAACTACTCCTAATGGAAAGTGTACTGAGGTTATTGATCTAATTTATTACCTCACACATCTACATCAAACTCTACAGTAGGAGTATTCCCTACATTTTCAAACTTAGCCCATGCTCCAAAACATTATTTAATCAAAAGCAAAAGTACCCCTCCCCAAGACAGCAACCCCTACCGTAAAGGTACATAGAGTGGATGGTAGTATAAGTAACTACTTCCTTTTGAAACAAAGATCAGGTGCCTGTGGCCACCTAGACGAGTGGTGCCCACCTGATCCTGTGACTAACCATGTAGTGAAAGTTCTTGTGGGTTAGAAGGTCTTGTAACCCCTGAATGTGCTCAGGGTGTGATGACACTCACCAGAAGAGAACTGGCTCTTCATGTGGGTTACATGGACCAGATATGCAGGGTACAGGCCTGGCACTGCAGCACTCACTGCAGGTTTACTTAA
The DNA here is from genome assembly GCF_052110815.1 of Crocodylus siamensis. Classification (NCBI taxonomy): domain Eukaryota; kingdom Metazoa; phylum Chordata; order Crocodylia; family Crocodylidae; genus Crocodylus; species Crocodylus siamensis. The sequence goes on along the minus strand of NC_143402.1, from coordinate 38,787,802 downwards.
AGATTCAAGTCCCAGAGACCCTCAGCAGGTTCCTTAGGTACTACAGTTGTCTTTATTGCAGTGTACTAGTGGCTGCAGCACAAGGACTTCCCAACTCCTACTCTCAAGGAAGTGAGGAACAGGCAACACTGCAGGTTACGGAAGACAACAGGCTTACCACATGCCCCTGCAGACTTGGTGGAAATCTCAATCTCAGTTGAGAAGTGGGGGATCAGGTCATCATCACACCCACTGCAAATTGATGTCCTGGGGAAGGTCTGGATGCCCTCCTAGATGGGAGCACCTGGGTAGAGTCCTGCAAGTGTTTCTTAACTTGGTTATAAACCACTTCACAATAACCTTAGCAGGTCAGGGCTGGGTAACAGCTGAGCTTTCCCACAATTCTCACAGGCAGGGCAAGGGGAGGGAGACACCTGCCTATCTGTGGAGTTAGCAGCTCCTTCTCAGCTGCCACCTGCCCCTCAGCTGTTACCTGCGAGGGGAGGAGCTGTCTCTTGGGAGGATGGATTCTCTTGTCCAACTCTGTTGCTGTGGAGAAGCCCAACTCCAGCACTTGCTCGGTTTTCTCCTGCCTCCAGTTTCCCTTCCTCTTCCTCAGTCGTGCTCCTGGACTGCACTAATCCTTTCTTCTTTACCTTCATCTTTATCTTCTTCTTCTTGATTACTTTTGTACCTTCCTCCTTTTGGGCCGAGAAAAGGTGGAGAAAAGTCCATGACCTTGTCAGCAGGGGTGCTTAGAGGGGTAGCAACAGGCAGGAAAAGGTTTCAGCAGACAGACCACTTGACTAAGGGCATTCTGGATGGGCTGTAGAAGCTTGTATTCCCCTACCTTGGCACGTCCTCCTTGTGAACTCTCTCCCTTGGCCAGCACTTCCCTACAAGGCAGCAAGGCATAACAAGAAATGACAAAAAATACAAAACAAAACCTAGCCCTGGGAGAGTTCTCCCACCAGAGTTCTTAGAAACAGTATCCCCACAACCCTGGACTCTTGGATGCTTCTCTGTGGCAAGGAAGAAGATATTGCTAAATATGTGCATTCTGAGAACAAGTGGGGATGTTTCTGAAACAGGCCACAGGTGAAATTCTGTCTCCAGGGCCTGCTCCCTATGAAGAAAACAGCATTTGGACCAGCTGAAGAGGGGAAGGCTTAGTCCAGTGGTTCTCAATCTCATTAGACTCAAGGCACACCTAGTCAGACTAAAGGCACTCTTCATTAGACGCAAGGTATCCCTCAGTAAATTCCAGCTCTTGGTTTTAATATGTTTTTAACTAGAGAAAATATTAGAGCAACTCTTCTATTACAAAGACCTCTGAAAGCCCACAGAGCAGGTCAGAATGTTTGTGACACTATGGATTCCTATTTGAAATCTCTGGTATCCTGTAAATCAAGCTTACGCATGTAACAGTGCTAACAAAGAGTGACACCCCACAGCACCCTTGAAAAGATCTCAAGGTATCTAGGGTGCCATGGCACTCTTGTTGAGAATCACTGGCTTAGACACCCAGATAGTGTGCACAGCTCTCCTCATTCTGTAGCATCCCCTAGGCCAGCCAACCAGGGAAGCCTAACCCAGGCTATGCTATTTGTGGCAGCAGAGAGTTCATGTAGTGCTGAGGCTACCACTCTGCTAGGTATAGCAGGTCCTCTGTAGGTTCTCTCCACTCACTGAATGGCAGCCATCCCCTCCCCCTCTCTCCAAACACACTGAAAGATTAATTCAGGGGGGTCTTCAGCTTTGGTCTGGGCTCTGACATGGGTCTTTGCTGGTTCTGAAACCTACCCTACACCCAAATAGCAAAGCAGTTCCCTGTGCTCACATGCTCCCTTGCCACACCAGTGTTCACCATGCCAGCTAAAATGGCTGCCTTTCCCATCCTCCCATTTTTGAGAACAGCTGCTCTCTCTTGGGCAGGCCACATACTGGGTTTCAGGGCTCCTGAAACCAGAGAACCTGCCACGAGAGTGAAGCTTGCAGCTAACTCTGAAGTCCTTTGAAATGGCCATTGTTACTGCATGTGGCACAGACACACTCTGCCTCCAGCTTGGAGGGAGCAGCACAGGCCTGGCACAACTCTTTTCAGCAGTGATTTAGTGTCTCCTCTGGCCTCAGTTCCCTCCTATCTGTAAACAGGTTTGACCCTGGTGGAAACAGATTAGGCTAATCTGCCTCAGTTTAGGAGCAGTAAGCAACCTTCTGCTTCAACCAAGTTATGTCTGCCTTACACCAGAATGAGAACATTACTCCTTCCCCCTGGGGCTTTCCTGGGCATTACTGTCTCCCTGCCCTGATCTGGAATGAAAATGCTGCTCCTGTTGGATCACAGGCTGGGCAATGACTCAAAATATTAATGCTTTGTAGAGCAAACCTCTCTTCCTGGGCTTGACTGTGGGCCCGTTCTGTCTTCCTGGGAGCATCCTGCTTGCGGGGGCTCCGCTGCTCAGGGAAGTCTGCTTGTACCCGGGTGCACAGGAAGTTGTAGTTGACTGCAATGGTCTGCAGAATCCAGTGCAGCCCCTGCAGGGTGGCCCGGTACTGGCTTTTATGGAGATTCCTGGTTGTTGAACATGGCTCCTGTGGGACACAGAGAGGGGAGAATGCTTGGGTCAGTGTCTGCAGCTGCAACACAATGGCAAGGCAGTGAAGAAGACATCTGCACACAACAGCTGGATGTTGGGTATCTCCTCACACAACTACATCAGCATCTGACTTCCTGTATAACATTGCCATACTACAACTCCCAGCCAAGCTCTCACTGCCTCACCCCTTACTGACTGCAGCCTCTTCCCACTCCAGCCTGGACAAGTCCAGCTATCCCCTTCTTGTCCATGCAGCTGCTGCTGCAGAAGTCAGTTCCTGACTCATGGCACTGATTGCTCACCCCTCCATTGGTTCCGACTCCTCTATCATGCCACACAAAACCTGCTTGTCTCTTCTTTCAAGTTGCTTTCTGGCCTGTCGCTTCCCTGCTCTCAGCTCTCATTTGCTATCAGGGATGTGGACTCCCAGTGAAACCAGACTCCAAAGCTCACTTTTAAAGCTTGCAAACACCTGCTTGCTTTCTTCCATGCTGTCTCTGCCTCAAGGATGCTGAGCAGGCAGACCAGCCTGGGCCCAGTGCTTGTCAGGGACACTGCACAGACAGGCAGCCTGGACCAAGTACTGCAACAAGACCCAGCTAATCTGCCTCAGTTTAGGAGCAGTAAGCATCCTGATTGGCTGCTGGGAGCACCACTTATCCATCTGGCACTAGCTGGGGACCTGGGTCTGCAGGACAGTCAACAGTTTTGCTGTAGCAAGCCTCCTGGTTCCTGCACTCTGGTTCTCCTGCATCCTGATACTGGTTCTCAGCTTATTTCTGGACTTTGGCTCTGGATTTTTCTGTGGTTCTGTTTCCTGACTCGTGGTTTGGCTCTGGTTTTGGATTTTGCCCTGTGGACTGCCCCTGTAACAGGCAGCTTATGGCTCCTGTTACTTACAGAGGAAAAGTAGGGGCAAACAGAGCCCAGACAGACAAAAAGGCAGCTAGCTGTAAAGGAATACGCAGCCAGAGCTCATAAATGGGAAGTGCCTATTGCTAAGCTAGTTGAACAGCAATAGCACAAGTAAGCCAGCATGAGGAGCAAGAAGCCTACTGCAGTGCTAGCAGATTCCTGGTGGTAGTACAAGGCAGTCTTGTGTGGCAGACAAGGCAAGGCTACAACTGCTAGGTCCATAGGCTACCTGGAAGACCAGTAAGCAAAGCTTCTATCCTGGGGAAGATCTTAGAAAAGTTTCTTAAGGAGGCCATCCTTGAGGGACTGGCCCAGGCTAACATTCTAAGGGACAGCCAGCACGGGTTTGTTGTGGGTAGGTCTTGTTTGACCAATCTCATTTCCTTCTATGACCAGGTGACCTATCACCTGGACAAGGGAGAAGAGATTGATGTCATATATCTTGACTGCAAAAAAGCTTTTGATCTGGTATCCCATGATCACCTCTTGGCCAAACTGCCCAGTTGTGGCCTTGGCTCCACCACGATCCGCTGGCTGGGAAATTGGCTTCGTGGTCGGACCCAGAGGGTTGTGATTGATGGCAGTCACTCATCATGGTGCCCTGTGACAAGTGGGATCCCTCAAGGCTCTGTCCTGGGACCCATACTGTTCAACATCTTCATTAACGATGTGGACATTGGAGTCAGGAGTGGACTGGCCAAGTTCGCCGATGACACCAAACTTTGGGGCAAAGCATCCACGCCAGAGGACAGGTGGGTGATCCAGGCTGACCTGGACAAGCTCAGCAAATGGGCAGATGAGAACCTCATGGTGTTTAACACCGATAAATGCAAGGTTCTCCACCTTGGGAGGAAAAACCTGCAGTACCCTTATAGGCTCGGCAGTGCTACGTTGGTTAGCGCTACAGAAGAAAGAGACTTGGGGGTCATCATTGACCACAAGATGAACATGAGCCTGCAATGCGATGCTGCGGCTAGTAAAGTGACCAAAATGCTGGCGTGCATCCATAGATGCTTCTCGAGCAAATCCCGGGACGTCATTCTCCCCTTGTACTCGGCCTTGGTGAGGCCGCAGCTGGAGTACTGCGTCCAGTCTTGGGCTCCACAATTCAAAAAGGATGTGGAGAAGCTTGAGAGAGTCCAGAGGAGAGCCACGCGCATGATCAGAGGTCAGGAAAACAGATCTTACAATGACAGGCTGAGAGCCACGGGACTCTTTAGCCTGGAAAAGTGCAGGCTCAGGGGTGATCTGATGGCCACCTATAAGTTTATCAGGGGTGACCACCAGGATCTGGGGGAACGTCTGTTCACCAGAGCGCCCCAAGGGATGACGAGGTCAAACGGTCACAAACTCCTGCAAGACCGTTTCAGGCTGGACATAAGGAAGAATTTCTTTACTGTCCGAGCCCCCAAGGTCTGGAACAGTCTGCCAGCGGAGGTGGTTCAAGCACCTACACTGAACACCTTCAAGAGTAAATTGGATGCTTGTCTTGCTGGGATCCTATGACCCCAGCTGACTTCCTGCCCTTTGGGCAGGGGGCTGGACTCGATGATCTCCCGAGGTCCCTTCCAGCCCTGATGTCTATGAAATCTATGAAATCTTGTTAGAGAAACCTGCAGACAGCTCAGGGAGTGACCAGAAGGGGGCAGGGCAAGCGATAGTATAGCCATCCACAAAAGGCAGTGATGAGGGTCAGGGACCCACAGCCCAGGAAGGGCAAAGAAGGGCCTAACAAGAACCCATCACCCAGAGAGAGGCAGAAAAGGACATAGAGAGAGCCCAGCACCCAAAAAAGGGCAGAGACGGGCTAGAGAAAGCCTGGCCCCAGGAGGGGTGGAGCTTGACTACAGACTGAAAAGGAGGATAAATTTGGATGAGAGACTGGGGCTTAGGCCCACTGTACTATTTGATTGGTACACCTGCAAGACATGGGTATGACTACAAGGGAGGCTGGAGACTACAATTAGCCCATAAGGCAATGGGTGCCCTTGGGAGCATACACAGGCCAAGAGGGCCCACCTCGGAGGAAAGACTGATTGTTTGAGAACAGTGAGAAGGACCCGCAAGTAAAGAGGACAGGTTACGATTGCTCTAAGACCCTTAGGCAGCCTCTCTTTCCAAGTTTGTTAATAAGATCAAGGTATGGCAAGAAAGAGCAAAGGGAGGGTACCTTAGAGATACAGTGCAGCAGGACCTGAGTTGCCATCAGGGGTTGTGATGGTTGCCCCTGGAGCACAGGTCCTGTTACAGCCCCCCAGATTGGTAGTCAGCATTTGACCTCCAGATTCTGACATTAGACTGTGTCATGGACTCTGCTTCTGGATCTCCCCCTGGCTGTGGTATGTGGCTCCTGCACTCTGACCTAGTCCCAGGCCCTGCTTTCCCTCAGTGACCTAATCATTTGGCAAGACTGCCTGTGCCCTGGTCCCTTACACTCTGCTGCTTGCAAGGAGTTCCCTGGAAACATCTGCAAAGCTGTCACTACCATCCCTCAAAACTTTCCTAGGTCATGAAGCCTACGAAAACCATGGCAACAGGAAAGGTGCTGGTGTGTTGACTCCACTGGTTACCAGGGTAACAAACAAACTGGTTACCCTGGGCCCCTCTGTTTGTCTTTTCTCTTAGACTGCAAACTCTCTACAGAGAGAGACCATCTTTTTGTTCTGTTTGTGGAGCATGTAGCAGTAACAGGGAGTGATTACTGACTAGGGCTGTGAGGAATTACTGTAATAACTAGCCAATTGCCTGTGAAGAATGACCAGGGGAGGGGGGAATGGGCAGGGATCCATCCCTGCCTTCCCCCCGGCCCATCTGGGCCTGCTCCCCCTTCCCTCCTGCTGCTTAGGGTCTGCCCCCCACCCGGTGTTGGACCTGGGACTGCTCCCTCCCCCCTCCCCATGTCAGGCCCGGGCCCACTTGCCCCCCACCCCACATTCAGGGAGCCCTGCTGGCCTCGCCCCACCCCCCTTCCACCTCCCGCATCCCCACCGTCATGGCAGGGGGGCTGCCTTCTGTCCAAATGCTTTATCAGCCAATCAGAGTGTGAATAAAGTGTTATGGACAGACAAACAGACAGACTTAGGCTTTTATAATATTAGAATAATCCACACTGTACACTCTTGAGCAGGTCCAGTAGAGGGCAGCAGTGACAAACACATACACAGCCATCCTATCTACATGTCAGCTGCAAGCCACCCTGTTTTGCAAGGATTTTTATAGATTTTGTAGACATTAGGGCTGGAAAGGGCCTCTCGAGATCATTGGGTCCAGCCCCCTGACCAAGGGGCAAGAAGTCAGCTGGGGTCAGATCACCCCAGCAAGATAAGCATCAAAGCATTTCTTAAAGGTATCCAGAGTAGGTGCTTGCACCACTTCTGGTGGGAGTCTATTGCAGACACTGGAGATGGTCAGACCGCAGCTGGAGTACTGCGTCCAGTTCTGGGCGCCACACTTCAAGAGGGACGTGGACAATATGGAAAGAGTTCAGAGGAGGGCCACTCGTATGATCAGGGGTCAGCAGGGCAGGCCTTATGAGGATAGGCTACGGGACCTGAACCTGTTTAGCCTCCACAAGAGAAGGCTAAGGGGGGACCTTGTGGCCTGCTACAAACTGGTCAGGGGGGATCAGCAGGTATTGGGGGAGTCCCTGTTCCCCCGTGCACTGCCAGGAGTGACCAGGAATAACGGTCACAAACTGGCGGAGGGTAAGTTTAGATTAGATATTAGGAGGCGCTACTTCACAGTCAGGGTGGCTAGGGCCTGGAACCAGCTTCCAGGGGAAGTGGTGCAGGCTCCTAGCCTGGGGATTTTTAAAAGGAAGTTAGATGAGCACCTTGCCGGGGTCATCTGACCCCGGTGCTCTTTCCTGCTAAGGCAGGGGGTCGGACTAGATGATCTACCTAGGTCCCTTCCGACTCTAGCTACTATGAAACTATGAAACTATGAAACTATGAAACCACTTCTGGTGGGAGTCTATTGCAGACACTGGAGACTCTGATAGTAAAGAATTTTTACCTTGCATCCAGTCTAAAATGATCTTCCAGCAGTTTGTGACCCTTAGACCTCATCATCCCTTGCGGTGCCCTGGTGAACAGATGTACTTCCAGTTCCTGATGCACACCCCTTATATATTTCTAAGTTGCCACCAAGTCCCCCCCTGAGCCTTCACTTCTCCAGGCTGAAGAGTCCCATGTCCCTCAGCTTCTCCTCATAAGGCCTGTTCTCTTGCCCTCTAATCATGCCCATGACTCTCCTCTCGACTCTCTCAAGCTTCTCCACATCCTTTCTAAAGGGCAGAGCCCAGAATTGGATGCAGTACTCCAGCTGCGGCCTCACCAAGGCTGAGTACAGCAGAAGGATGACTTCTTGGGTCTTACTGGAGATGCATTGGTAGATGCAAGCCAGAATTTTATTCACTTTTCTCAGACAGAAGGGGATTTTTGGCTCACTTTTATTGGGCCAAATATTTCAAAGCAGCTGCCTATTATATGCAAGTGATGAGACACTAGAGATTGAGTATTATTATTATTTCCTGTCAAACAGCATGAGAAGGTCTCCTAGCTGCAATACTAAGGGGGTGGGGATGGGGAGGGGAGGCAAAACACATTACGTTACCCAAGATTTGTTGCTTCTGTATTTGCCACATTCATGCCCCTGCACTGTCTTGGGGTCTTTCAGGTATGGGCTTACTGGAAGTGCTGATGCGACGGAAGCAACTACTTCATACTGGGCAGGCTCATCTCATACTTACAATGCGACACACAGACTTGTTTTCATTCACAAGCTTCTCCAGGGACAGGTACTCGATCAGCTCACATGGGAGGAGAGCATCTACCTTGTCTTGCTTATTTGCCAACCTAGGATCAGCAATGCAAAAATAAGAATGAGACCTCCATGGCCAACAGAGCTCCTACAAGAGCTAAATGCTTCTGTCCTGCTCTCTAAAGGGTGGGTCATAGGTATGGATCATTGCTGAGAAGAGTGGATCAGGTTAGGCTGCGATGGTATTGTGTCTCTGGAATTTCTGGTTTGTTCAGAGGCAACATGGGATCCATGCCCACGGTCTGAGAACTTGGAGGTTTACAAGAATCCACAGCTCTCCACTGTAGGGCCCACTCTGTCCCAGGAAAGAGGAAAAAGGAGAAGAGACAGAAGAAGGGAAGTCTTTTGTTTTCACTCAGGGCTCATATCACCTACACTGAGTTCCTAGTGATCTCAAAAGGCCCAATCCAAGGGGACCATCCTGTCTCTGATGAGAGACATCTCCATGCTCATTCAGGTCCTGGGACCAGGCCCAGGGCCCCCTGCCAAACAGGTGCCCCCCAAATGCCTCAAGGGCAGGCACAGGGAAAGCAGAGACAGCTTGGTGAGGACAAAACCAGCTGGGCCAGGCCACCAGTGGCCAGGCTGGACCAGGCCAGGTGTGTGTGATAAAGTGGGGTGTGGGTGCTAAGTACTGGGCGGGGTGTGGGACATGACCATGCTGGAGCCAAGGGAGTGGCCAGAGCTGCCGGTGGCAGGGAGCAGAGCTGGGTGCAGTGCGTGGCCAGGACCTGCCGGTGACTGGACAGCCCCAGCGCAGCCAGGTCCCAGCCTGTCCTGGCTGCGATCCTGTGCATTTACTGGGTATTGCAGCAGCCAGACTGCACCATGGCAGGGCAAGAGGCCACCCCTGGAGCTCAGTCTATGCCGCATGTGCCTAGTGGGCAGTGGCTTCACACCCTTAGCACTGCTCGGCTAAAGGGTGGTGTTGTGTGGGGTCCTGCATGCCTGGTCCCAGGCTCTGGCTCCAGTGCGGACCTGCAGGTGGCTGCAGCTCCTCCCCCTGGCCTTGGGGGCAGTGTGTCCCGCTCTGGGCACTGCTGTCATTGCACCGGCCGGAGACAGAGCCTGTGGCTCCAGGGCAGGGCATGGGTCGGGGGTTGCCCAGGCTCAGGGCCCTAATGAAACTTAATCCGCCACAGTGGAATCCCCATGAGGATAGTTTTTCTAAGAGGTTAGATTATAGCCATTTCATAGACGTTATGGTTGGAAGGGACCTCGTAAGATCATCGGGCAGGAAGTCATCTAGGATCAAAGAATCCCAGCAAGATAAGCATCCAAATATTTCTTGAAAGTGTCCACAGTAGTTGATTGCACCACCTCTAGGGGGAGTCTGTTCCAGGCCTTGGGGGCACAAACAGTAAAGAAGTTTTTCCTTATGTCCAGCCTAAAACGGTCTTGCAGGAGTTTGTGATTGTTGGACCTTGTCATCCCCTCGGATGCTCTGGTGTCCACCAGATCCTGATGCACACCCCTTATGTACTTACAGGCTGCCACCAAGTCATCCCTGAGCCTGCACTTCTCCAGGCTAAAGAGTCTCATGGCTTGCAGCCTCTCTTCACAAGGCCTGTTCTCTTGCCCTCTGATCATGCACATGGCTCTCCTCTGGACTATTTCAAGCTTCTCCACATGCATCCTAAATTGTTGAGCCTGGAATTGGATGCAGTACTCCAGCTGCAGCCTCACCAAGGCCAAGTATAGTGGGAGGATGACAAGCAAGTAGATGCAAGCCAGAGTTTTGTTTACTTTGCCAGACACAGTATCACACTGGTGGCTCATTATCTTTTTCTGGTCAATCATGACCCCCAAGTTTTTTTTGGTCATGGTGCTAGTGAGTGTAGCTTTGCTAAGCCTGTAAGTGTGATGCAGGTTTTTAATTACTGAAGTGGAGCACCTTGCATTTCTCCATATTGAATGCCATAAGGTTTTCATCTGCCCACCTTGCAAACCTATCATGTTTGGCTGGATCACCAACGTATCCTCAAGTGCGGACACTCTTCCCCAAAGTTTGGTGTCATCAACGAACTTAGCCAGTGCGCTTTTGACACCAGTGTCCAGATCTTTTATGAAGACATTAAAGAGTATAGGTCCAAAAATGGAGCCTTGGGGGACATCAGTGGTCACCGAGTGCCATGTGGATTCAGTTCCATCACCTACCACTTTCTGGGTCTGACCTTGGAGCCAGTTCCCCAGCCATCAGACTGTGGAGTAGTTGAGGCTGCAGTTGCCCAATGTTTCCATGAGGACATCATGGGACAACAGGTCAAAGGCTTTATTTAAATCCAAACATATGATATCAACCTCTTCCCTTTTCTCCAGGTGATACATCACCTAGTCATAGAAGGAAATGAAATTGGTCAGGCAAGACCTACCTGCAACAAACCTGAATGTTGCCTTCTGATATCTTGTCAAAAATGGTTTCTTTGATAATTTTTTCCAAAATCTTCCCAGGGACTGAGATCAAACTGATTGGCTTGTAGTTTCACAGGTCTTCTTTCCTCCCTTTCTTGAAGATGGGCACCACATTGGCCCTCTTCCAATCTTCAGGTACTTTGCCCGAGCACCACAAGTTCTCAAATATCCTTGCCAGTGGCCACACTATGATGTCTGCTGGTTCCTTTGGCACTCTTGGATGCAATCTATCTGGACCAGCTGATTTGTTGGGGTCCAGCCTCTCAAGATGCTCCCTCACAAGATCCATGCCAATGGTTGGCGTATATTCATCCTCACCCTTATCATCCCGCATCACGTTAGGCAGGATGGTACCTTTAGGCTGGTGAAAAACTGATGCAAAGTCATCATTAAGCAGACTGGCTTTTTCCTGGGTGTTGGTAGTCAGCTGCCCCAGCTGGTATAGCAGGGTTCCAATGTTGCCCTTGTTTTTCTTTTGACTCCCCACATATCTGAAGGACTTTTTATTGTCCTTGATTTGTGTGCCCAGTTGGAGTTCAGTTGCGGTGTTGGCTTCCCTAGTTTGCTCCCTGCAGGTGCGAACCAATGCAGAATACTCCTCCTTAGTAGTGTTTCCTGTCTTCCATCCTTTAGAAGTCTCTCTTGTTAGAGGTAGGAGGTCTGTGAGTTCCTTGTTGAGTCAAGGGAGTTGTTGAGCCCTTTTACCACTTTTCCTATGGGTTGGGATGGACTTCCCTGGTGCTTCTAGGATTGCTTCCTTAAGGAGCAACCATTCATCATGAACTCCCCTCCCTGTGAAATCATGGCCTCTCAGGGTCTCAAGAACATGCCTTCTGAGTTTATGAAAGTCAGCTTTCCTAAAGTCGAGGACTACTGCATTGCTGGCTGATTTGCCAGCTTTGTGTTGGATAGTGAAAGTGATCAACTCATGGCCACTGTCAGCCAGCTTCCCTTTGATTCTTAGGTTACTGATTAGATCACCCCCTTTGCCCAGTACCAGGTCCAGTAGTGCCTTACCTCTTGTCAGCTCATAAACTTCTTGAGACAGGTAGAGCTTATCCATGCATATAAGGAAGCTTTGAGACTGAGTATTCTTCCCATTAGATGTCTGGGTAGTTAAAGTCTCCCATGCGAACCATGTACCGAGAGCAGGCAGCCTTGGCCAGTTCCCTGGTAAATTCTTGGTCAAGCTCTTGTTCCTGGCTTGTAGGTCTGTAATAGACTCCTACCATTGTATCCTCTTCACTACATTCCCTTCTTATTCTAACCCCAAGTGTCTCCAGTCATCCTCCTTGGGTACCAATCTCAACTTGTAGGGACGTGTAGCTCTCCTTCACATAGAGAGCTATGCCTCCACCTCTTTTTTCAGCATGATCTCTCCTGTACAGGGTACAGCCATTTATACCCGTAGTCCAGTCATAAGAGGAGTCCCATCAAGTCTCTATTATCCCTGAGACTGTAGTCATTTTTGTTTAGCATAAGGAACAGTTCCTCCTGTTTATTCCCCAAATTCCTAGCACTGGTGTACAGGCAAGTAAGTATGCCTTTGGAGGCTCTAGGCTTCCTTGTACTCATGGAAAAGCTCTGTTCCTGGGCTGGGGTAGGAGTGGGTTTCCTTGAGCATCCTAACCTGCTGATTTTGTGGTTGATGCTTGGTGAACTTGCTCTATTGGTTGTCCGCCCATCCCCCGGCGAGCTTAGTTTAAAGGCTGGTCGAGCAGGTCAGCCATTCTGGCTGAGAAGAGCTTCTTCCCTAGTGGAGTGAGGTGGAGGTCGTCTCTTCCCAAGAGACCACTGCATCTCTCTATGAAGAGTGGACTGTGGTCACAGAAGCCAAAGCCTTCACAATGGCACCAGCGCCACAGTCTTCTGTTTAGTGCCTCAATTTGTCTCTCCCACCTCCGTCCATGACCTGTAACTGGAAGGATCAAGGAAAAAACCACCTGCACTCCCAACTCCTTGAGCCCCACTCCCAGAGCCCTGTAGCCACTCATGACCCAGCTGGGATTGCTCTGAGCCATGTCATTTGTGCCTGCATGAATAAGGAGCATGGGGTAGTAGCCGGGGGGGTCAGATACGTTTTGGGATACTCTCAGCCACATCCTGGATATGGGCTCCTGGGAGGCAGTAGACCTCCTGGGCTAAGGGGTCGGGGCAACAGATCACTCCCTCTGTCCTCCTCAGGAGGAAGTCTCCCACAATGACCACTCTGTTTTATCTTAGGGATGACAGCTGGTCGTAAGCAGTAGCTGGCAGCTCTTCAGGCACTACTGGTGCTGCAAGAGGTTCGTACCTCTTGCAGAGCTCCAGGGGGGTGGTGACCCTGGTACAGTGAGCCTTGGGGCTGAAGACAACCTTTGTCCAGCCCCCCGGCTGGACAGTATGGGAGTGCCTCTTAGCCTCCCTGGTCCTGGCAGGCAACCTAGGTCTTTCCTCTTCTTTCCTGGGGTGAAGGGCCTGGCAGTAGGAGTCAATCTCCTGTTCACCATCCCTGATGACATGCAGCCTCTGCACCACCATCTCGAACTCCACTATCTGAGATTCCAGAGACTCCAATATGGAGCAAACCTCACAAGGGGAGATTGCAATGCTCCTGATCCCATGTGCCTGGAGTCATGGCAGGCTGTGCCCAGAGTCAAGAGCCAGGGGGTCCATCTGAATGGAGGCCAGAACTATGGGTTCTGTCTAGGTGGAAGCCTTGTAAGTACCAGAGGGGAGGGATCCAGCCACAGGGGAAACCTCAGGGTGCAACACGTCCCACCCACCATTGCACAGGTAGTAGTTTGGCTACTACTGTGCCAACCATTCCCTTGGGGCTTGCCACCTATGGCCTCGTGCCCCTCCTGTATGCCCTCCTGCACAAACTGCCACGCATGCTCTCTGGGGGGCTGGGTGAAGTAGGAGCCGGGGCGGGGCGGGGCCTGACCTTCCTTGGCTCCTCTCAGCTGCCCCGCAACTGTGCTAGCTCCTTCTCACCGCAGGTCCTGCTTACCTCCCCACTATGCTGGGGTCACTGGGGGTCCACTGGGGTCCTGATGGAGGTCACTGGGGGTCACTGGGGGTCCCAGGGCCACAACAGGCACCCACGTGTGCATCTTGCTCTGGAGCCAGGGCCAAACTGCAGCTTCCGCCATTGGTGGGCCCTTTTAAACCCTGTGCATGTGCAGCAGGGCCTGCTGCACTGTTCTCGAGGGGCTGGGCGGGGGTCCCTTCCCCACCGGAGAAGGGGACAGGTGAGTGCTTCCCCTGTCTCACGTGCTAGGTGGCACCAGGCACGAAGCTCCCCGGGGGGCTGGGCCAAGTAGGAGGTGGGAGGGGAGCATTACCCTCCTCAGCTCCTCTCAGCTGCCCTAAAGCTGTGCTAGCTCCCTCCCACTGCGGGCCCCGCTTACCTCCTGGTTATGCTAGGGGTCGTCAGGGCTCCGCTGGGGTCCTGATAGAGGTCCTGGGGTTCACGCGGGTGCAACAGGCTTCCACCTATGCAATCTATCTAGGATGATTTGGATAGGGATGATTCTGCCTCAGGTAGGGGGCTGGCTTAAATGACTTATAGAGGTCCCTTCCAGACCTACTCCTCTATGATCCCCAACATTGTCCTGGGTTCCCACCTGGACATACAATAGCAAAGGCAGTTTAAATGCAGCAGAACTCAGTCTTACAATAAAAGGGGCTTCCCTGAAATCTTTGGGTGACTCAGAACGCGGGACAAGGTCCTCCTGACCTCTTCCATCCGTGCCACATCGCTGGAGTCCAGAACAAAGATAACCCCATGAGCATCACTGTAGTGATTGCGCCATGTGCCCCGGAACCGTGGCCCACCAGCCAGATCCACCAGGGAGACTTCAAACCTGTTCAGCCTCAGTTCTGTCTGGTTTGGCTTCATTGTGGGGAGCAAGTCACAGGGGAGCACTGCAGGGAGAAAGGGAAAATATCTCACAATAACCAACGCTCATTGAGCATTGTCTCCAGGTATGGATTGTAGCAATACCCAGCTACTTTCCTGCTCTCGTTTAAAGGGGACATAGTGGCCAGTTTGGTAAATGCCAAGTGTACCATAAGTTACCCTGACCTATCCAGGGGTGTTGTCTTATGCCCATGTCCTTATTTAATAGGGACTTAAAATAGAGGGATGGACAGTGGGTAAGGCCCTCACCTGGGATTGCAACAGACACAGACATAGCTGCTCCCTGCTGTGCCACAGACACTCTTTAGTACTCCTTATTTCTTGTGTAATTGGTGACCTTGCTTGAGCCCCTCACACCATGTGGGAGTGGGAATAAATGTGAGAGAGAAGTGCATTACAGATTATGAGATCCTCTGATACTACAGTAGTGGGGCCATGCAAGTCCCTTAGACTCCCTCCCAGCTATGTTTGTCTCACATTTATTTCCTGCCTTAGCATGGGGATTCAAGCAGTGAGTAAGTGGGTCTAGATCCGTGTCAGGACTTTAGGTGCTCATTGCACCCTCCCTCAGCACCCAGATCTCTCCTAAATCCTGGGAGGTTCCACCAAGGCACATGTGAATATCTTTGCCCTGCTCCCAGCTGTGTTGCTCTGTTATCTGAGAATGGTCAAGTAACTGGGCAGGAATCCAGGGCACTGGTGCCTGCAGATATTCCAAGAGATCATATACCATGACTTTAAGCTGAGTGCATACCTCAGCACTGCATGTCTGCTCAATGTGGGTGTCTTAAGTCCAGTACCTATTAGGACTCCATTCGCCAGCATATCCCATATTCTTCTTAAACCTATGAGCCTATGTCCTGTGTAACCCAGTGAATTCAAAACCCTGATGCTTGAGCTGGGTTGGCACCAAAGCCACATGGAGAGTGTGTTAGATAGGCTGAGACTGCATTCCCCAGGCTGGACTCAGACCACCTGCAGTAACTACATAATTATCTAAGAAACCCCCCAGCTATTCTGGCCCAAAGACACTGCTAGGATCTGATTTTGACCTAACAGGGTTGCTGTGGTGCTGCCTGATGTACAGCATAGAAAAGAACACCTGAAAGTACACAAAAATCACATGCCCTTAATCATGGCTAAGGTTTTAAGTTGTCTGCAAAGAACAACAAACTTGTTGCCTCGAAGTGATCTAAGTGCCTCTAAGACCAATCAAGATACAGACCCCACCAGTGAATAGTAATGGCTGGTTCCTCACCTCTCTGTATTTCTGTCACCAGGGATGTTTTTCCTGCATTATCCAGGCCCACAATGAGGAGGGTCATTTTTCTGGTAAGGAAGAAACAGTCAACGTTAGCCTGAGCTGTTTTTACAAGCAACAGGGCTGTACTGTCTGTAATGGTCTCAGACCTTTTGAGGAATAATTCCAGTAACCTCTATGATTAGGCCTAAATTACCCCTGAAGTCATGGGGATTACAACAGGGAGGAATTTGGCCCTTTATGGATAAAGGGCTACAGGATGGCTCATCCAGGGTAGCACTAATGCAGAAAAGCCATTTCAGGTCATTGCCCAGATAGGATTGTGTCTAGCACTGGGTTTTCCAATACCTCACCCAGTCTGGGTCTACGGGGGCTTCAATGATAGACTCATAGAGCTGGAAAGAACCTGTAAGCGCATCAAGTCCAGTCCCCTGCCACAGGCAGAAAGTTACTGGGCTCAGACAAGCTTGAAAAGATGCTTGTCCAGCCTCATCTTGAACACCTCCAAGGAGGGTGACTGCACCATGAAGGGGCTCCCACTCAGCCACATAGGCCCATCTCAAGCATTATTCCCACAGATTAAAAAATTCCCAAGGGAGCTCTTGAGAACCATGGGCTCAGCTGCTAACACTGAAAAATTCCTTGGAGAAGGATACCTGGATTCATTGCAGGGCATCCCCCCTCAGCCCTCCCTTCAAATCACTGTCTTTTAGGGACAAGCATCCAGTTCTCCCCAGCCAGGCATCTTGTGCAGCCACTGACATCTCTGCTAGGCAAGAAGCAGAATTTGTGCTGGTTCGCGAGTGGAAAAATCTGACTTGTGAGAAATTTACATTGATGTACATGTATGAATAAACAAGACAGGAGGTAAGGCAGAAGAGAAGCAGGCTCAAGTATTGTGCCTCGGCTGAACAGTTTGAGCCTTGTCTGTCCCCATGTAGGAGAAATCAGTGGAGTTCAGGTATATTCTAAAAATAACTCATTTTATTTACAGCAGACCTTGAACAGGGGGGACACAAATAGCATACATACAAAGGAAGCTCCTAATTCTCAGGGAACAGGAAATTCTACCTCAAGAATTGACCTGTTAGAGGCAATAGTAGAAAGCAAAGTCTCCTGTTGTTTCAAAAGTTCCCCTCAAAAACCTGCAAGAACAAAACAACACTATGGCAATTCATCAGAAACCAAATACTTTCTTGCATGCTAAGGAACAGCCCTTGTTAGACTGTAACAGCAATACCCATGCCTCCAGCTGCAACAGTGGAAACAGTTCTAGGAAAGTATAGCTCCATAAAAGCATACTGGCCCAATGGATTTGCCTCTCCTGATGGCTAGGAGAGAGCTATTTTGTATAAATGGGAAAAATAATGAGCTATTACTCCAACACATGCTGTAGGGATACAAGGTAAGGAGCATATTCTTGTGAAAGCCCATGGCATACAGCTGTTACTTAAAGAAATGGGAGGAAACTGAGTAAAGGCTAAATAACAAAGAACTTTTCCTCATCTTGAAGTCTGTTAAAGCAGAGAACAGCACTACCTCTCCCTAGAGGAAGTGATGAAAACCTTACTGCTCTGTTGTTTAAGCTTAAACTAAACATTGGAACCGGAGAACAGAGCTGCTTGGAAAACCTTAAAGAGAACCAGTTTCCCCTGGAAAAGAGAGTGCCTTCAAAAACTACAAGCTTTCCCAACTCATGCCGATTCGACTGAAATTTTGGTGTGGAGACAGATGGGAGGAAAACCTGCTTTGGTATTTTCAGAATGAAGAATTTCAAGGTTTTGCTTAGAAATTCCTCTTCATTTGGAGTATTATCTAATATATTATTATGTAAGTATAAATTATACACTAGTATGATTGTGATACTATAATACAATCGATAATAATTCTAATAAAGAAGAAAGAACAAATGTCCAAGGTTTCAAGTATTTTAGTTTTTATCCAATTAAAAGGTTTTCATCAATCCAAATATTTTTTTTTCCTTCAAGGGGAATTTCTAAATGTTTAGATTGCCTTCTGACTGGAAACCAAGACAGGTACTAAGAACTGGAGGCCCTTTGTGTAATAGAATTTCTGGGCTCTGCCCAACTTGACCAGAGGATCTGCCACAGGGCACAAGCCTTCCTTCCCTCCCAGGGCAGGTACCAGATGGGACCTTAGAATAATTCCCCATTGAAATGAGCATTTAAAAATTATTGTCTTTAATGCTGCATCACTGTATTGACGGCTAAAATAGAAGGCTTGGAAACACCACCATGGGATGTCACACAGTGCTGTTTATTCACTTTGGGACAACACAGCCAGTCCTATAAGCTGGAAAATAAATGGTGCTTTCTCTCAGGCATTAGTCAGTAGAAGGAGAGTTGCACAGGGCCAACAACAGGATACAGTTCCTCAGGGTGAAGGATGCAAAGCAGTCCCTGTCATTAAAACACCCAAAGGAGCCAAGATCCTATCACTTCCTCCACAAGTACTCACCACTAACTTCAAACACAAGGCTGAGGCCAGTTAACATACAAAATGTCACAGAGCAACTGAGTCCTCATGATTTACCTGACTGGCTCCTGCAGCGTCTGCAGCCATGCCCAACAGTGAGAGAAGAGATGGAACATACTCCGTGAAGCCTGTGCAGAAAGGGGACTGCCTCTCGCCTTGTACACCTGGGAACACCAGAGATCATGAACAACACGTTCTCCTGCCTCCTCTGCTGGCTAGCACAGTGCCCAAGGAAGAAGGCTAGACAGCTGGCAAAAGGCTCACAGAAGGATGGAGACAGACACCATAGTTCCACCTTGCTTCATCCTCCCAGCTTTTTCTTCCATCCAGAAGGCTGCAGTTAATTTTCCTCAATGTGGTTTTTCCAAACAGGCCAGGATTCCCCACTTCCTCACCACACACGAAGTGACTTCCAAGAAGGATTTTGGTAGCCTGCAATCCCTTTCCTCCCCTTTGTAGGGATGTCAGGCTTAAATGCCAGGATTACTCGCTCCTAAAATCCCTTGATTCCAGCCACATGCTCCCAACATGCCTTCAGAGTTGGTCTGCAAGCTCTTTGGGACAGGGATCACCTTTCTGTTCTGTGCTTCTACAGCACCACCTAGCACAACAGGGGACTGGTCCATGAGTGAAGCCTATAATCCTAATAATAATCAACATCAAAAATTGGCCTAGTTTTGTAGGGTCCATTGGTTCAGCGCATCCTCAATGTTGGAACTTTTCTCTGAACTTTTTTCAAGTTCTCTGAACTTGACAGTCTCTGGCCACCACCCTTTGGTGTTTCTACCTGAGATGACCGGAGAGTCAGTTCAGCTGGTGGAAATCTAAAATTGGGTTTAACTGAATTTGATGCTGCCCCTTCCTTCTGCCCTTTTCTTTCTGACTCCCCTAGCAAAGGGCTGCAACCTTAGCTGAGGTTACTCAGCACCACCCCACTATGGAAAAGGGACACAATGTCTAAAAGTAGAAGATAATGGTCACAACTATGAAAAACAGAACGAAAGCCACAAGGCTCCTTTGCAGTATTATCAATGAACTGTCTGCATTGCTCCCTGTCCTGCTGCTCTGCCCTTGGGGGCCCCTATGCTGGCTCTGCTGCTACGGCAAGGTGCCGCCTGTCTACCCGGCAACAGCAGGGGCAACAGCGGCATGGAGTTGTGCCCCCACTGCTGCCGGGTAGGCAGGGGGTACATGACTGGATTTGGGCTCCTTGGGGAAGGATAGCAGGGTGGGGAGCCTCAAGCCCCCAGTGGGCAACCTGCATCTGTCCCTGCTCCACTTGGCTCTGGTGCTGGAGTGCCAGCAGTGGCGGGGGGGTGGGATTTGGCTCACAACAGATCAGTGTAACTCCCTAAATGGTCTCCCAGCTCAAATAATTGTCTACCCCTGCGATGATAAGACATTCCTCTGTGGGAATTCCCCTCCGAATATTCACTGCGCAGAGGTGAAGCACAGCAGTGCTTTCTCACTGTCCTGCTCTGACGAATAACTCTTGTCACCACTAGCCCTTCCTCCACTGAGGCCTTGCAGAGCCACTCCTGGAGACTGGTACAACACAGCAGTCTGAGTATAAATATAGGCTTGTGGGGGCCTGTGTGCATGGGAAGAAAGGCAAAGGCAGCTGATTTTGGACTGGAGAAGCAAAGGCCATTTTGCCACCCCTCTTCTAGTCTCATTTTGAGGAATGACATGTGTGTTCCCTCCCAAAAGGCCTGCAGCTACTGTGCTTCTACCCCCAGCAGGCTGCTTCCCTAGACAATAGCTTGTTCCTATACAGAAGAACCAGCTCTGTTTCCACCTCAGCAAAGCTGAAGACCCGAGTCGAGAGGCATTACCTTTCCCCACCACCCTCTACCAAATTCCTTTTCAATGCTCTAAACAATGAGTATACCCTCCTAGCACTGACCACACAGGCCCCAAGAGCAAGAACAACACTCCCAATGTTGTAGTGATGACTCTTGGCAACTAAAACCCAGCTCCAGCCAGAAAACAAAACCATTCCTCTCCTTTTAAGATTACAATTCAGAGTCTCTTACCGGCTACATATGGTCATCTAATGTCTCTTCCTTCCTGCAACATTTGGTTAAACCTAATCTGGATTTAGATTGTTCACTATTTGTGGCCTCTCTAATCCCAGAGGGATTCAGATCAGGAGATCTCTGCATTCTGGGGAATGTAGTTCTGAAAGTTCTACCTCTCCCTGGGTGGCTGACAAGGTTGGAAGGAGAGGACAATGCATTACCCATAAGGCAATGTCCATGAGCCCTGGAAAAAACAGCCATCAGGCCTATCACTGCTTTTAAATGGCTTGGAGAAAGGGAGAACTCTGATTGGCCACTTAGGTTTTCCAGGTGAATTAGTATCTTCTGTAACAAATCACCGCAGGGCTCACTCCATGGCCTTATCCTTGGATTGCTACTCATTTGCCTGTAGTACCTGCAAAGAGCAGCTACCTCTCATGAGTTATGGAGAATCCCTTGTTGTGTGAACCTTATTTCTCTACCAGTGCTTTTTAAACATAGCAGATTCTTATGCATTCACTATTAACTGTTTCAAATAACATGTATAAAGTGCATACTCAGCAATACCTACATTATTCACATTAGAAATAAAAATCAACCAGACTGAAGCAAAGGACCTAGGAAAAGGGAAAATCCAGGAGCTCTCAGGCAAATAACAAAGAAACAGTTCCTAGGTAATATCTACCATATTTCATGGTGTACAGGTCAACACAGTGTATAAATCGAGCCCATTTTTCTGATCCAAAAATGTAGGAATTACGTAGATCCAGTGTATAAGCAAACCTTTTTGGATTAGAAATACCGAATTGACTTACACTGGCCCCTGCGTGCCCTCACTGTGGGCTGGGCGGTGTGAACCCATGCTACAGTGGAACTGGGCTTGGCACTTGGCCCCATCTGCTGCGAGCAGTGCTGCCTGGGCCATGCCAGTCAAGTGCCAAGTCCAGCACCACTCACAGGGGACAGGACCGGGCTTGGTGTTTGGCTGGCGCAGCACAGGTAGCACCACTTGCAGGGGATGGGGCCGGGCTCAGTGTCTGGCCAAGTGTCATCACCATGGTGATGGCAAAGCACACAGGCTGTGGCTGGGCTGAGCCCAGGCCCCATGGCCTCCAGTGACAGGGATGCTGCCAGTAGGTGAAGAAAGTTGTATTGGATTGAGTTGGGGCCAGGGTTCGGCCACGGCTGGGGCTGGGATGAAACAGCACTGGGGTAACAAGTACTGTCATAGTGTATAAGTCAAGGTGGAAATTTAAAGGTAAATATTTTGGCTCCAAACCTTGAGTTGAATTATACACTGTGAAATATGGTAAATCAAAGATGTCAAAAAAAGCAAACCCCAACTACTGAGTGGACCTGGGGAGCAAGTCACCCTTGGAAGTGATGGTCTTTTTCACAGCAATGGAAATCCACATGGGATAAGGTAAAATCAACAGACTTTTTTATTAACAAGTCTTCTCAAACTTCCTCTGCTCAACATAGACACAAAGACCAAGACAGTACCTTAGAATCACCTCCCATGCCTCTCTTGAATGGATCATGCACCCCCACCTTACCTAATTAATTAATACAAACACAATCCCTCTATAAACAAAACACTGAAGATGCTAATTATGATACTAGCTCTCTTGTGTAATAGTAGAATACATATATCTTGATCCTTCCACCCTACTAGTTGGACTGTTTTCCCATACAGAGAGTGACTGTTACTTCTTATACTTGTTAGCATAGCTGTGGCATCACTGGATGATTGCGCTTGGGTTGGTTGAAATGGCACCATGAATTGCAGCCAGACTTTGCTATTTGCAACATGAATTATCATTGGTTCCTTCAGTTCTGTCTCTAGTATTTTGCACAAGTGCAACAATTTCTGACCTTTCCACCTGTATGTGAATTCATGTTGGATCAGAAAAGTGTGTCTTTTGCCTAGTGTCATACCTTTAAAATCTCAGGACACATTTTCTTCTGTACTGATATTTTCTTTTGTTTTGACATTACAGCCTTCTTTACAGTCAGCTCTATCTTTTCATTCCAAAAATTCTTGCTTGTCAAAGGAACTCGTTTTCATGTAGGACTTCTTTTCTTTCTTTTAAAAGATTCATTTCATTGCATCTCTGTTTCTCTCACTCTTTCTGCCAGTTTATTTGGTAATACTGGTACGTGTAGTAGTATCATGCACACCAGTTCCTCTATGTCTTCCTCTTCTTTTGCATTTTGTTTTTCTATAAAGTTGGCAAAAGAAGATCTGACAGGAATTCCTTTTCTGGGCTTGCATTTCACTTTCAAGTTCTACCTTTGTTGCTTTAGTTAAGATGATGCTCTGAAGTCTTAGTAGTGCAGAAGCTAGAGGTTTGTCAGAAGTACTCTCTGGGGATCTGTGATCTATGTCAGTCCATAATGCATAATCTGTATGTAGCGATGAAATTTCCAACATCCAGAGACAATAACAAATCATTCTTTCTCCATTTCAACATAATTTCGCTGTGTTGGTGTCTGTACTCTTGATTTATATGTCACTTAAACTCCTTCCTGCAACACTGCTGTTCCAATGGGTGCTTGGGATGCAACTCTTTGTAATGCTATTCCCTTGTTTTCATCACAGTATTCTAGTTTTGGTTTGAGGCCTATGACATCCTTCATGTAGCCATCCCTCTACTGGTCCTTTTTGTCTCCCTTTCAGTTCTTGCAGAGACATCCAATCCTACTATTACTCCTGCTAGTTAAACCACCATCCCTGGTATATATTACAGTTCTTTTAGGGAAAATAAACCTTTTCTTGGCCCTACTGTTTACTGGAATCAAGTCCGATGCCTCAGGTCCATTACTAAAATATGGCCAAATAACTTATTTTGTCTCCACTGATTGGCGCAGCCTACCCGGGGCTTGTCTGAGGCCTCCACCCAGACAGAGCCCATAGGGGAACTGGCATCCCCCCACCCCTGGCCTGTGGGGGTTGCCTAGCAAGGCCCAGGAGGGCAGGGATTGGGGACCCCCACACCTGTCCTGCAAGCGCCTGCCTTAGGGCCCTGGAGGCACAGGTGAAGGAGCTCCAGGAGGAGGTTAGCAGGCTGAGGGGAATCAGGGAGGCGGAGGACAAAATTGATGGTTATTTCCTTTCCCTGCAGGGCCACACACCCAAGGAAGAAGCACCTTGCGAGGTGTCCTCCACTACAGCGTGGCAGACGGTCACCTCCAGAACCAGGGCTGCTCGCAACACAGCAGTACCAGTTCCTCCGGTCCGGCTGGAGAACAGGTACGAGGCCCTGACAACTCTGGAGGAGAAGGAAGGAGAGGAGGCAACCGGAGAGGAGGCAACTCCACACTCTCCACACTCCAAACAGGCTGAAGGAGCTAAGCTGTCCCGGAGAAGAAAGCATCAAGTGATCATCATAGGCAACTCCATCCTGCGAGGTACAGAGGGCCCCATCTGTTGCCAGGATGCCTTGACACACAAGGTCTACTGCCTGCCCACAGCAAAGATTCAGGACCTGACGGGGATGATCCAGGCTGTGATCCAGCCCACCGATTACTACCCCATGGTCCTAATCCACGTGGGTACTAATGATGCGGCCAGAAGCCCTGATCACCTGTTGGTGTACTACCATGCTCTGGGGGGGCGTGCTGAAGGAGATAGGCGCACAGGTGGTACTCTTTTCTGTCCTACCAGGGAGAGCACGTGGAAGACGGCATGAGACGTGCATCACAGAGACCAACTGGTGGCTTTGGGAATAGTGTCTTGAGGCGGGCTTTGGCTTCCTTGACAATGACCTGCACATCACAACGAGACACATGCTCAGGTGGGATGGGCTCCACTTTTCCCCTAAAGGTAAGCGTGTGTTCTCTTCTAGGTTGGTGGATCTCCTCTGGTGGGCTTTAAATTAGGCTCGTTGGGGGAAGGGGAAGATGAGGGCAGAGGAAGCCTTGGACCACTAAACCAAGCAGCACCCACAAGTACAGTCTAGCCTAGACCGACAAGCGGAACATATATGCAGGTAAGCAACAGGGCAATGCTGAGAATAGGGGGCCAGTGCACACATCCTCAGGAGGCCTCAAATGCCTCTACACAAATGGTCGTCGTATGGGAAACAAGCAAGAGGAACTTACCCTCCTGCTAGCCGACACCAACCCAGACATAGTGGGGCTCACTGAAACGTGGTGGGACCCAACGCATGACTGGGCAGTGAATATCAAGGGCTATAGGCTGTACAGGAGGGACAGGACAGGGAGAAAAGGCGGGGGTATAGCGCCCTACCTTGAGGAGGAATACACATCCTCATCAAGTAGCACAGAGTCAGAGGAGGGGCACACCAAAGTGCTCTGGGTTAGAATACAAGGCAGTCAAGGGGAAAGAGACTTAATGGTGGGGATCTACTACAGACCACCCAACCAAGGGGAAGAGCTCGACCAGGAATTCTTAAGTCAGCTCACGGAGGTAGTTAGGTCAAAGGACACGGTCATCATGGGTGACCTGAACATTCCAGACATCTGCTGGGAAAAGTAGTCAGCCAAGTCTGGCTGCTCACGTAGGTTCCTAGCCAAAATGCAGGACCTCCATCTAACCCAGGAGGTGCACAGCCCCACCAGGGGAGATGCCTTGTTGGACCATTGTCCTGGCCATGGGAGACGACCTAGTGAGGGGGCTGTGGGTGCTCGACCACCTGGGCAACAGTGATCATTGCCTGCTGGAATTCACCATCCAGCGCAAGGTAGCAAAGGCCTGCAGCAAGGCAGCAGCCTTAAATTTCAGGAGGGTGGACTTCAATGAGCTAAGGAGAATAGTTGGGGAAGCACTGAGGTCCCGGAGGGGAGGGGAGCCAGGTATCCAAGGAGAGTGGTTGCTCCTTAAGGAGATGATCCTCCAAGCCCAAAGGGAGGTAATCCCAACACGGATCAAAGGGAGCAGGAGGGCACACAAGCTCCCATGGCTCACCAAAAGCATCCGGGAATGTCTCCTAGCTAAAAGGGAGGTGCACACCCAATGGAAGGGAGGGGCCATCACCAGGGAGGACTATACTGCAGTTCCTCGGGGCTGCAGGGGGGCAGTCAGGAAGGCCAAGGTGGAGATGCAACTGGGACTGGCTTCCCGGATCAAGGACAACAAGAAGTCCTTTTTTAAACACATAGGGGGCAAAAAGAAGATACCAGGTAACGTGGGGCCCCAGCAAGACCCGCTAGGAAATCTGGTCATCACACCAGACGACAAAGCTAACCAATTTAACGACTCCTTTGCCTCCATTTTCCTGAGCAGGGACCAGATCAGCCCCCACCCCACCCCCAGGCCCCAGGGCCCTCAGGCCCCAGGGGAGGTGCACCTAGGCCAAGGGTCAGTGAGGATCTAGTCAGGGAACTTCTGGAGGGACCAGATGTATTCAAATCAGTTGATCCGGATGATCTCCACCCCAGAGAGCTGAGGGAATTAGCTGAGTTCATTGCAGGACCCCTGGCATGGCTGTACAAGCACTCATGGTGCTCTGGTGTGGTGCCAGAGGACTGAAAGAGAGCCAACGTGGTTCCTATCTTCAAAAAAGGGAGGAAGGGGGACCTGGGAAACTATAGGCCAGTTAGTCTTACCTCGATCCTGGGCAGGCTTTTTGAGATAATTTTTCTGGCACATGTCCACAAGAGGCCAGCAGGGGAGATTATGTTTAGGAGCAACCAACACGGGTTCATTAGAGGTAGGTCCTGTCAGACCAACCTGGTGGCCTTCTACGACCAGGTCACCAAATCCTTAGATGCAGGGGTAGCAGTGGACATAGTCTTTCATAGTCTTTCCGGACTTTCGGAAGGCCTTCAACACTGTCTCTCACCCCGTTCTCATTGAGAAACTGGGGGACTGTGGTGTCAACACCTACACAGTCAAATGGGTCACCAACTGACTGGAGGGCTGCACCCAGAGAGTGATAGTGGACGGGTCATTTTCAACCTGGAGGGATCCGGGCAGTGGCTTCTAGGGCTCGGTCCTTGGTCCCGTACTGTTCAACATCTTCATCAGCAACTTGGACGAGGGGGTAAAAAGCACCCTGTTCAAATTTGCTGATGACACTAAGATGTGGGGGGGTGTGGGCACACTAGAAAGGAGGAATAGGCTACAATCAGACCTAGACAGGTTACAGGGCTATGGGACCTGAATCTGTTCAGCCTCCACAAGAGAAGCCTGAGGGGGGATCTAGTGGCCGTTTACAAACTAGTCAGAGAGGACCAGCAGGCATTGCGGGAGTCCCTGTTCCCCCGAGTGCTACCAGGACAGACTATAAATAACGGTCACAAGCTGGCAGAGGGTATATTCAGACTAGACATCAGGAGGCACTACTTCACTGTCAGAGTGGCTAGGATCTGGAACCAACTTCCAAAGGAAGTGGTGCTGGCTCCTACCCTGGGGGTCTTTAAGACACGCAATCACCTTGCTGGGGTTGTTTGATCCCAGTACTCTTTTCTGCCATGGCAGGGGGTCGGACTTGATGATCTGCTCACACCCCTTCCGACCCTACTAACTATGAAACTATGAATCTATGATTGCATGTTACAGTAATTCAGTTTTCTGTAGCACTCTCTTCAACTTAAAGTTTCTTAAGGAGGCCATCCTTGAGGGACTGGCCCAGGCTAACATTCTAAGGGATAGCCAGCACGGGTTTGTTGCGGGTAGGTCTTGTTTGACCAATCTCATTTCCTTCTATGACCAGGTGACCTATCACCTGGACAAGGGAGAAGAGATTGATGTCATATATCTTGACTGCAAAAAAGCTTTTGATCTGGTATCCCATGATCACCTCTTGGCCAAACTGCCCAGTTGTGGCCTTGGCTCCACCACGATCCGCTGGCTGGGAAATTGGCTTTGTGGTCGGACCCAGAGGGTTGTGATTGATGGCAGTCACTCATCATGGTGCCTTGTAACCAGTGGGGTCCCTCAAGGCTCTGTCCTGGGACCCATACTGTTCAACATCTTCATTAACGATGTGGACATTGGAGTCAGGAGTGGACTGGCCAAGTTCGCCGATGACACCAAACTTTGGGGCAAAGCATCCACGCCAGAAGATAGGCGGGTGATCCAGGCTGATCTGGACAAGCTCAGCAAATGGGCAGACGAGAACCTCATGGTGTTTAACACCAATAAATGTAAGGTTCTCCACCTTGGGAGGAAAAACCTGCAGCACACGTATAGGCTCGGCAGTGCTATGTTGGTTAGCACTACAGAAGAAAGAGACTTGGGGGTCATCATTGACCACAAGATGAACATGAGCCTGCAATGCGATGCTGCGGCTAGTAAAGTGACCAAAATGCTGGCGTGCATCCATAGATGCTTCTCGAGCAAATCCCGGGACGTCATTCTCCCCTTGTACTCGGCCTTGGTGAGGCCGCAGCTGGAGTACTGCGTCCAGTCTTGGGCTCCACAATTCAAAAGGATGTGGAGAAGCTTGAGAGAGTCCAGAGGAGAGCCACGCGCATGATCAGAGGTCAGGAAAACAGATCTTATGATGACAGGCTGAGAGCCATGGGACTCTTTAGCCTGGAAAAGCGCAGGCTCAGGGGTGATCTGATGGCCACCTATAAGTTTATCGGGGTGACCGCCAGGATCTGGGGGAACGTCTGTTCACCAGAGCGCCCCAAGGGATGACGAGGTCAAATGGTCACAAACTCCTGCAAGACCGTTTCAGGCTGGACATAAGGAAGAATTTCTTTACTGTCCGAGCCCCCAAGGTCTGGAACAGTCTGCCAGCGGAGGTGGTTCAAGCACCTACACTGAACACCTTCAAGAGTAAATTGGATGCTTATCTTGCTGGGATCCTATGACCCCAGCTGACTTCCTGCCCTTTGGGCAGGGGGCTGGACTCGATGATCTCCCGAGGTCCCTTCCAGCCCTAATGTCTATGAAATCTATGAAACTTCTGAGTAATCCTACCAAGTATTAGGATGCTATAGATGTTTGACTTCAACGCATGTCAATCCTCCTTGTTTTTCATACACCTTTCTCTGGAATATCTCTTGTGCAGATGATATTCCAAAAGCTGTTATCATCAAGTGCCCTCTTCCAGGCGAGATCCTCCCAGAACCACCTACCCTAGGCTTCAAACAAGCACCAAACTTTGCTAACCTCATCACTAAAAGCAAACTTCCTACAGTCAAAAACAGACCTTGCCATGACAAGAAATGTAAAACCTGCCAACACATCTTCACCACCCCCACAATTACTATACCTCACAGCAGAACCATAAGCATTCCTGGATCTTACAGCTGCACCTCCAGAAATTTCATCCAAGGGTGGGACTAGAAACAGCATAACAGCCTCTGTTTTGAGGTGTTCTGTACCTTTTCATAGCTTGTTGCTACCTATCTCGCTGAGGACGTGGAGCCACTGGACTGTGACCTCTTGGCCTACTGGGCAAACCACAGGCAAATGTGCCAGGATCTGGCCATGGTTGCCTGGCAACGTCTGTCCTGTCCACCAACCAGTGTTGCAAGCGAGAGGGTGTTCAGCATTGCTGGGGATGTTGTGACACCCCCACCGCACCTACTTGGATCCTACGTTGGTGGAGCAGCCGGTGTTCCTAAAGGTGAACCTCTCGCTGCTGGGATTCCCAAAGCTCCACCTGCAGGTGGACTGAATGCCACTGAGGAGTCACTCCGTCTGCACCAATTTCCTTTTTTGAATTTTTTAAAAGTCGAGTAATGCCCTACTCTCAGCTGGAGGGGGCACTAACTGCATCACCAGCCACCAGGGGAAGAACATGTCCCTGCTGATCTCGTTCCCCTGCAAGGATGAACTTGGAGGTATGGGATTGGGGCTATGGGGAAGGAGGAGGCCCCAGGTCCTGAGCATGACCACTAAAATTGCACCCTGCCAGGGTAGGGAGGCCTGGTGGGACTGCTGGTGGCGCGGCAGCCCCATAAATGCCAGGACCAACGATCCACTGGTGAAAGTGCAGTTCGTAGGCCCAGCTCTGAAAAGTAGTTTGAATTGTAATTTGTTTCCTCTCAGGATCCGGCCTGAGAGACTGGAGGCAAAGTGTTTTTTTGGTGAGGAAAGTGCCCCCACATTGTTGTCTTTGATAGATTCTGGAGTGCAGTTTGTGGGGGTACTGGAGATAGTTGGCAGCTTTTGAGTTTTGAGCTCTAGGAAGTTGGCTTCAGTTCTGGTCATGAGGTTAGGTGCTTGTTTGAATGTACAAACCACTTTTCAGAGCTGGGCCTATGAACTACACTTCATCAGCCTCCTAGGTAGTAGGTACACAAACTCATGGACTCAATATACACATTGAAATTCTGGCACACTGAGACCTGCCGGACATCTGACACCCCAGGCACCTCTGCACTTTTACCTGCGCTGCCATGTCCCCCTTCCTCCCCTACCCCACACCCTCTGACACCTCTGTGACACCTCCATTTCCATTTTCACTGACTGGCTTTCTTGCCTGCATTGCGGGCCAGGCCAGCCTCTGGCTTCTTTACTATTTCTTCCATCCAGGACCAACTGTAGGTACTTTCTCAGCCTGACAAAGGGGTTTTCAACCCTAAAGCTTCCAAAGATCTGTAACCCGGGCGGTACTCCAAGACGTACCCCCTCTCCAATTGAAGGGATCAAAGCAGGTGCACAAGTGCTGTGGGAGGTGTAGGGACTCTCCTTCCCCTATAGAGCAAAGCCAACCACCAATGGGGACTTAACCATATACCTTTTAATAAGAGAACAATACTGGGAACATAACCAGTAAAAACCAGGGGGTATAGGGGACACTACAACTCTCTGAGGGGGCAGGATTCAACAAAGGTTAGATACTTACGATCACAGACATATTGATCCAGTTGACGAAAGACAGGATTAACCAAAATGTAAAACACAAACAGCAGAATAAACAATACCAGTTGGTGAAATATAAAAGGCACAAAATACACAATGTCAAATGACAAGGAATATAGGGCCTAGGTACCTGGAGGGGGAGAAAACACAATGGCCCCTTTCCACCGCAAGAGCTTCTCCCTATTAGCTCACTCAACCCAGCTGGGACTTGAACTTAGATCTCCCACATGGTAAGCAGAACCACTATCACACAGTCAGCAGTGCTGGTACTAGGCCAAGCTGCTAGGGCTCTTGACCTTCCAGGAGCCCCCGTCTCATGTCCAGCTGCCTGGCCTCTGATTGGAGGAGCTGGAACCAGAGCTGGGAATCTCTCAGGTCGCTGCTGACATGGAGGGTGAGTCTCTGGGGCCTGATTGGTGCAGAAAAGGAAACCTAAGTCTGCCAATCATCTTTTACCCCTTCAAAACCCCTGGGCCAAATCATTACCGGATTGGTGAGGAAAGGGAATCCCAAGTCCTCCAATCATCTGTTGCCCTTTCAAAACTCCTGGGCCAGGTCACTGCCAGCTAGCCTATCACAGATACATTTTTTTAAGTACTCCCTTTTTTTTTCATAATACACATATAGATATATAAACACAAGATAAGCCATCACTCACCATGTCCAACACAACACAACATCTCTACTTCTTGCTGTCAATTCCTTTATAAAATGACAGTTTCTGTGACAGTTCCATTTGGGTACCTTTGATGCTGCTGCTGATGCTGCTGGTGTTGAGCCAGCTAAGTTATTGTACCTGTTGTCATGTAAAGCAGAGGATCGGGCATGAGGCTGCAGGGGTGGAGGAGGCCACACTGGGGCACACTGCCATGTTGTGCAGAGGACCCAGCACCAGGAAGGATGCACCTTAACACACACACATCACCCACCCACATCACGAGTTTTGCCTGTCAGCAGCTTGAGGTGCAGGGCCCTGGACGACAGACTCCCCCAGCGAGACACACACAGCTGGCAAGCTTCGTGGCCTGGCAGGGCCCAGCACCCAGGCCTGCACTAGATTTCACCCCACCTCTGCCCCAGGACAGAAGCACCCACCCACATGCCGAGTTTTGCCTGTCAGCAGCTTCGGGTGTAGTTCACCCCAAACTCTTACACCGATCTTCTTGAAACTTGGCAGGCTTTGTGGCCTGAGCAGGGGCCACCACATCTGCAGTTTTCAGCCCACTGCACCTTAACACACACAGGGTCATTTGTGTCATGAGTTTTGCCTGTCAGCAGCTTGGGGTGCAGTTCCCCCCCAAACCCCTGCACTATCTTCTTGAAACTTGGCAGGCTTCATGCTGTCAGCAGAGGTTACCACCTCTGCAAGTGCACCCAGATCAGTGGTAAAATAACAAAGTTATAGATATTTCATTCATCCCCCATAACCTATAGCTGGATCTCCAAAGTGGCAAACCGATCCGGATTGGATCATGGCCATCCAAAGCATCTGGATCTGAAGCCGGATCGGATTGCTGCCGACTCGCACAGACCTACTACCTATATCACACCAGTATTTTTCTTCTCTACTGCAACCATAAAGATAACAAATTCCATTGAACTTTTCACCTTTTCATTTATACAGTACCCAACTCTGACCTGCATTGGAGTTGCTCTCCACTTTGGTCCTTTTGTTAATGGCAGTCATTGTGATAGATACATTTATGGAGACAGCTTTTGGGGGCAGCTTAATTTACAATGTCCTGGGAGACCTCCCGTACCTCCAGTTATATCAGAAATATCTCCATTTTTTTCTGCTGTGAGATCTTCTTGTCTGGCTTCCATTACCTTTAAGATTCTTATCAAGCATATTTATTTGAATACTTTCAGTCCTAATTCTATTTTTTCTGGCATGTTTATTACACAGAAATATAGATTTTGACACTTCCTTTGTATTTACATTTCACATTGCATTTCCTCATAATGCCATGTGGGTGTTCTCTGAATCCCACTAATTTTGCTCAATCAGATGATCTTTATGTTGCAGTGTGTACTAAAGTTTGATAGCCCTGTTCTTTTGTCTGGATACATATTAGGAAACAAGCAACTTTCAAGACTGCAAACCATTTCTCTACCTCTAGTCCTTACCTCTGGTCCTGTAGTGACCAGTTTCATGAACACCTTCTACCCAGTCCACTTCTAGGCAAGGCTTCCTGTTTTAAGCCCGTTGGCAGCACGTTTATTGCATTATTCTACACATAAGAAATAAAACAACCTAACTGGCTTTCAACATCATGTATTGTCCTTGTCTGAACTGCTTACAGCCTTAGGGGTCCATACAAGATAGGGTAAACTAAACAGATTTCTTATTAACAAAGTTTTTCAAGCATACAGTGCTTTCAGTAGCTCAATGCAGCAGGTACAAATTAAGAATCAGAATCTGAGTCAGTTCCTGTGACTCTGAGTATAGTCAAAGTTCAAAAGTTATAGCCAAAGTTACCCAGCTGCATCATAACAACAGAGTGGTTACTCCAAGCTGCAGTTGCAGACCATAGGTCATGCACCAATGGGGAATCTTATGCTTACTGCACCTGTGCCATTGATAAATGGGAAAGTGCAGACCAGTCAGATGAGCATAGGAAGGTCAGCAAGAGAAGCTGGAATTCCCTCATTTCAGGAGACAAGGAAACCCCAAGTGGATTCTTAATCTCACTAGTGGAGATGGGAAGAAAAATGCAATACCGAGACTGTCTTCTAAGGAACAGGCTGTTCAAGGATAATCAGCCTACTAAGTGCATTACAATCCTTTGACTACACTATCATATAGATGGGGGAAGACCATGCCTCAGGAAGGCATCGAAATTTGTGCACATGTGCACCAGGCTTGTTTACAATATATTTAAAGCACAAGAGGATGTTGTTAGCTGAAAACTGTTTTCAAGGGATAGGAAAAGGAGCACAACAAAGTAGGGAAGGGATTATGAAAGCAGGGGCTCCTTGTTTTGAAGCCCTCCCAGTCTCTAATCTCTCCTCACCAGGTTTCCTTTCATCACACACCCATGCTTCCTGTTCCTAAGACCCCATATCTCTTTTACACGAGTGACTTGGAGAAGGGTCCATGCTAGGATTTTCAAAGTAACTTAATTTTTTTTTTTTGCAGAGGGTGAAAAAGAAGGAAGCAGCAAAGGGACAAGACAAAGCAAGCAAAGTACAGTGGATCTGGAGAGATTAATCTGCAAGCTCCTGTGATACAATATGTGTGGGGTCAGTTCATATGACAAACACAGCAGGAGAAATGCAAGGGTAAGGGGGTGAGAGAGGCAATATGCCATAGAAACCTGGGCATTCAGCCCAAGAAGCACTGGACGAAATGTACAGCACTGTGAAAGTCTGAAGTCACCAGGAAATTGGGAGTTTCAAAAGGTCCCAGTGGCATCTGAAATCCCATGCTGCGTGATAGAGAATACGGCTGAGATTACAGAGGAGCCACTGAAAGTGCAGGCTTGAGCGGGTGGGCATGGTAGAGATCTGTCAAAAACAGGACCAAGAAAACAAGAGGGAGGGATCTGTTGATGCACATAAGCTATGAGGGTGCTATTCATAAATAAATAAGGGGCCACATCCCCACTGCATTTAAATTTGCATAAACCCATTGAAGTCCATGAAACAACAGGGATTTACACCAATTGAGGACTGGAGTAAATTCTTATTATTTAAGAATTATTTACTATTGCTTTTCATCCAAAAAGGTCATCTCAGGATATGTGGTAACCTAGCAAATAGGGCTGTGCAAATCTTCGGTTCATGATTTGATTCGGAGAAAATTCGGCCCAATTTG
This sequence comes from Crocodylus siamensis, assembly GCF_052110815.1. Lineage (NCBI taxonomy): Eukaryota > Metazoa > Chordata > Crocodylia > Crocodylidae > Crocodylus > Crocodylus siamensis. The sequence goes on along the minus strand of NC_143402.1, from coordinate 38,753,786 downwards.
GAGGCCGAATCTCCACATCTGACTCAAATCGGGAGAAGCTTAAAACTTTCCGAATCAATTTGGAGCCTCTGAATTGATTCAGAAAAGATTCGGAGATTCTTTCAGGGAAACAGAAACTAAGAAGAGGGACGGAGAGCAGGGGGGAAGGACTGACATCCCTAGTTGGTCAATGACTATGATCTCTGCAGTACCTTCCCTAACTCCAGAAATAGGCACCAGCAGCAAAAAGACTCCTCCACCCCAATTTAATCTCCCAGCGTGAACTTCCCACTGCCGGAGGAGCTGCAGCTGGAACCAGGGAACCTGAGCACCCTAGCTAAAGAAATTCTGGGGAACGAGAAGGAATCTGAGTTTGTGCTCTACACCCCTCAAAGTTCCCCTAGACCCAGGTCTCCCTCTCTGGAGGTTGTTGAGGTTGAGGTTGAGGTTGAGGTTGTGGAGGCTCAGGCAAGTGGGTCAGCTGAGTCAGCTCCTCCTGCTGTTGTACCTCAGCCTGCTGAGGAGGGAGATAAGGCAGGAGCCCCACCCTCAACCCAGAAGCGGGGGAGTAGTGTAGTGTGGGATCATTTTGAGGTGGCAGATGATCTCAGGCTTGTTATCTGCCAGCATTGCTGAAGGCAGATCAGCCAGGGCGAGGAGGTGAACACTTCACCCCCATGATGCTGCTGCTGCATCTTAGGAAGCAGCACCTCCTTGCCCTTTTTCCTCCTCAGCCTGGCACCAGTGTGAGCATGCCCAAAGGGAAGTCCCCCACTTGCTCCAAAGCCCCCATACCCCCAAAGCAGAGGCAAGCCACCCTGAAGGTGTGTGTGTGTGTGGGGGAAGCTGCAGAGAGAAGGGGGCACATTGCTAGAGCAAGTGAAATCACCTAGAGCATTGGGGAAATGCTTGCTCTGGATAGCCAGCCCTTCTCCTTAGTTGAGTGGCCAGGATTCAGGTGGCTCATGGCACTCATAGCTCCGTCTTACCAAGTGCTCACATGCACTACCTTTAGCAGGATGGTGGTGCCCTCCCTGCATGCAGGGTGTACTTGAGGGAGGAGCTGCGCAAGGCAGGGCCGCAGGTAGCCTCCAACATCTGGAGCAGCTGCGGTGGCGATTATGCCTATCTCTACCTCACAGGGCACTGGTGTGACCAGTCAGGCCATCAGTGGAATCTCCTTCAAGCTGAGGTACTGGATGAGTCCCACACAGCAAGGGAGATCATGGTGGCCATGAACTGCATAGTAAGGGGTGGCTCATTGGGCAGAGCGAGCTTACCTGCGGGTTCATGGTCACTGACAATGGAGCCAATATGGTCACGGCCGTCCATGATGCCAACTTTCTTGTATCCATTGTGTGGCACGCAAGCCCTTCTTCGAGGCCACCGAGACCCACAGCACTGGCAATGCCTTCCTTTGCTAGGTGATCCCTGTAGTGAGGAAACTTCAGAGCCAAATGGAGAGCTTCCAGGCGATCAGTGTTCCTGGCTGGGGCAAGCTGTCACCAGACGTGCAGGCACTGATAAGGCAGCTGAAGAAGGGCATCAGAAAAGTTGGAGAAGTGCTGAGGTCCCAGAGGGGAGGGGAGCCAGGTGTCCAAGGAGAGTGGTCGCTCCTTAAGGAGACGATCCTCCAAGCCCAAAGGAAGGTAATCCCAATGAGGATCAAAAGGAGCAGGAGAGCACACAAGCCCCTGTGGCTCATCAAAAGCATCCGGGAATGTCTCCTTGCTAAAAAGGAGGCTTACACCCAATGGAAAGAAGGGGTCATCACCAGGGAGGACTATTCTATAGTTGCTCGGGGATGTAGGGGGGTAGTTAGGAAGGCCAAGGCAGAGATGGAACTGGGGCTAGCTTCCCAGATTAAGGACAATAAGAAGTCCTTTTTTAAATATGTAGCGGGTAAAAAGAAGGTCTCGGGTAATGTGGGGCCCTTGCAGGACGCGATGGGAAACTTGGTCGTCACACCAGACGGCAAAGCTAACATGTTTAATGATTTCTTTGCCTCCGTCTTCCTACGTAGGGACCAGAACAGCCACCTCCCTGCTGGGCCCCCCTCGGGCCCCGGGGGAGGCACACCTGGGCCACGGGTTAGCGAGGATTTAGTTAGGGAGCTTCTGGAGGGGTTGGACGTATGCAAGTCAGCTGGCCCAGATGATCTCCACCCTAGAGTTCTAAAGGAACTGGCCGAGGTCATTGCAAGTCCCCTGGCACAACTTTATGAGCACTCATGGTGCTCTGGTGAGGTACTGGAGGACTCGAAGAGGGCCAACGTGGTCCCCATCTTCAAAAAAGGCAGGAAGGAGGACCCAGGAAACTATAGGCCGGTTAGTCTTACCTCGATCCTAGGCAAGCTGTTCAAGAAAATTATGCTGGCACACATCCAGGAGGGGCCAGCAGGGGACTGCATCCTTAGGGGCAACCAACATGGGTTCATCAGTGGCAGGTCCTGTCAGACCAACCTGGTGGCCTTTTACGATCAGATCACCAGATCATTAGATGCAGGAGTAGCAGTGGATATAGTCTTCCTGGACTTCCGGAAGGCTTTCGACACTGTCTCTCACCCCCGTTCTCATTAAGAAACTGGGGGGCTGTGGTATAGACACCCACACAGTCAAATGGGTCGCCAACTGGCTGGTGGGCCGCACCCAGAGGGTGGTGGTGGATGGGTCCTTCTCAACCTGGAAGGACGTGGGCAGTGGGGTTCCGCAGGGCTCGGTCCTCGGGCCCGCACTGTTCAACATCTTCATCAGTGATTTGGATGAGGGGGTAAAAAGCACCCTGTTCAAATCTGCTAATGACACTAAGAGGTGGGGGGACGTGGGCACACTGGAAGGAAGCATCAGGCTACAATCAGACCTAGACAGGTTACAAGGGTGGGCGGACGAGAATAGGATGGGTTTCAACACAGACAAGTGCAAGGTGATGCACCTCGGGAGGAACAACCAGCACGATACCTACAGGTTAGGGAACTCCCCTCTTGTCATCATTGACTCCAAAATGAACATGGGCTGACAGTGTGGGGAGGCAGTCAGGAAGGCCAACCATACCTTGTCATGCATCCACAGATGCGTCTCGAGCAGGTCCAAAGAGGTGATCCTCCCCCTCTACGCGGCACTGGTCAGACCGCAGCTGGAGTATTGCATCCAGTTCTGGGCGCCACACTTCAAGAGGGATGTTGACAGCATGGAGAGGGTCCAGAGGAGGGCCACTCGCATGATCAGGGGGCAGCAGGGCAGGCCCTATGAGGAGAGGCTACGGGACCTGAACCTGTTCAGCCTCCAAAAGAGAAGGCTGAGGGGGGATCTTGTGGCCTGTTATAAACTAGTCAGGGGGGATCAGCAGGCATTGGGGGAGTCACTGTTCCCCCGAGCACCGCCAGGAGTGACCAGGAATAATGGTCACAAGCTGGCAGAGGGTAGGTTTAGGTTAGATATCAGGAGGCGCTACTTCACAGTCAGGGCAGCTAGGGTCTGGAACCAGCTTCCAAGAGAAGTGGTGCAGGCTCCTACCCTGGGGGTGATTAAGAGGAGGTTAGATGAACATCTTGCTGGGGTCATTTGACCCCAGTACTCTTTCCTGCCATGCCAGGGGGTTGGACTAGATGATCTGCTCAGGTCCCTTCCGACCCTAGAAACTATGAAACTGTGAAAATGGCTTGATCCCTTGTGGTCCAGTATGGTCCACATGCTAGCAGGCATGTGTGACGCAAGGGTGAAAGGGAGCATGTGCACTGGCAGCACCAAAACCCTTGATCATTGGATGCAGCAGTCAGGGAAGCAGAAGAGCAGAGGCGAGGGAATGTGGAAGAGGGGGATCCACTTACCCATGCCAGCACTCCCAGCACCAGCCAGTCTTCTCCATGCCAGTCACAGCCAATGTGGGCCAACGGTGGCGGTGGACGGGTCATTTTCAACCCGGAGAGATGTGGGCAGTGGGGGTCCCCAGGGCTCGGTCCTCAGGCCCACACTGTTCAACATCTTTTCAGGGGTGATCTGATGGCCATCTATAAGTTTATCAGGGGTGACCACCAGTATCTGGGGGAACGTTTGATCACCAGAGCGCCCCAAGGGATGACGAGGTCGAATGGTTATAAACTAATACAAGACCATTTCAGGCTGGACATAAGGAAGAATTTCTTTACTGTCCGAGCCCCCAAGGTCTGGAACAGCCTGCCATCGGAGGTGGCTCAAGTACCTACATTGAGCACCTTCAAGAGCAAATTGGATGTTTACCTTGCTGGGATCCTATGACCCCGGCTGACTTCCTGCCCTTTGGGCGGGGGGCTGGACTCGATCTTCTGAGGTCCCTTCCAGCCCTAATGTCCATGAAATCTATTAAATCTATGAACTCTTCATCAGTGGCTTGGATGAGGGGGTGAAAAGCACCTTGTTCAAATTTGCAGATGACGCTAAGATGTGGGGAGAAGTGGGCATGCTAGAGGAGAGGGACAGGGTGCAACTAGATCTGGAAAGGTTACAGGGATGGGTGGATGAGAACAAGATGGGATTCAATACTGACAGGTGCAAAGTACTGCACCTGGGGAGGAAGAACCAGCAGCATATCTACAGGCTGGGGAACTCTCTTCTCATCAGCACAGAGGCAGAAAAGGATCTTGGAGTCATTATTGACTCCAAGATGAACATGGTCCGCCAATATGAGGACACGGTTAGGAAGGCTAAGTGCACCTTGTCATGCATCCACAGATGCACCACGAGCAGGTCCCAGGAAGTGATCCTCCCCCTCTATGAGACACTGGTCAGGCCGCAGTTGGAGTACTGCATCCAGTTCTGGGCACTGCACTTCAGGACGGATGTGGTCAGCATTGAGAGGGTCCAGAGGAGGGCCACTTGCATGATCAGGGGGCAGCAAGGCAGGCCTTTTGAGGGGAGGCTACAGGACTTGAACCTGTTCAGCCTCCATAAGAGAAGACTGAGAGGGTATCTGGTGGCCATCTATAAACTGGCCAAGGGAGACTAGCAGGCAATAGGAAAGTCCCTGTTCCCCCAAGCACTACCAGGAGTAACAAGGAATAATGGCCATACATTGACTGAGAGTAAGTAGATTCAGGCTAGATACCAGGAGGCACTACTTCACATCCAGATGTGGCAGGATCTGGTCACGGTTGCCCAGGAACACCTGTCCTGTCCACCAATCAGTGTGCCGAGAGAGGGTGTTCAGCATTGCTGGGGATGTTGTGACACCCCACCACACCTGCTTGGATCCTGGCTTGATGGAGCAACTGGTGTTCCTAAAGGTGAACCTCCTGCTACTGGGGTTCCCCCAAGCTCTACCTGTAGACGGACTGAGTGCCACCTTCCTTACTCCATCTGCACCTATTTCCATTTTATTTTTTTAAACCTGTTACTACTCTGCTTTCAGAGCTGGAGGGGGTACTCACTGCATCTCCAGCCAACAGGAGAAGAACATGTCCTGAGCTTCCATGCCAGGATGAACTTGGAGGTATGGGCTGGAGCTATGGGGAGGGAGAAGGCCCCAGGTCCTGGGCATGACCACTAAAACTGCACTCTGCCAGGGTCAGGGAGACCTGGTGGGACTGCTGGCAGCACAACAGCCCTGTAAATGCCAGGACCAAGGACCAAGGATCCCCCTGGTGAAAGGCGGGTAGGAGGTGCCATAACCTCCAGGTACTACACACACTCACACACCCAGTCCTGGCTGGGGAAAGACCAGACCTGTCACATCTTTGACAGGCCTGAGACTTGCTGGTTGCAGTGGAGTTGTGAGGCTCCAGGTAAGCTCAGTTTAGCTGCCTGGGATGCTAGCTTTCGGGTTGAAAAACCCTTTCTCAGGCTGAGTAAGCACCTGCAGTTGATGTGTATGTGACTATGGGTGGAAGGAATAGTAAAGAAGCCAGAGGCTGGCATGCAATGCAGGAAAAAAAAGCCAGTCAGTGAAAATAGAAATGGAGGCATCAGATGGTAAGGGACAGGCTGGGGTGGGGGTGGGGGTGGGGGTGGGAAAGGGGGATGTAGCAGCGCAGGTTAAAGTGCAGAGGTACCTGAGGAGTCAGATGTCCGGCAGGTTGTAGCGTGTCATAACTCCACTATCTATATTGAGTCCATGAGTTCCTGTACCTACTACCTAGGAGGCTGATGAAGTGAAGCTCACAGGCCTGGCTGTGAAAAATGGTTTGTAAATTCCCTTTCAGGATCAGGCCTGAGAGACTGGAGACAGAGTGGGTTTTTTTATGAGGAATGTGCCGCCACAGGTAGTTTGGTATTGTTGTCTTTGATAAATTCTGGTGTGCAGTTTGCAGGGGTATTGGAGGTTGTTGGCAGGTTTTGTGTTTTGAGCTTTAGGAAGTGGCTTCTGGTGATGAGGTTAGCAAGGTTTGGCGCTTGGTTGAATTTACAAATCACTTTGCACAGCTGGGCCTATGAACTTCACTTAATCAGCCTCCTAGGTACAGAAACTCATGGACTCAATATCCCCAAATCTTAGCTCTAAGCATATGTCAAAGGATGCATAAAAAAAAAACCCCTCTCAAAAAGGGAGTTCTTACAATGGGAGTCCTGAGTTCAGGTAATGCTTTGCAAGCTCCTATCAGTAGCCTTACTGCCGTTTCTCAGGAGCTGCTGTGGATGAGCCAGGTTCCCTAGTTGGTAAATTTGTTGTCTGTTCTCTAGGTTCTCCAGGTGCTGCTTTGGAAAGAGCAGATGGATTTCCTCACACATGTTTACCCAACAGAGGGTGTGGGCAACTGCAGCATCCCAATGGAAACTTCCTATGTTAATCATTGACTACAAGCCTCCTTCAATAAATGTATGTGACTCAGATTTCTGACCTGTTAAAGTGTTAATGGCAAGGTGTGTCTCAGGAAAGAAATCAAGAACCCTAAGATGCAACCCTGTGCAATGAGTTACTGAAATGTTATACAGCCTTGTAGACAAGGGATAAAGAAATTACAGTGAAATAGCTTTGTGGGGTGATTAACTAGGCAAGAGCTAGCTAGAAGTAGCAGGAAGAAATGTAGTGGACAGGCAGATTGTTCCAAAAAAGAAGGGCTTGCTTTGAGTTTTGCCTATATGGGACAAGCACACACACACACCAACTGCAGGTGCTTCCTCAGCCTGACAAAGGGTTTTGCAACCCGAAAGCTGCATCCCAGGCAGCTAAACTGAGTTTACCTGGAGCCTCACAACTCCACTGCAACCAGCAAGCCTCAGGCCTGTCAAAGACTTGATAGGTCTGAGCCTTCCCAAGGCCAGGACTGTGTGCGTGCGTGTGGTAGCTAGAGGTTATGGCACCTCCTACCCACCTTTCACCAGAGGGATTCTTGTTCCTGGCATTTCCTGGAGCCCCACCAGGCCTCCATGACCCTGGCAGAGTGCAGTTTTAGTGGTCATGCCCAGGACCTGGGGCCTGCTTCTTCGCCATAGCCCCAGCCATGAGTGATTGGTGCCTCCTGAATCTGGGAGGGCACCCGCAAAACCCTACGATGGCAGTGCCCTGGTGGGGGGTGGGGGTGGGGGGGCGCACCAGCCCTACCGACAGTATCAGTGTCGGATATCGGGGGGCACCAGCCCCATTGGGGAGGCACATTTACCCCCATGCACCTCCTACCAGCTGCCTATGGCCCCAGCCCATACCTCCAAGTTTGTCCTGGCATGGAAGCTCAGCAGGGAAATGTTCTTCCCCTGTTGGCTGGTGATGCAGTGAGTGCCTCCTCCAGCTCTGAAAGCAGGGCATTAAATGGCTTTTAAAAAATGAAAAAAGAAAATAGGTGCAGACAGAGTGAGGAGGGTGGCATTCACTCCGTCTGCACCTGGAGCTTGGAGAACCCCAGCAGCAGGAGCTTCACCTTCAGGAACACCAGCTTCTCCACCAAACCAGGATTCAAGCGGGTACAGTGGGGTGTTACAACATCCCCAGCGATGCTGAACACCCTGTCACTTGGAACACTGGTGGACAGGACAGGTGTTTGTGGGTAACCGTGGCTAGATCCAGCCACATCTCACTGTGGCTTGCCCAGTAGACCAAGGAGTTGCACAGCAGTGGCTCCACATCCTCAGCAAGACAAGCAGCCACCAAGACTTGAGTGCTACCTGCCTGATGGAGGGTATGGTGCCTCTGGATCCAAGCACTGAAGCCATGCCCTTGGCCCACATTGTCAGCATGTTGTGGTGGAGGAGGAGAATGCATGGATGGCGTGCTAGCATGGGACAGTGGAACCCCTCTTCCATGTCCCCCCCGCCTGTGCCATTCTGTCTCCCTGACTGTCTTCACCAGCACCTCCATCCACTGATTCAGGCTTTGACTGCTTCATACATTGTCCTTCACCCTTGGGTCACACATGGCGGCCAGTATGTGGACCGTACTGGACTGCAAGGGATCAAGCCATTTTCTGATGCCCTCCTTCAGCTGCCTCACCAGTGCCTGCACGTCTGGTGACAGCGGCTTGCTCCAGCCAGGAACACTGATCTCCTGGAAGCTCTCCATTTGGGTCTGAAGTTCCCTCACTATGGGCATCACCTAGCGAAGGAGGCCATTGCCAGTGTTGTGGGTCTTGGTGGCCTTGAGGGAGGGCTTGAGGACCATCAAGATCTCGGAGATGGTATCCCACTAAGCTCTGTTAAGGCTGCTTCTGATCCCAATCTCCCCGAACAAGGCCATCTCATGGATGGCCTTCTGTTGCTCCACCAACCTCTTGAGCATCAAGTATATGCAGTTCCACAGAGTCTCCACATCCTGCATAATTTTGTGCTGTGGGATGTTCAGCTCTGCTTGTTTGTCCCGCAGCATCTTGCCCTCGTTGATGCTCCGGTGGAAGTACCCCACCACCTTCCTGCATTTGGAAATGAGCTTGCTTGTGGTGCTGGCACCGTCACCAGCAGCCCTGTCCCCCTCCAAGGTGTCCCTGACAATGAGGTGGAACTTATGTGCCACACAGCAGATGCCAACAAAGTTGGCACCGCCATATTGACCATATTGACCTCATTGTTGATAACCATGAATCCATGGGTGACCTCACCCTGCCCAACGAACCACGCTTGCACCAAGTGATTCATGGTCCCCATGATCTCTGATGCTGTGTGGGACTCATCCACCACCTGGGCTTGAAGGAGAGCCTACCAACAGCCTGACTGGTAGCACCAGTGCCCTGTGAGGGAGAGGTAGGCTTGATCTCCACCTCAGCTGCTCCAGATGTCCAGATATAAGGCCACCTGTGGACCTGCCTTGTGCAGCTCCTCCCTCAAGTACTCCCTGTATACAGGGAGGGTACAACTGTCCTGCTGAAGGTGGTTTGTGCAGGCACTTGGTAGGATGGGGCCATGAGTCCCATGAGCCACCTGAATCCTGGCTTTTCAACTAAGGAGAAAGGCTGGCCATCAACAGCAAGCATCTCCCCAGTGCTCTGGATGATCTTGCTCACCCTTGCAATGTGACCCCCTTTCTGTCTGCCTTTCACCCACTGTTCCAGGGTGGCCTACCTCTGCTTTGTGGGGACAGGGGCTCTGGACTGAGAGAGGGACTTCCCATTGGGCATCCCCCAGCTGATGCCAGGCTGAGGTGGAGCAAGGGCAAGGGGGTAGTGCCTGGAGAGATGGATCAGCATCCCCATGGTGCTCATGTATTTTGTTCCCTTGTCCCAGCTGGTTTTGGCTCAGCGGTGCAGGCAGACAGCATATGTGGGATCATATAACAGCTCAAAATGATCCCAGACCACACTACCCGCACACTTCTGGGGTGCAGGTGCGTGTGTGGATACTGCACTTTCCCCCTTCTCAGCAGGCAGAGGCACAGCAAGAGGAGGAGCAGACTCTTGCCTCCGCAACCTCTACCTCAGCCTTCTCTGAAGTGCCTTCTAGGGAAGCCCTGGCTCTAGGGGAAACTTGAGCATGATTCCCCTTCCTTCCCCAGAATTTCCCTTGCTATGGCACTCAGCTCCAGCTCTTCCTCTGGCACTGAAAGGCTCAGCATGGGAAGTGAAATGGCAGGGGTGGGGTGGGGGGGAATGGGAGGGAGGAGACTGTCATGCTGGTGCTGCTGCTTGATGCTGTGGTGGTGTGTGGGTGCGGGGGGGTTATGGCTGGTGCTTTTGAAGGGGATGCAGTCTCAGGCACAGGCAGTGGCACTAGCACTGCTCCCCTCTTCTTGCTGCTTGTGGAAGCCTCATCCCTGCTAGTTGTAGGAAAGAGGCTGTCTCAGTTTGGGGGGGAGGGGGCAACTTACACCTCTCCCTCTACCACCTCTTCCGCCCCTGCCTGAAGGCTTGACAGATGCCTTTCCACCATGCTTCATGGTGTGTTTCATAGTGTCTTGCTTTTATACAAATAAAAAAATGTACCTGCATTCCTATATAAATTCTTTAAGGTGTATAGATTTTTATGCTGCAAGATATAAATGTTTCTGCGTTCCTATATAAATTCTGTAAGGTGTGCAGTATATGCCGCAAGGTATAAATGTATCTGCGTTCCTATATAAATTCTCTAAGGTTTATAGTCTTCTATGCTGCAAGGTATAAATGGATCCACATTCCTATGTAAATCCTGTCAGGTGTGCAGTGTATACGGCAAGGTATAAATGTATCTGTGTTTCTATATAAATTTTTTAAGGTGTGTAGTCTTCTATGCTCCAAGGTCTAAATGTATCTGCATTCCTATATAAGTTCTATAAGGTGTGTAGTCTATGCTGTAAAGTATGATTGTATCTGCATTTCTATATAAATTCTCTAAGATGGGTAGTCTATGCCACAAGGTATAAATGTATAGAAATAAAATATAAATGTATCTCCCTTCCTATGTAAATTAAAATCTATAGTGTAATATCCACTATAATTATAAAATTGAAAAGAATATCTCAATTAATATAATAATAAAATATAAGCATCTAGAAGAAAGAAAAAGGTATTCTGGAATCCCTCTTCCTAGGCTAAGCTAGAAAGTAGGAAATCATTCAAACCAATGCCAGTAGTAGCCTTCATTGTCTAACACTTCTGAGCTGCTGGAAGATAGCTCAGTAACTGTCTCCCCAAGGCAGAAAGCAGGCCAGTTCAAACAATGCTGCCTTTTATGCTGTTTTTCCATCCGTCCTCCAGAGCACTGGGATTGGAAGGGACCTCAAGGAAGGATCACAGTCACTGGCCAGCTACACAGTCAGTATGAGAGCAGTCCTTCCCCCTTCTTTTCCCCCTGCCTCTCCTTACTTTCTGTTGCCCTGCAGGCAAGCCCAGCATGAGCTTCGAAACTCAAAACATTTCAAAACTTCTGAAATGTTTTGACTGTCCTCATTTGTTTCGAGGCTGTTTCGAAGCCCTTCATTGCGTTTCGATTTTGCTGTTTCAAGCTCGAAACAAGTCGAAACAACGTTGAAACAAAACATCCCGCAAAATTTCACACAGCCCTAGAAAGCAGCAGGACCGTATTGTCTAAAAATCCAACTACCTTAATGTGACCAAAACCATTGCAAAGTAGCATCAGTCTCCCAGTATCTGGTGAGAGAGGGCATAACCCTCTAAAAGATCAGTTTCAATTCCCTGACTTGCTGTCTCTCAAATTGTGGTCACTCTAGAACCTATCTCGGGGCAGAGAGGACACAAATTACAATAACTAACTGCACATGCAGAAGCCACTTCCTCAATTTTCCAGGGTGCTGAGCACCTGTAAGTTCTACTGGTCGGAGTATGAGTTTTTAGCACTACGTCTGTGCAGCTTTTACATAGCCATAAAAGCCTCAGAAACCTTTCAGGAGCCTCAGGCCAGACAGGCCTGGATTCCATGCACCATACTGCCCAAATGTCATTGAAATGCACTATGTTGAGGGTCAGGGATTTGGTACCTCAGCAACCATAAATGTTAAAAATAAGAGCTCCCCCTCCACTCCAAATCATGAGATTTTTAAGGGAAAAAAATTAATTATTTTAATCTATCATCTGATTTCTCTTCCTTTAGGGGAAAATTACCAACTCCAGTTTGTGTGAGATAACCTCAGGATCCAAATCCCATCCTAAATACAAGTATCAGAACATAGACTAACCCTTCCCCCACTACCACCTTGCCTCCACTGCCAGAAGAGAATTGTGCAGGTGCATGCCTCTGCTATAGGACATATAGGACATACAGGGCCACTGTTCTGTTCCTCTTTAGCACCTTTCTTAACTAGAGGGTGCAGGCCAGTATCCCACCTCCTCTTCCTCTCTCCCTCCTCCCCACCAACTACTCTGTCCTTTATATTCATTTTCTCCTATTTCTGTTCTTTTTCCCATCACGTCTTCTCTTGCTCTGTCAACTGCCTGCATCACCACCCTCCCACATCTCTTCATGTTCTTACTGTCTTATCTCCTGATCCTCTTCCCTCTCCTGTTGTTTGCATATCCCCATTGGCCTGTACATCTACATTCTCTTATCCCCTGCAAGGCCCAGATCTGGTAAGTAAGGACGCCCATTTTCTTTTGACATCACTGTTTTGGAGAATAGGACACCAGTCCCATTGCCAGTAAGGGGGTGATGGTAACCATTTTAGATAAAGACAAGCCTCCACAAGATTCACAGCAGCTATTAGATATGCATGAGAATCCTTAAAAAATTCAAATCTTATGAGACTGACTGTATAATCAGAGAGTTGATGCTGCATCAGTGGCTCTCAAATTCTAGGGCTAAATCCTAGTCCTTTGATGTTAATGGGGTTTTTGTTACTGGTCTGAGTTTGGTCCATTGCTTCTGTTTGTCAGATCGCGCAGTTGAACAGTCAGCCTTGAGACGAACACCCCAGCTTTGATTTCCAGTGGCCAGATTCTGCTCTCAGCTGTATCCCAGTGTAGTTAGGGGTAACTAGGGAAGTCTGTGGAATTACTGCCAAGTAAACCAGAAATAAGTGAAATCAGAATCTTAGCCTCAGTCTCCTAGGAGAGGCCTCTGGACTTCAATTCTCTCATATGGTAGGAACAGTTCCAGGTTTCCCTGGTAACTGTTGCCAGGTGAGACACTCAGAAACAGAATTTATTATCCTGGTTGATAACAGAAGCTATTTCTCCTTAGGGTTGTTTGCAAGCTACATGGTGACTGAGACTCTATTTTGGATAGCAGTGGGCATCACCCTTATGCCATTGTCCTCTATGCCAGAGGTTAGAGAGGCAGAGGAGAATACTGGCCCTGGGAACTTCAGGGGCCATTTTCCTTCTGGAACATAGGTTCCTTAATAGTCAGCACACGTTTGAAATGTCTCATGGCACGTTTATGAGTCACTGCATTCTTTGCTGTCCTAGTGGATGGGGAAGGTTGTGAAGTCATTAAGACCGAAGAGGAGCTGTGGAGCTGGGAGAAGATTGCCAATTCCATCTGACTTGGATTGCTTAGGAACAGTGAGTACGAGTTAGGACTGGCAGCATTTGCATTTTCCAGGACTCATGAAAACTGGTTGGTTATGGTTTAAATTGGTGAAGACAAAGATTGGTTAGGGGTCGAAAGACCGGCTACTGTAAAAGAGGATTAGTAAAGATCAGTGAGAAAAGGGATACCTACCCTAATTTGCACTAGTGAAGACTGACTGTAATCAGGACTAGGTAATGATTTATAGAGAAGAATAGAGAAGATGCAAAGGAAAAGACACAGTTTAATAGATGCATACATATCTGAGATCTGTTTCTGCAAGATTTATGTGGTGCTTTCATAGGATCTGTAAGTGGCAGGATCCACTTACAGTATAAGCTCTGCTTGCTGTCTAGTGGTTATATGGCAAAATTTCCTTCTATAATTTTGTGGTTTAGATACAGTGCTGTGTGGAAAAGAGTTATTTCCTTGAAGTGTCTCTTCCAATAAATGTAAACAAGTCTGCACAAATGGAATGATAAATATGCATGATAAATTACTGCACTGTCCCTTTAAATTCCAGGACAAGTGCTAAATCGGATAATGTGGGCTTAAAACTCTGAGAGTTAATTGCACACAAACACCACAGGGGCGGATTGGAATAGTAAAATAAACTAATGCTTCTCCTGAGGAAAATTTGTTGCTAATGGATCAAGGGCCTTCAGCAACCTGTTATCACAGCTGATGGGGAACAATGATTTAAGGATGATGTATGGCAAAACTTTGTTTCTAAACTGGTATTATTGTTTTCACTGCATGTATGTAGTGATTGACAGAAAGCTAATTAAACTTCAGCTTGCTTTGTAATAATGGCACCATGCGCTGGTATACTACTCACTTTTCAATGGGCATCCATCCCACCAGTTTAACAGGAGGAGGATTAGATTTTCTTTCTCATGTCTTCTCTCCCCTGTGCACATGGGCGCACCTGTCTTAACAACCATAGCATGAAGAAAAGCAGGGACTTGAATTCTAGTGTACAGAAATTAGTGGCTTTTCTTATTTATTGATTGTTGTGCCACTCTCCCTGGAAAGGACTCTCACCAGGTGCAATAAGAACAAGGTAAGTCATAAAAATAGATCAAATAAATTATTTAAAAATTCCCCAAACAGTGCCCCAACACTGAACCCCACTGCCCCTTTACCATTCATAGCTAGCATCTGACAGGCACTTGACTAATATTCACTGATTCATTTTGAAATGCATGGATTTAAACACAGCCTGAGCAGAGGGGACATAAAGACATGAAGAAGTCAGGCAAAAGACACTAGAGTTACAATAATGAGTTACAGACAGACAAAAGTAGGCTGTTTTGCCTTTGAGAATTACTAGTGGGGAGTATGATGCATTCATCATGGCTAGTGCTTCACATGCTAAAGGATGCAAGATTGACTCTTATGCAATTGACACTTACAGTCTCATGTTTTGACTAATTTGGCTCTCGTTTCCAGGAAAGGAGGAGAGTATATCTGTGCCAGCCATCCAGGGCAGACTTGTGTAAAGCTTGCAGCCCCACCCCCTGGGCAGCACGACTAGTTTTCATAGCAGTTTGCTGCTAAGGACTGGGAGCTTTCAGTTCCCTCATATAATTAATTCCAGGAAAGTACCTGCAAGACCTATGCTTTGCTCCCAGGCTTCACAGTGGATTTTACTGGAGCACTTGCTCTGGTACGGTTTAGATTCCCATACTCTAAACTCCCATCTCCTCTTTAGCCAGTTGTCCATATTCCTCTATTTCCTATACAGGGAGAATCTAATATGCAATTTATTTGCATATATCAATAATAACCCTCCAGCTCATTTGGGCCTGGTACAAATATCCTTCAACTTTTTGATAAAATGGATTCTGATCAGCAGCACTGGACTTGAAAGGTTCCTGGAAATGGGAGGTATACTTACACGGCCCTCATTCCTCTAGACAACAGATTCTTAAACAAGGTGTCGTGCATCCTGGGGTGCTTTGAGCTCCTTTCAGGGATACCATGCAGTGTTAGCACCATTAAGTGCACAAGCATAATTCATAAAATAAACCCAGAGATTTCAAATAGGATCCATAGTGCTAAAAAATTCTGACCTGTTTTGGGCTGAGTTCTTTGAAACAAAAAAATTGCTCTATTATTTTTCTGTATTCAAACACAAGTGAAAGCCAAAACATGACATTTTCAGAGGGATATCTTGAGCTGAAAAAGATTGAGAACCACTACTTTAGACCCTTTCATATTATACCAATGAGAATGACAGATAAGATGATTTAACCCCTTCCCCCCAAGTCTTGCTCAGAACAGCCAAGCTACATGCAGCTGTGTTCAATACAATAGCTTGGCTTCAAGAGGTTAAACCTTCAGCCAGCAACTACATTAATCTGTTAATTAAGAGGCTACCTGGTTTAATGTTACAATGTCACTGGACTGTGTGAACTGGAACTGCAGCAAATAGGGCATGCTTGGAAACAATTACACTAAATAAATACATAAAATGGAACTTGTCTTGTTTTTCTTTTAAAAAGAAATCTAGCATGCAAACAGCAAGAAAGCTTTCAATGCCTGAGACATACCATGAGAGCAGCAATGCAATTCACATGCCATTCCCCCACCAGTAGTACAGGCTTGGGTGTAATATGACCCAAGTGTACACCAATATCAACTGCTTCCAATCTAATTGGCACTGAACAGCACAAAATTAATTCAGCACAAAATGTCCTGTTGCCATTCAGCACAAAATGTTGGCTTAATATAATTAAGACCCCAGTGCTGCAGTTAAGAATCATGCTGCCAGAGCTCCTGGCACTCTATGCAGGTGCTACACTGTCTGTCTGGTTGGATTATAGGATCAGAGCCTGAAGTGGCACATGAAAGAGATCTCTGGGAAGCAGGGAAGAATAAAATCCTATAGACATAATATTTTTTTCCACAAACAGAAGCCATTCCCCAATCTGACACCAAGCAAAAAAACATTAAACTGATGCATCTGTACTGAAATAAAAAAACCAAACAGCTTAAGCAGCAAAAATAGGTCCAAGAGCAACAATAAATTCTTATGGTTTTAGACATCTACTATCTTGCTACCAAAATGTGTAAAAGTGTCTGGCTTGCAAATGATTGTGAATCTCTGCTCACCAGGTGAGTTGTATGCTCTCTCTAACTGTTCTGAACTCAAATTTAAAAACTGTTTCATTTGTTAAATGTTTAGTTTGTTAATGTTTTGAGATTCCTATTTAATCCCGCTCCCCTAATCAGACTGTTTACTGCTTCGTTTCAGGAAGTGTATAGAAGGTTTCAGACCACCCTAACCAGCAGTCCGCAGAGCCTCAGCAAACTATGTAGCCATTCCTTAGCACAAATTGTGTTTGAGAAGAGAGTCCTAATCCTAAATGGGTAATAGGGGGAAGGCAGGAATGGGAAACCTGCCTGTCTCTCTGGGGAGACTCAGCTGTCTCCACCTCGGCTCATGACTATATTTGGGAAGCTGACAACTGGCTGCTTGGCATGTTCAAGTGATTTTTTTCCCTCGTAGCAATGCTTCCTTCGGGGTCCTAGTGCAATCGTTTTCCTTCAAACAGATACCTAGGAAAGGAGAGAGACTGACTTATGAACAGCATGTGCTCCCTGGTTGGTGCTTTGGCACTTTAACAAAGGCAAGGGTTCCTTCTCCTATTTCCAAAAGGCTTCTGTTCTCTTTTTACAGAAGCTGAGCTACTGGGCAGGGAATGTTTAAATAGGAAATGCCCATTTGAGTGATTAGAGGCCTGGAGTGAGTCTGTCTCACCATTATACATGGGACAAATTTTTCTGGATGCAGTGTTGTTGCATCATTTCACACAGTGAGAAGGGCCTGCAAAACTTATGCAGAAAACTGTTGGGTTTTGTGCTTAGGGTGAGCTATACTACCAGCCCTGATTGCTCAGAGATCATGAATGAGAAAGGGTTGCAAATAACTTTTGGGCAGCTACTGTTTATTCTATTTTAAGTATTTTTTTTTTAAAGAGGGACAGAAGCAAAATGGTCATCTGATCACAGGAGAATTATGAGGCTGAAGTTGGTTCCTTTTCCCCAGTTTGAAAAAGGAACTAGGAACTGGGAATAAGGGCCTATGTATAAGGACCCAACTTTAGCCTCAGAATTCTCCTGTGATCGGATGAGCATTCTTCAAAAGAGTCCTCAGGTAGAGGAGGCATGTGGTTTGAGATGATCTGAAAAGGATTTTGCCCCATAATCTCAGCCAAATCTCAGCTTTCTATTCAAGACAATGTACTTGATCCATAACATTATTTTACATTTTTATTAGTAAATATACATTTCTGATTAAATTTTAATTCTTTTGTCTAATTCATTACTAACAATCTTTAACTGTGCCAAGATTAGCTTGGAATAAGGAACCAGGAACAAGGAATGAACTTCAACCTCACAGGAGAGCTAGACTCTTTTTTTTTTTTAAAAAAAACAACAACTAAGTATTGTGAGACTTGTGATAAAATAGTGGGACTTAGCAAAATTTGTGGGAAATGCACTGTACTGGGCCTCAGCATGAGTCTAGATTCAAACCTTTGCTGAGCTTTCTGTGTAATCTTAGACAAAGTCCACCCAGAGAAATTATTCTTTATTTGTAAAATGGAAGTAATGCTTTCTTACCTCTTTAGAGAAGCTCTCTACAGCATGAACTGTATGCTACTATGGGCCTGTACAATGCCAAGCACAATGAAGCCTCTAGGTCCTGCTATAATACACAAAATAGTAAGTTTTGAGTTTGGACTGATTTTTCTCTAAAAGTTTCACCAAAAAGATCTCTTGGATATGCAATAGGAATGTCAAATTAGCCTGTTTGCTAGACTCATCTTTCATGCATTAACTTTACCGATTCTTCTTTTTCTTGGGACACTGGTCACATATTTCTAGGTGATGTCATCTTGGCTATACTGTTAGCCTGCACCTACCCAAGAGCAACAGCTCATCTTGCAAGTAGGGCAATTTGCACAGCAGGGCAACTTGCACTGTGCAAAGTTTGCCTGATGGGAACCAACTCATGCTTCACATAGGAATGTGCCAGTTGTGTTCCTTCTCTCCACTTACACAATCACTCCTTATTTATCCCAGTTTCATTTTGTAACTTTTACTCTGCAATAAACTGAGACTTCAAGTGTTCCTCTTTAGTAACCCTCAGGCCAAATTCAATTTTCAGGCAGACACATATGCCAATCCCACCAATTTTAGTGGGAGTGCCAATGGGATTTAGGAGAGAATTCAACATTAGATTTTATCATTGCTTACAGAGCTGTTTTATGGTCTGTTGGTTAAAGTACAAGTCAGGAGAGGATGATCCTGATCCTGATCCTGATCCTGCCCCTGCTAGTGGCTCACAGCAGGCACTACAGGCAAATCCTCTAACCTCTCTGTGCCTGAGGATAATATTTATTTCCTACTGGCTTTTGGGATACTTAATTATTTCCTGTGAAGTGCTTGAGGCCCTTGGACAGAAAGCAGCATTGGAATGCTTTTGCTCTTAAGCAATTGAATTTAAATAATTTATTGTTAAATAGGAAGAGAGAAAATTAAAAATATGACTACTTGAGTTCAGTATCCAGACATTTCTTTGGCAGCTTACCAGAATCCGAAGGGTTGCATTTAATTTGGAGCAGATTGCCAATTGCTCTTACTGTTAATAAAGAGGTAGAGTCATGGCTGTGCTTGGGTGCTTATATGAGGATGGTACTGCGCACAGAGAATCATGCTGCACCCATGTAGAAGAGGAAGTCTGCTATGCTTTGTAGGGTTCCTACATTTTATTATTTTATGCTGGGAGAGGAAAGTGTTGTCATGATAAGGTGTGAATGTTGCTGTACTGTAGTGCCTCAAAAACCTGCAGATAGACCTCTCAACACTTAGAGGATTCCATGGATATGAACAGACAAGGTTCTTTGGGTAGATATGATATCTCTTATTAGACCAACTAAATAGTTGGGAAAATTGTTCTTTGCAAGTTTCAAGCACAAACACCCTTCTGCAGGCATGGGGAGAAGGGTGTTTGTGCACAAAAGCTTGCAAAGAACAATTTTTCCAACTATTTAGTTGGTCTAATAAGAGATATCACATCTACCCAAAGAACCTTGTCTGCCTATGTCCTTAGACCAACAGAGATACAACCAACAACCCATTGACATGAAGGCACATATAAAACGGCCTACTTCCTAAAGGCTCTTTTGGAAAGCAGTCACCTAATGTGGTTTAGAGACCAGATACAGTCACTATAATGGCTTTCTCTACGATTGCCCTTGTACAGGGCGTTTTCTAGAAAGTACTTGGAAAACACCCCCATAGATGAGGTAGCCAGTGGTTCTCTCCACCACTTATCAGAGATCAGAACACAGTTCCTTTGAAGACTTCAAATGTCAGCAGCCTGGTACACTGCTGTCAGGCTTTGGAGCAGAAATGTGGAACAGTTGCTGAAAACCTAATTGCATGTTTACACTGGCTTGCTAAATGGCAAAGCCGGACTGGAGCTCAGTGATAAAGTGCTGTAATTTCTATGTGCTTGGGCAAAGATAGATTATCAGCAGCAGGGTTGAGGACAGAAGTTGGGTCGGGTTTCCCCTGCAGTATAATACAGATCATGTCTTACAAAATACAGATCATGTTTTACAAACCATGGTGTACAAGATGTGGCTATGGTTTTTTGATGAAGGGAGCTACAGAGGTGCCTTAAATAGTGGGCACAGTGTCCCCACAGACTGCAGTTTCTCCAGAAGTTTGAACTGGCAGGCCAGCCTTGCTGCAGAAGCCTGCAGTGACAGCCCTTTTAAAACTACCCAATCTGTCTTCCTAAAATAGGAGAAATTGGCCAACCTCAAGTCCTCCACTGCTGCATCACATCTCTGCCCACCAAAAGAGATGCCAGCAGGTGACTACAGAGCATGCTGTGCAATCCGGCTGTCAGTGAAGATGCTCATAGGTTCCAAAGTCTTGTCAAAGCAGTTATAGTTACCCCAGCACCCACTCACTCAAAAAGGCAGATCTTTGTGAATGGGAGGAGTGATCCCTGCCTGAGGCCAGGGACAGGGATGCTGCAGGGACTGGGCTGAGGCATGTGAGAGATCAGGACAGACGTGGAATGGAACCAGGGGCTGTGATGCCACACCCCTGTCTGTGACCTATGAATACTGCTGAGCTCTGACTAAAGGAGCACAAACACCTTGACCTGCTGGGGGGGAGCAAAGGGTCCCTCTAGTGTCTCTTCAAATAGCAGAGGAGCATTTTTCTTTTTTGGACGGAGCTACCCTATCTGCCCCAAACTCTCAGGTACAGAGAATGTTTGGACACAAGGAGGGAAGCACCAGTAAGCAGCAGTCTTAGGGGAGGCAAGGGCAAGTTTCTTTAAAGTAAACTTTAGGGAACTGCTGAAGAGGGAACGGGCCCCCAAAGGCCTCATACTTCATCGGTTGGGCAGTGGTTCTCTACCCCTGATGGGAGGGGGAGAGAAAACCCTAGGTTTTTTGTTTTAGGGCCTCACTTCGGCTTACCCAGAGGCTCGTGGCCGCCTGCTACAACCCCCCGGAGCCAGTTGTGCCCACGCGGCGCCTACCCACCCGGCTTGTGCCGCCCCTCACCGTCTGGCCGTGGAAAGTGGGCCCGGTCCAAGCGGGGAGGAAGATTTCCGCCCCTCGAGCTAGGCTGAGGCAGCAGCCGGCCTGGGGCTGCGGAAGCCGCCTGCTGTGCTTGGCTCAGCGGCTGTCAGCCGGGGTGGGCAGCGCTGGCGGTCGGACGCGCCCCGCCAGGTCCGCGGCTGGGGGGGAAGCAGTCGGCAGGGGACGGGGGAGTGAAGCAGGAGAGCGCAGGGGAGAGGCGAGGCGAGGCGAGGGTAACGGCCGAGAACCCCGGCGCTGCGCGCCCCGCCCCGCCCCGAAGCGGGCGCTAAGACCGGGCGGCGGCCGCACACCTGCGGCAGCGCCGGGCCGGAGAGGGGCGGGGGGCTCGTGGCGGGGGTGGAGACTCGTGGCAGCCGCCCTGCTCCGCCCCGCCCGGTGCAGTCCCGGGGGGCGGTGATGGCCCCAGCCTCCAGCCGGGCCAGGCCACCGCCACGTGCCCGCCGCAGCGCCCGGAGCCCTTGGCCCTGCCCTGCGGGGAGAAGGAGGAGCGGGCGCAGAGATAGTGGGGCCGCCCCGCCCCGCGGCTCCCAGACCCGGCTTCAGTCGTGCCCTTTCTCTCCGCAGGGGCGGCCGTGACCCGCGCAGCCCGCGCCCGTCGGCGGCGGCGGAGGAGCCCCGCGGCGCTGTCCCGGGGCGGCGCCCGGCCAAGGGGCGGTTCCCGCCGGTCGGGGCAGCAGGACCGGGACGCGCTGGAGTTGCCCTCTTCCCCCTCCCCCGCTGGAGCGGCGTCTGGGCCCGGTGGGATGGCCGTGGGGGGCTGACGGCGCCGCCCCCCGGCCGCGCTGACGGCCCCTAGGCCGGGGCACCGAGGGGGCTGGAGGGGCCCGGGCTTCCCAGGATGGACAGCGCGTGCGAGGGCTCCATCAGGGAGTGCTCGGAGCAGCCGTCCTTCGAGGAGAAGACAGGGGAGCTCCAAGCATCCCCCAAGGCAAAGCTCCCGTTGGGCATCCTCTTTTCCACGCTCCTGTTCTGCGGGGAGTCGGTTGCGGCCGGGATCCTGTGCTTCTCTTACAGCCACTCCGACGACCGCTTCTGGCTGACGCTGACCATCTTCTTCATGGTGTGTCCGTCCATCCTGGTCCAGCTGACGCTCATTTTCATTCACCGGGATTTGACCAGTGATAAGCCACTGATCCTCCTGATGCACCTTCTTCAACTGGGGCCTGTCATCAGGTGAGCAAAGGTGCCTCCAACCTCCCCTGTCCTAAATAGCCCCTGCCCAGCCCCAGGAACCAAATCTGAGATGACTTAGTGGCTTGAATTGGGTCCTCAAACTTTGTGTGACAACTTGGGAAGCTCTTGAGTGTTCACAGCTGGAATCGGTGTCCAGGATGTTGCCAGTGTGCTGCCTGTGTCCCTGCAGTTCTGTGCTGTTCACATTGTTTGCACAGCACTTTGCCACTGGGAAGTATCTTGTGGGATAAATACCAGGGCTACTGGAGGGAGCTTCAGCTGTGGGATAGCTCCTGTCCCTGGCAATGGCTGTGGAGGAGCTCCTTGTATTTCCTGTGGTCCAGGCTAGATATGGGGCCCAGGAACTCATGCTCTTTTTAGTTTCTTTGTGTGAGGTTTCAGACTTTTATGTTCCTTGTCCTCCTCCTCGGAGCAGGCAGAGGGTGCTTCCATAGGGTCAAGTAAAGTTTTAGAATGATGTCATTTTTAGCAAAATCTCCAAAGGCATTTAATTATCCCAGAATAGCTCCTGTTCCCTGTCTGCACCTCTGCCCACAGGCAGTCCTTCCTCCTCACCCTTAGCTGTACCTCTCTTCCTCATAACACTTTTGCCTGTAAACCACAGGAGTTTCTAGAGAGCTTGCTCCTCTCTGGTATTGCCACGTTGACCTGAGAGAGGCCTGCTGGAGCTTATCAAGGGACCTTATCTGGTTTCTGCCCTCCTATCACATCCTCTCCACTCCTGTTCCCCTTACAGTTGAAGTCTCCCTCTCTGTCTATCTGGAGGGAGGGTGGAGTTACTGTCTCTGTAAGCTTGTACCCAGGCTCTCTAACAAAGGTCTCCTTTTCATAGCTGCTTTTCTCAGACAGCACTTCCCTTTCCTTCAGTTTTGTGAGATTGTTAAAGAGACCAGGAAGAGTTGGCTTGTGACATCTGTGTACTAGCAACTCTGTGGGCATGGGAATGAAGCTTCTGACTAAAGGAAGGCAGCTGCTGCCTTGGGTTTGATGCTGTGAGGTGTGGGGGAAGAGCATGTGGCAGTGTGAGAACTGGAATAGAAAACTTACAGTATATGTGCATGACTGGCGAGAGAGCACCCCAGCTAATTGCAGTCCTCAGCCCAAAAGATAGTGGAGAAGGAGTTGGCAGCAGAAGAGGCAGGAAACAGTGAGGAAAGATACCTGCATCCCATTCTTGGACAATGACTGATGGACACTGCGCTCAAGATGGAAGCTACTCCCATTATTAATTCTGTCAACTCCATCCGGCAACACCGCCTGTTTTTACATAAAATTAGGTGATGCAAAAAGCCATGCCAGCTGCATCAGAGCTCATTAAAGGCATAAAGCTATATAAAAACCTGTTTATTTCTAGCTAGGCTGCATAACAGACTAGGTGTGTCTCAGCCTCTCCCACTGGCTTCCCTGAAAGGGTGGGGCTCACACTTTGCCCTGGGATGCAGTCAGGTAGTGTTTTTAGTTGTCTCCATGGAGAGCTGGGAAGGAGATGAGCAGAGCCAAGCAATGCAGCATGCAGCTTGTATCAAAACAGCTAGTTCGGAGATGTACCCAGAAGCCCCCAGGGACTTGAGCTGTTGCTACATCCTGTCACAGGAAGCTGAGAAGGGGCAATCCCATGGTGTCCCTCTCATGAAGTCATACTAATGGGCTCATGTTCCATTTTGCATAGGTTCTAAAGAGAAAACACTATCCTTAACACTGAATTTCCAGGGTTTGGGCAACTTCACTCTGGTCACCTAATAAGAGTTAAATGGTTTTTGTAACACATTGCCAAGTCCTACAGTAGCACAGCTTGTACCATTACAGGCCACCTGCAGGTTTTCTTGAGTATGACACCTTGCATGAAATGCCTTGATTCTCATTACTACATGATATTTCTCTATATAAAACCATGTGGTAGAATTTCTCTATGGTGGGTCAGTGCTGCATATGGCTTCCATGCATTTCAGCTGCAGAGGGCCAAATGCAGAGTGTCTGCAGTGCCTCTTACAGTGCTTGCAAGCATCTTGTTCTTGTGAGAGACATTCAGGGCTATTCCACAGAAAGCTGCCTGGTTTATGCAAATTATTTCAAACAAAGCCTTGCAGTCAAAGCTGACTGGAGCTGAACATATTGTTTCACCTGGTTTTGATGAAATGCCATAAATCATCTCTGATTCACTTGAAGCTTGTCCTTTTGGAGCAGCTGGGTTTCATACTGTTGTCACAAAACATGATCCAGGTGAGGCTTAGGCTTTTGTAAGAGACATTCTACAAAGATCTAATTCCACCTTGATCTGAAAAACAGCAGTTGCTTTTGTTACATTAACTTTCCTAGTAAAACTTCCACCCCTTGTCCTAGAGGTCCTTAGTTTTCAAGCAGAAGCCAAGCCTACACAGATGTTAGTTTTCTTCAGCAGACCACTTTGAACACATGCATTTTTCTTGGCTGATGGAGATCATGCGGCTCAGGTGGGCTGGAGTTCAAATGCTGAACTGATGAGGCTGGCACTGAAGCAGCGAAGTGGCGGATTTAGACAGAAGCCCAAACCCCTGCATGTTTCAGAGATGTACTGTAGGGAGGAGTCTCCAGGTCCGGCAAAGCCAACCATAAGCTTCCACCAAAAACATAGCCGAGGGACTTTTTCCCAACTCTCTGTATACTGTACTAGGAACAGTTGTGGGCTGGCTGAGGAAAGAGTCCTGCTTCCTGCAGAAGATAAAACACAATGCACAAACAATTTTTTTGGCCTGCAGGACCTGTTATCCCAGTAGGGTATGAATGGACATCACACACACATACGCAAACTTAGTACCTCGCTATTTTCAAGCCTGGCAGCAGAAGAGGCAGCATTCTGTGTTATATGCTTCCCACAATGCAAACCTAGTGCTCTGTCCTTCAATATCTGCATCAGGATGGTGTTTGCCATGCTGCGCTCTCTTGCCCAGCTGCCTGAGTGGGAGCAGCAACATTCTGAGTAGAAGTGGGGCACGTGCTCTCTACGGCCTTATGACTATGGGCATGTGTGGCACTGGCAGCTCAGGAAGTTAAGATACTGGGGACCCCAGTGAGCATCACAAGGATGGTGCTGTCCACATCAGATGAGGAAGTGGAAGATGGGATACTGCTGACATGGAGGGGCTTGCATGGAGGGTTTTTGTGCTGACTGGGCTGATGGGCTGCTTTGTTTGTGCAGGTGTGTGGAAGCCCTGGTGGTTTACTGCACCTCAGGGAAAGAGGAGGAGCCTTATGTCACCATCACACGTAAGAAGAAACTCAAGAAAGGCTATGAAGTGGAGATGGAGCAGGAGGTCGGCCACACCGTCCGCAGGCTGGTCACACATCGCAATGCCTTCAACCGTGTGGCAGTGATCCAGGCCTTCCTGGGCTCCACCCCACAGCTCACACTGCAGCTCTACATCAGCATCATCGAGAAATACGTTCCTATTGCCAGAGGTAAAGAAGAAACAGGGCAGCACAGTTAGTAAGGAGTGAGGCTCAGGAAAGAGGCTTGGAGTCTTGAGTGCTCCTCTGTCTCCGAAG
Source organism: Crocodylus siamensis (assembly GCF_052110815.1). Classification (NCBI taxonomy): domain Eukaryota; kingdom Metazoa; phylum Chordata; order Crocodylia; family Crocodylidae; genus Crocodylus; species Crocodylus siamensis. The sequence continues at coordinate 38,728,123 of NC_143402.1, read as the reverse complement.
AGCCTGCCAGTATACAGTGGAAATATGAGAATGGGCTAGACCTCTGATTCACCCTGCAACACTGGAAAGTAATGGCTCCCAGGACAGAAGGTGGTACCAGTGCCACAACAGGCTAGCAGAGGAGGTGCATAGCAGTGCAGTACACACTTGAAATTACAGCAGCTATTTGGGTAGTACAATCAGACCTGTAGGTGATGTCCTTCCAGATCCTGTTACAGGCAGGAGCATAGTCCTGAGCAGGTTAGGGGGGCACATCTAAATCAGATGTGGTGGACAGTAGCTGGTACGGCCAATGTGCGAGTCTTCTCAGTGTGATATACTGCCTGAAATGGTTGGGAACCAGCTTTGTTTATCTTCCATGTAGGATTCTACTTGTTCTAGGTTAGAACAAATACCTGTCAGGTAGGTGTAGGATGGATGGTTCAGCAGTTGGGCAGTGGACTGGGTTTAGGATACCTGGGTCCTTGGCTTAGCCACAGGCTGTCTGTATGGCATTAGGAGAATTGCATAATCTCTTTTTTCCCAGTTTGTAAACTAGGAATAATACTTTCCTACCTCACAGGAATGTTGTGAAGCCATAGTCTGTTAATGAATGTGAGATGCTCTGATACTATGGTGATTATGGCAGAAGAAAAAGTAAGTCAGCCACCTCCCCAGGGCATAGTAACCTAAGGCTTCAGCAGCTCTCATCACTGGAGGAGAGATGTTTCTGTCTGCATCTCCTGGAGAAATTTTCTGACCAAGAGTTCATCATCTTGCGCTTTAAAAAAACCCAATTTCAGTCAACTTAAATTGAATGCATCTTAATGCTGGTTAAATCCTCCCACTAGGCGTATATTTGCTACTGCAGCTGCATCCCAGCTGATGGCTGTTGTGGTGTCTACTGAACACCATAAAGCTGCCTGAGCCCAAATTCAGCAGTCACTTGGTTGGCTGAGTAACCCTGCAGATCTCCAGAGCACTACTCACATGCCTGAAGTCATTTCTGTGTTTAAATGTTTGCCATGTCACAGCAGGGCATACAGCCAGCTCCTAACTTAACAGGGTCAGTGTGTCTACAAGCTACAGAAACAGCAGTTCAGTTTGACTTTAAAACAATATTTTAACAAGCCTCATGAAGAGAAAAGTTCATGACATTTCTTTGTTTTAACTTGTGATTAAGATTCCAGTTTTGTTGAAACTTTGCCAGTGATACTGGGATCCCAAATATTTGTTGAAGTAGGGGACCCAGGAAAGGAAAGAGACTAAGGACCAAAATGAACCCCAGCATAAGCCACTAGTATAAATAATGTCAAGAACATTTAAGCTGATCCATTCAGTTGTGACTTTTAATTTACAGTTAGGGGTGTATTAGGAGACCATCACCGTGGGAGTAGTTCATATATTTCTGTGGGTGCTTCTGTCTCAGGGTCTTACCCAGTGTGGTCAGAAGGTGAGTTTTACTCTTATGTTGTAGATCCTTTCTATCATGCAAAAAAGGCTTCAGAAGCATAAAGCCATCATTCCACATAGAGTTCTTCCTGGTGTGGGCACTACAGCCATCAGCTCTGAGGTTTCTTTTGAGCTCTTTATTAGCTCTGATTTAGAAGATTTGTCAAGAATAGAGTAGGGATGAGGAGGCTGTGCTGGGGGTGATGCCAGAGGTCACATCAGTGTGAAGAACCTGGGCAGGCCAGTGAGGCTGTGGGGACGTAGACCCCAGGAGTCTCTCTCTGTCCTGCAACAGTCTAGGACTAACAGGGAACATAACTGATTGAGAAACACTGAAAAACTATTCCCTCTCAGATTGCAAGTTGTGTGTAATTTTTCCTACTACCACAGCACAGAATCTCCCCTTGGGTGAAGTTGTGTGCTCCAAGCCAGCTGCCTCTGTAATTTCACATGCCCAAGGTCTCATTACTTGTTCCATGCCACCCTCATTCTCCCCAACAAAGGCTCCAATTAAAAAATGTATTTAAATAAGGCTTTAAGAGATTTCCTGACTAGGGATTTTTTTCTGAAGCTGGATCATATGATACTGATCTGAGAAGTAGCATCTGATATGACAATAAAAACAGTTGAGGAAAGAATGATTCTTGTAAACATTTCTGCCTGTGTCCAAGCAGTCCCACTGAGTTTGACCCTTGCTGGTATAAAACATAGTGATTTCAGCTGAGTTGTCAACTTATGCAGGTCAAGGATATGGTCTATATATTGTGAATGGATGGCTCCTGCAAATCAAGTAAGACAAGTGTTTTTGCAGGCTCTGGCTCAGGATGGGTAAAATCCATTTGATGCCGTCGCAAAAGCAAGATGGCTGGAGGACATCCAGGTTCGCGTTGGGTTTTGTCACAGGTTTTCTGCTGACCTAGAGCAAGCTCGTTAACCTGTGACTCCATTTCCCCAGCTGTAACATAGAAATAATATTATGGAGATGCCTCCTACAGGTGTGGCGAGGCTGGGCTAATTAATGTTTGTGGAGCACCATGAACTGCACTGGTGCAAAGAGCTCTAGATACCCAAAATAGTATTGTTAGGTCTAATAGCGAGGGAGCAAGGTCAGGCCCTTAAACACTAAACGCAGATCTAAGCCTTTAAAACTCCCTGTGTACAGAAGCTGTAACCTTTTACTTTACTAGGCGATGTGAAGCTGGCATGATTACTTCATTGCATGAGCTGACTGGCTAAGAAAGCGGAGAGTCCCATTTCTGTATAAATCACACAAGCCTCAGTCTCCTCTTCTCTAGACATAATAAGTCCAGTTCCCTCAGTTTTTCCTCATAAGTCATGTCTGCCAGCCCCCTCATCATTTTGTTGCCCTCTGCTAGACTCCAATTTGTCCACATCCTTTCTGTAGTGGGGGGCCCAAAACTTAACACAGTACTCCAGATGTGGACTCGCCAGTGCTGAACAGAGGGAAATATCACCTCCCTTGACCTACTGGCAACACACCTACCAATGCAGCCCAGTATGCCATTTGCCTTCTTGGCAACAAGGACACACTGTTGGCTCAGATTTGGCTTATTGCCCACTGTAACCCCCCGGTCCTTTTCTGCAGAGCTGCTGCCCAGCCAGTCATCCCCCAGCCTGTACTGGTGTATGGGATTGTTCTGTCCTAAGTGTAAGGATTTGGACTTGTCCTTGTTGAACCTCATGAGATTGCTTTTGGCCCAATACTCCAATTTGTCTAGATCACTCTGAATCCTAGTCCTATCCTCCAGCTTATCTACTACTCCCCCAGCTTAGTGTCATCTGTAAACTTGCTGAGGGTACACTCTGTGCCATCTTCCAGGTCGTTAATGAAGACGATGAACAAAACCCCGCCCCAGGACCAACCCCTGGATCACTCCAGTTGATGTTAGCTGCCAGCTACACATTGAGCCATTGATTACTACTCACTGAGCCTAATGCTCCAGCCAGTTTTCTATCCACCTTACAGTCTATTAATCCAGCCCATAATTCCTTAGCTTGCCTGCAAGAATGCTGTGAGAGACCATATCAAAAGCCTTGCTAAAATCAAGGTATACCACATCCACTGGTCATCCCACATTCACAGAGCCAGTCACCTAGTCATAGAAGGCAATCAGGTTGGTCAGGCATGACTTGCCTCGGTGACTCCATGTTGACTATTCCTAATCACCTTTTTCTCCTCCAAGTGCTTAGAAATGGATTTCTTGAGGATCTGCTCCATGATTTTTCCCAGGACTGAGGTGAGGCTGACTGGTCTGTAGTTCCCTGGATCCTCCTCCTTCCCTTTCTTAAATATGGGGACTAGGTTTGCTGTTTTCCAATCATCCGGGTTCTCTCCTGATTGCCATGAGTTTTGAAGATGATGGCCAATGGCTCTGCAATCACATCAGCCTACTCCCTCAGCATCCTACTGTCATAGGACAGTAGGTAACAGAAAAAGGTGGACATAAGACTTGGTCCAACACAACTCACGCAACAGATTAGCAACTGCCCTTTGGCAAGTCTGAACATGTTAGGTTTGATTGAAAACAGTGTGAATGCAGTAAATGTTACTCTAACTCAGAAGCAGTTAAAAGTCTAATTTCATTATTGTACAGGGAAGAGGAAAAGCCAGCTAGGCTTTCCGACTGCCCTGCAACCACCCCTCTTCTCAGCTGAGCCATTGGCTATCCAGATTCCAGTGATGGCTCAGTACAGGTGTCTCACAGCACTGGGCCCATAGGTTGTTACATCTGGTCATCCCTGGCCCAACACAGGCGTTTACCCTTAGTTAAGAGGCCGGTATCAGGCCTTGCATAAAGGTGTTGTTGTGGCTTTGGGTCTGATTGCATGGGGCTCCATTTGACTTATCTGCTGGAGGGAGATGGGAGTTATTAGCTCAGATGGGGTGAGGAGTGGATGGGACATTAACCTTCTGCTGAGGGCCTACCTGCTTAGCCCATGATAAGGATTGCAAGTGTTCCCACTTACACTGGACAGGAAAAGAGGTCAGTGCCTGCACTTAAGCTATAAACAGATGTCCTTAGAACAGATCAGATGTGTTAGGATGTGTCCTGGCACAGCTGATCCACTTCACTGGGTGACACGCATTCCCCATTGTCCCACAGGATGAAGACCCTGGTGCTTCAAGGGCTTGACCCTGTGGGACAGCTGCAAACAGGGGAACCAACTCAGGGTATACTTCTGCAAATGAGGGAACCCTGAGTCAGGGTGTGGCAGCAAGCAAGGGATTTTCAGGGAGTTTAAGTGAGGAACTTGGGCATGTACTCCTGGGGCTACAGGGGCCCAATCCTGCACACACCTCTGCAGGGAAATTCTATGAATACACAGGATCAGGCCCCTGAAGCCCCAGGGCAGCTGGAGAGCAAACGGATGTCCACCACAAAAAAACAGCACAAATTTATATTACCTGTTGTGGCCACAATTTTGGTCATTTGTGATGCAACAAGGGGTGTGGACATCTGTTTGCTTGGGCTTCGTGCTGTTAGAAAAATGTTCATGGCGGCACAAAGGTGACATCTGTTTTCAGCCTTATACATACAAGATCATACAGCAGGCTTGCTGGAACAGATTCAGGACGTGCTGGATGTACTGCATCTGCCAGGGCTTGTTCTCAGCAGGGACATTCCTTTCCCAATTGGGATCATCTCTTAATCATGTTCTTTCTGTGCTCTCAGGGGCCCTGCTTCTGCTTGCTACAAGTTGTGTTGTAGCATTTCCCCAGTGACTTCTCCAGCCCCTGGTTTCCACCCATGAGCCATCCCTCCCCAGGGCCCACTTGCACTTGCCATGACCTTTCCCTCCCCAGTACCTGCTGACCCCCTGAGACCTATGTGCCTTACATGTAGATCTGTTTGGATAATGTGGAGAAGGGAGGGTGCAAGCCAGTGCAGCAGTGTGCTGTGCATTACTATATGTAACCCTGTCTGACTGCCCATAGTCACTACCTTCCCATCCCTCCCTTGCAGCTGTCCTGATGGGCATCTGTCTGGTGTCAGTCACCTATGGGGCACTGGTCTGCAACGTTTTGGCCATCCAGATCAAGTATGACGACTACAAGGTCCACCTGCGGCCCCTGGCGTTCCTCTGCATTGTCTTGTGGCGCAGCCTGGAGATCTCTACCCGTGTGGCTGTCCTCGTGCTCTTCTGCACTGTCTTCAAGCACTGGATTATCCCCATAGCCTTAGCCAACCTGCTGGTTGTCTTCTTCCTGCCATGGGTACAGTTCTGGCGGAGTGGCACGCAGTTGCCTGACAACATCGAGAAGAACTTCAGCCGGGTGGGCACTGTGGTGGTGCTGTGTTCTGTTACTCTGCTGTATGCTGGCATCAACATATTCTGCTGGTCAGCTGTACAGTTGAAGCTGGCTGACAGGGACCTTATAGACAAGTCACAGAACTGGAGCCGCCTGGCCCTGTACTACAGTGTGCGGCTGGTGGAGAATGCCATCCTCCTTGTCCTCTGGTACCTCTTCAAGACAGATGTGTATGAGTACATCTGTGCCCCACTACTGGTGTTGCAGCTGTTGGTGGGCTACTGTCTAGCTATCTGCTTTATGCTCTTCTTCTTCCAGTACCTGCACCCATGCCGCCAGCTCTTCAGGCATAATGTCTCAGACTTTCTGCACTGTGTCTGTTGCCAGAAAATGGTGTTGGCAGAGCCTGCAAATCTTGAAACCCCATATGAGCCTGGTGTGAGGCACAGCATTGTTTGATGTGCTCAGCAGAGGAAAGATTCAAGCCCATGACCTGTGCTGAGATAGTGACTGAGGTGCAGTGCTAGCCAGGTGTCTAGCTGTGATGTGCCTGTTTACAGACAATGTTGGGGGAGGAGAATGTTGGCAAACATTTAGCAATGCCGTGATTTGTGAGGAGGATGGTCGTCAGGCTAGGTCCAAGGACCCTCACAACTAACCATTTGCACAAGGTGAGCTAAGCTGAATTCAGGCAGAATTGCCCTGGGCTGCCTCTGCTGCAGTGCTCTGTGCTCTGAACTCACTGGGGCCTGTGACCAAGTGTTGGTTGTGCCCTGGGGATGGCTGTGTGGAAGAGAGAGGAGAATCCTGTCTCTTCATGCTCTTCCTCTAGACAGTAGCTTTTTACTGAGAGGGACAAATGTGGTCTTTGTTGTGACATCCATACTCAATGACTAACATACATGCACATCCAAACCCCTCAAGAAAACCTCTCTTGGGACAGGAGGCCAGTTGCTGTGAATGTTGCTCTTCCAGAGCTTGTTCCCCACTAACACCCTCCATCAAGCACTAATTACCACCAAAATGGGTGCCTGCACTGCAGTGGAGCTTTGCAGCTCTATGTAAGTCCATGTATCCCTAGACACCACCACAGCCCCATGCCTGTGCCTGGCACTGCACTTCTCAACTCCACATTGGCAGAAGGGAAGCCCTTCAAGATCACAACCTGCCCCAACCCATGGTGCTGTCTTACTGGTTATTACTGTATAGTTGTTAACCTCCAAAAGGATGAATCTTGAAGTTGAGGTGGTGGTAAATGTTTTGTGTTGGTTTTAAAGGAACTGATCTCACTGCTCTGGCTTCTATCTCTTTTGTGGTTGGTTTCACATGTTTGAACTTGAAAAGGCTGAGGGATCCAGTGATCCACTTTTAGAGGTTAGAGAGAGAAGAATTTTCCCCCCTTTTTGTTCCCTTGTTCTGTCTGTTTCACTGTGCTGCAGTAAGATCCTGGACATGTCCTCTTTTTTAGCCTCCTGTCCTCCTGTCTGGGCAGGTTTTTAAAATGTAAGCAAATGTCCAGGTTTTTGCTCTGCTTCTGGCTTTTTCCAGGCACTTCAGCTTGGCTGCTTGGGTCTGGGGGCAGCGGGGCAAAGTGACTGGCTGTCTGGGGATCACATGCTCTGCGCACAGGCCTGGCAGTTGCTTGCAGGCAAGAGAGACAGAGAGAGAGTGTGTGCATGCAGCCACATGCGAACTGTGTGGGCAGCAGGGCTTGGTGGGGAGGGCGACTGTGGGTCAGTAGTGAGGGGCACCAGCAGGGCTGGTGGGGAGGCAGTGGGATGCGGTCAGAAGTGATGGGCACTGGCAAAGCTGGGGGGCAGGGTACAGTGGGTCAGGACTGAGAGGCTGCAGCAGGGTTGGGAGAGCTGTGGCTTAACAGTGAGGGGCTGAGACAGGGCACAGGCATATCCCCACCCTCACAATCATATACTCCTTCCCCCTCTTCTGCCCCTCCGCCCCCTGCTCCCCACAAGTGTCCTCTTTTTTGATACTGAAAATATGGTGACCCTATGCTGCAGTATGATGTATGTAGGTCCCTTTCTCTTTATGTTAGTAATGTGTCCAGACCAAACCCTGGATCTTGGAAACAAGGATCAAGATGCCAACAGCTCCTCAGTTTCCATACAAGGCTGAAACAAAGCCTCAGACAGAAAGCTCCCTGTATTCTGGGAGAGGTGTGGCTTCAGACTTAACTAGTAAGATACCCATCATCTACAACATGATATTTATAATTGCTGTTTACCAGTTTCCTTCCTCCTTCCTGGTTATGTCTCTGGAGGATGGAGCATCCTCTTCTGGGAGACATGTGGAAACGCAGTCTCACATTTGCCATTAAGTTAAGACCCATAATGAAATGAAATGTCATTATCCCACCGTAGTTCAAAGGAGAGGGAATCCCCACGAGCAGAGAGATCAGAGCAACAGAACATGTCTCAGCATGTGGTTCCATGTATATATGACAAAGGTGGGGCATGTTGTCCATACAAGCCATGGCAGGAGTGCCCAAAGCCTATGCAGCTGCCAGAGTTCAAAGCAAGCTGGAGTGAATTTCTCTATTTCCAGACTTCTGCAAGGTAAGTGCTACATGCTGTTCCTGCCAGCGGGGCTGAGGTCACTTATCCCCATGAGCAGAGGCCCTAGAATTTGCCCCTGACAGCTGATAAGCCAGAGACAACAAAGGAAGACTAAACACAATATCAGCCTTGTAATCCTAACCCCATTGCCCTCAGCCCTAGCTGGCTTAGCATCCACTGCTGCTGAGGCACAGCCAGGAGAGTGTGGCCTCACTTCCACCCTTATTCCAGCAGAAGCAGAAGCTTGCCTACCCATGGGCTGGTGTGGGAAATTACTCAGCAGCAGATGGCCAGAGGCAGGTTTCACTTTGAACCACCATGGCTGAGAGTGTTAGAGGAGGCTGTTGCTACAGAGGGGTGTGGAACAATTGCTAACTTGCCTAACTTGTTCTTCTGGTGAGACAAAGCAGAGACCTGCAGCCTACAAGAGCAGCTGGGCTTATCACTCATGTGGTTAATGTCTTCTGTATTACACAAACAGGCACCCTGCTAATTAGCTGGATTGCCTCAGCTCTGAGGAACACAGATAGTAGAGTTTATTTTAGCCAAACCAGTGGGGCAGAGAGACAATAGATTAGTCAACATGGTGGGAATTCTGCCAAACACCCAAAAGATGTTGAAAATGCAGGGATTTCCATTGCCAGGCCCCAAAATGCCATAACAGATGTCAGATGGGATCACAGTGGGGATGGTATGTCCTTTGGGGAATGGATATCTGAAAATCTAGTTCCTTCCCTGCTGAACGAGTCCTCCTGGAATGGCAGGCATTCACTCAGAATGGTCTGGAACCACAAGCAAGGTACTGCTCTGTGCTGAATTGATTCACTGAATGGGTAGAGTGTTTGGAGAGAAGAGAATAGCACCTGTATATCAGTAGCACTGTAGAGAGTTCCTGCTCAACAGGGATGCTTTTCATTGCTGCACTCCATCTCCAGCAACAGCCTTCTACTAGATTTTATCATCATCCTGACTGAAGTAGCTGTGTAATGTATATACCTGTATTGAGAGGCAACCCCTCTATCAGACAGCTTTTAGACCAAGAGAAAGCAGATGTGTGGGGTGGTGATAGGTGGGAATTACCTGCACAAGCAGAAAGAGTGGGTTAGTGGCAGAACCCCAGGTCCTGATTCCAAGTCCATGACCCTACCCACTGGCTCTCTCCTCCAGTTCTGTTCTCTGACTCAGTTTCTTGAGTCCCATTGACATCTTCAACTAGCCAGTTAGTCTGAGGATGGTAAACCAAGATCCTCAAATGCTTGATCTTAAGAGCTCAGCATGTAATTTGGGGACATGGGACATAACATTAGACCCTTGGTCTTTCACTTTCCCAGGGAATCCCCATTGTGGAAATCCAGTTAATCAACTCTTCCGCTACTCTCAGGGACAGTGTCAGGATGCCGCATGGCATAGTCAGTAATGACAAGCAAGAACTGGTGTCCACTTGCACTTTTGGGCAGAGGGCCCACAACATCTAATGTGATGTGCAAAAATGGCTTGGTGATGACCAGCATCACTCACAAAGGCACTTTGGGGTGTTTCTTCTGGCTCACCCTTTGACACTTGGGGCAAGCTACGCAAAATGGTTTGACTTCCTCATAAAGATAAGGCCATAAAAACCAGCAGAGAAAAGAGCCTCTGTCTTCTCCTTCACTGGATGTCCTCCCAGGGGGTTTGCATAGGCCAGGCTCAAAAGACTGAGACACCATCATCTGCACTATCCCCTTCTCGCATGCCCTGTTTAATTCTATATAAAAGTCCCTTCCTGACCTAAACCGGGGTAAGCTGTCACACAGATCAAGGTGAATTACCTCCTGCTCTCTCTCCTGCTAGCTCAGTTTCAAATATAGATTGAAAGGCCAGTTTCTCCCTTTGAGCCTCCTGGAATTGGGTACTACTTGTGAGACCCTCTGTATCAAAGGTATATTCTTCATAGTCATTGACTTGTTACGTCTCATCTTCTCCAATCAGACCCATTTGAGTCCTGCCTTTGGACCTGATTATATCCAGAATGTCGTAAATCTTGTGCAAATCTCTACCCAACACCACTGGGTATGTCAGGTCCAGCACCATCCCTACTGGCATTTCTCAGGTGAGACTGTGTGCTGTCACCTGAACGCTTTGCCTGGAGTAAATCGAGGCTTGCCCATGCATGTAAATCATCTTTATAGCACTGTAGACTGTTTGTGGGGTACCAGGTCCACCCTTACTAGGGTTTGTACACACCCCATGTCCAAAATAGCTTGTACCAGTCTCCCAGCTACACTGACCATGACTGTGGGTTTTTTCTGGGTAGCATCAGTTGTGGCCTTCCCCAAGATGCAGTCCATCATTTCAATCTGGGGGCCCTCCTGTGGGGTGGGTCTGCTCCCCTTTGGTTCTGCCCAAGATTTAGTAGAGGGTGGATATGGTTGGGGGCCAGCAAAACAGTCCCTGGCTATCAGCCCCATTCTCCTGCAGTGGAAGCATACTATTCCTTGTGGTGAAGATCTCCTTGGTTCTTTATTCTCCTGTTCCACCCTCTTGGGCATCCTGGAAGTGGCAGGTTGCCCCACTTTAACAATCTGCTCCCTTGGTGGGTCTCCCTGGGCACTATCGAAGTCCTCAGCAAGGCACAGGACCTCAGCCAAGGTCTTTGGGCAATGACATTGAAGCCACTTTTGAATATTTTCCTTTAGGTCAGAAAGGAATTGCTCCATGAGGATGCTATCATGTATCTCTTCCTTGGACGTAATTGCAGGTTTCAACCATTTATCCAAGATGTCCTCCAGGCTTTGCAGTCTTCTCTTGGGGATTGTCCTCCCTTCTCTTCTTCATCCTAAACAGTTGGTGGTACTATTCAGGGGTGATATCCAACTGTTACAGGATTTTATTTTTAACCTTATAGTCTTGAGCATCTATTCTCAGCATCAACCAGTAGGCCTCCTGAGCCTAACCAACAAGGAGAACTCCCAGCTTACTAACCCATTTTTGCTTTATCCAACCCTGCCAAGACTACCACCTATCTTCCCAGGTCATTTTTGGAACCTTAAACCCTGTCATGTTCCATTGGACCCAGTCTTGCTGTTGTACTACGTTCTCATCCAACACGATCTGTCAAGCAGTCTGTTGTTGCTGCTGCTGTAAAATTTGTCCCATTAGAATCAGGGTCTGTCAAAAGGCATCCACCCCTGCTATTGCCCCTGGTTGCAGGTCCTTGACTTCTTCCCGGGCTGGGACTGGGTCTAAGTTCCCAGCCAAAGCACCAAATTGTCGGGGGTAGGTGCCGTATGGCTTAGGCCATCTCTGACCTGACATCTTACCAGAGGACTACATCAGGATGTGGGTCAATGCTACCACAGCCACTCCTCAGTGTTATCTTTATTGCCTGCCACATCTTTGATCTTCTTTAAAGTTGGGAGTTGGTTATCTTGGCTGATTAGGTTTGGGCCTATTGGAGTAATTTCTAGGTTGCAGGAGTTTCTTCATGGGGCTCCACTTCACCTTACACTTCACCCTTACCACATCCTAAATGTTATCCAATTTCTTCTTTTGGGCCATGACTCCTTGTCACAAGTATGGCAGTCTTTCCAGTGCTGCCAGGATCCTTGTAATCAGTTCAGTAGAAGTCCACCAGCAGCTCAGTCCTGTTTGATCTGCCATTCATTCAGGGTTCATCCCCTTCTATTAATTGACCAACAGCCTTCAGAAGCAAATCAGCTTAAATAAATTCCCTTTATTCCTTTACCATCTCAAAAGGTGCATCATCTGAGGTACCTTCAGTCAGGATTTATCCCCTTTTAACAATTCATTAGCAGTCCCAAATGGAAATCAACTCAAGTCCAAGCATTCATTAGGAGTTGATTCCCCTCTTTCAATTCATTTAGCTGTCCGTAATGGAAAATCAACTAAAGAGATGAATTCACATCTGGATGGCTCTACTGCCCCGTCCATGGAAGGCTCAGGCTCCCATGCCACACATCACCCATCTCCTCGGGTGCCTACTTCAGCCTGGGACTTCAATCCTTCTTCAGGCAAGCCATCCCAGCATTCTGTGGGTGACCCTCATGTCCTTTGGTAGTCCTCTGACCACTCATGTCTGTTGTCATGCGCTCCTTCACCACAGCTTGCTGCAGGCTGGTGCAAACAGGAGAATCCGGTGGCTTCTTCCCTCCTCAGACACTGCACTCTCTCCTTGGCTGCCCCTCTCCAGGGCCATACGTACTGCTCTGGGCTCCCTCGCTGCCAATCCAGATGGAGCACTCTATGAAAATGCAGCAGGGTGCTCCTGGCTACAGCTCTGCTCTTTCTCTCATCTGAGGTAAGTATGTGGTGATTGTGATCTCTGGGACCTCCTCTGTGCCCAGCACTTCTCCCTTCACACCCTCCCATTTAACAGATGGAGAAACAAAGGCAGAGATGGGCATCCAACATCTCAGTAGCAGGGCTGGAAGGGGTCTTGATGCTCAGTTAGTGTAATCTCCCCACTGCTTTGCAAAACCACTGTAACAGGGAGCTGTTGGTCCTCATTACTTAAGAACAGTGAAGAAAGAAACTTATCATGCCTGCAGCGAGGTGATAGGAAATGCTGACGTCATCAGCCGGTGTTGGGAGCATTTACGGTATCTGTAAAACAGCAACATTGATAATTGAGAACAGGAAATCGCAAAGATAAAAGGGGAGATGAATGAACAGGAAGTTCCCCGGAAGGGGAGCCTGGAGCTGTAGTAATTTGACTACAGTGCTAATTTTCATGTGGAGGCACAAGAGCAATGGAAAGTAACATCTCTCAAGGACGGAGGATATAGAGGCGTTGCCCGAAGCTGGGGGTTGGTGAACCCTAGCCAAGGTAACAAGAAATAATTAGAGACTTTGTTATAAGTTACTGAGTGAATAACCAGTCTGGAGAAACTTATCTAATTGTGCTTGACCTGAAGTGGGGAAGAGTACTGACAGGTGAAGAAGCTATTTTTGTTGATCTTTTCTTTATATTTTCTAATGGTTATCAATTATGATGGCAATGGTATGAATGGGATGTGTCCACAAAAGCCGAGAACAATTGTATCTATTGTGAAGTGAGCAGACCTCTGGTCACACAGTTATTAAGCGAGTTAAAAGATTACTTCACCACAGCAACCATATCCCAGAGTTGCCTGTGTGTTCTTTTTTAAATTAACTCCCATCAAGGCATGGAAGAGGAGTAAGACATGGGAGAGATTCTGAGTCAAAGTCTTTCACTCTTATTGACTTAGGAATAATACCCGCTCACAAACATATAGCAGGACCATTCTCCACCGGCCTCCTCTTTCCAGCTGCAGTCATCTGGGAGATGGCATTCTCTCGCTTACCTCAGACGTGAGCTCATTCTTGAAGACTCCCTACTTGACTCAGAAATCAGCTCTCAAAAGCATTTCCACATATCCTTAGAAACATTAACCCAGAATGAGCATGTGCCTTTTACCTCACTTGACTAACTGATCTTCCTCCAGCATTGAGGTAAAATTGAACAATTGGCAAGTAGGCCCAAAGTCATGGCAACCCACTATGTCAGGCCTGAAGCTAGCCTCTTGGGGCATGTGTAGGTGAAACAGGGGCCCTAAATTGAAGCGGTGGGTGTTTAAAAACACCACTTCAATTTAGGACCTTTTAAACCTCTGTGTCATGCACACACCACACTTACCTGCCTTACCTGCCTTTCCGGCAGTGGGGAGGGAAGAGCAAGCTGCTGGCAGGTGGAGCGGTCCATGGGCTGTGGGGGGGGGCTGGTGCTTCCCTCTGGGGCAGCAGTGGCCCGCCCCTGGCAGTACCCACCTGCAGGCACCCAGCTCGGGCGGTCCCAGGGGACGCCACAGCCGCGGAAGGAAGCACCAGGCCCCAACGCAGCTCAGGCCGGAAAGCAGGCTCGGGGGAGAGGGGGGAGATCAGACTACCTGCTTTTCTTGGGCAGAGCCTGCCTTCCCGAGCTGCTTCCAGGCTGCCTGCAGGGCTTCTTGCAGAGACAGTGAGCTGCGTGGAGCCCAGCGCTTCACTCCATGGCTGTAGAGGCAGTGAACTAAAACTCCTCAGAGGAGTTTTAGTTTGCTGTGCCCCAAGTCATTTAAGGTGCATTACAGCACCAAATTTGCTACAGTGGCTGTAATTAATGTACAATATGCCACCGACGCGTGCAAACACCGACACCATTGAAGCGGTGCAAAAGCATGTAGCCTGCTTTAAAATGTCATGCACACATGCCCCTCATTTCATCTACACATGGCCTTAGTCAAGGGTATAATTCTGAGCCTGGCTAGTGATGTCCTTATATAACCATACAGCCTGTGGGCCCAATGCTGAGATATTACAGTGATGACACAATTCAGGTATCTAAACAGCAGACAGCTCTGAATGAGAAAACCCTGAAAGAGGGTGCCCTGAAAAGGGTGATTATAGTTTCATAGTTGGTAGGGTTGGAAGGGACCTGAGCAGATCATCGAGTCCGACCCCCTGCCATGGCAGGAAAGAGTACTGGGGTCAAACGACCCCAGCAAGGTGTACATCTAGCCTCCTCTAAAGACCGCCAGGTTAGGAGCCAGCACCACTTCCCTTGGAAGTTGGTTCCAGATCCTAGCCGCCCTGACTGTGAAGTAGCTCCTCCTGATGTCTTGTCTGAATCTACCCTCTGCCAGCTTGTGACCATTATTTCTAGTCCCTCCTGGTAGCACTTGGGGGAACAGGGACTTCCCCAATGCTTGCTGGTCCCCTCTGACTAGTTTGTAACAGGCCACTAGATCCCCCCTCGGCCTTCTCTTGTAGAGGCTGAACAGATTCAGGTCCCATAGCCTCTCCTTGTAGGGCCTGCCCTGCTGCCCCCTGATCATGCGAGTGGCCTCCTCTGGACCCTCTCCATGTTGTCCACATCCCTCCTGAAGTGCGGTGCCCAGAACTGGAGACAGTACTCCAGCTGCGGCCTGACCAGTGCCGCATAGAGAGGGAGGATCACCTCCTTGGACCTGCTTGAGATGCATCTGTGGATGCACGACAAGGTGCGGTTGGCCTTCCTGAGCGCATCCCCACACTGTTGGTCAGCCTCATCCTGGCTCTGGTAAAGCTGACTATCTGGCTATCCAGGAAGAAGGCTCTGGCCGGGAAGGCTCCTGGTGACCTTGGGGCATTTTTCCTTGGTGTCCTTCATGTGCGTCTCTGGGAGGAGCACTGCTGGGCAGTAGCTGCCAGCACTCTACCTCAGTTTGAGAGCCGGTAGGTGCTGTCTGGGGAGCACTTGTTTTGGCCCTTTGACCTTGCACGTGCACGCCCTGTTTTCTCTTTTGTTGTCCCCAGATAATCTGTTGATGTTTTTATGGCACTGGCCGCCTGAACCCAGTGGCGGTCCCTAGATTTTTAAGAAACCTCGACGACAACGGACATTGGAAGAACTCTTCTGGACCTCCAATCCCAGTGGTGACCCTAAGACTTTTTGCGGCAATCTGCAAAGATAAGGATATCAGACAGTCCCCACACTGTCAGCACATGTTCATTTTGGCATCAATGATGACTCCAAGATCCTTTTCTTCTTCTGTACTGATGAGAAGGGAGTTCCCCAGCCTGTAGGTATGCTGCTGGTTCTTCCCCCCCAGGTGCATCACCTTGCACTTGTAAGTGTTGAATCCCATCCTGTTCTCATCCTCTCACCCCTGTAACCTGTCTAGATCCAATCGCAGCCTATTCCTCCCTTCTAGCGTGCCCACTTCCCACACTTCTTAGTGTCGTCTACAAATTTGAATGGTGCTTTTTACTCCCCCATCCAAGTCGCTGAGAAAGATGTTGAACAGTGCGGGCCCGAGGACTGAGCCCTGGGGGACCCCACTGCCCACATCCCTCCAGGATGAAAATGACCTATCCACCACCGCTCTCTGGGTGCGGCCCTCCAGCCAGTTAGTGACCCATTTGACTGTGTAGGTGTTGATACCACAGTCCCCTAGTTTTTTAATGAGAATGGGGTGAGAGACAGTGTCGAAGGCCTTCCTGAAGTCCAGAACAACTATGTCCACTGCTACCTACCCCTGCATCCAAAGTTTTTGTGACCTGGTCATAGAAGGCCACCAGGTTGGTCTGACAGGACCTGCCTCTAATGAACCCATGTTGGTTGCCCCTAAGCATAAGCTCTCCTGCTGGCCCCTTGTGGACATGCGCCAGGATAATTCTCTCAAAAAGCTTCCCCAGGACTGAGGTAAGACTAACTGGCCTATAGCTTCCTGGGTCCTCCTTCCTGGGTGGTGAATTCCAGCAGGCATCTCAAAGCCCTTTGAAACGCTGCAAGAGGCAAGTGCAGGAACAAGAAAACATTCCCTGTGCTACAAATTTGCAGCGTAGGGGCAAAATTAGACCTCTGGGTATCCTGGGTTAAAAAAAAAAAAACTGCAGTGGAAAAAAAGTGGGGTAGGGCACAGTCCCCTGAGGCAACCAAGGCTGGGTTCTCTACAGAGATGCTCTGGTAGCAGCCAGATCATCTCTATGGCTGGCCTTTGCCCTGGTGCTGAAGCACGCTACATGCCTGTGCAGAGAGGGCAGTGTGCCAGCCGCAGGGAGCTGGACCCGGATTCCAGTGCCGATAAGTGGTGGGAGCAGAGCTGGAAGAGCGGGGAGGGGACCATGGGGGGGACCCCTGTCAGTCCCACCTGCTCTGCCAGCCCCCCTGATCACTGCCCTGCCCAGCCCCATCCCCTGCCTGCCCCCCATGCTCCTCCATCACTGCCCCATCTGGCCCCATCCCCCGCCTGGCCCCATCTCCTGAACCCCCCCATCACTGCCCCCCCTGGCCAGTTGGGGCCAGGAGGACATGCTTTGACAGTTCAAAGCAGATCACCACACCTGGAACATCTTCTGGGAGATAGCTGCCCAGGTGGCTGGGCAGGGGCACACATGGCAGTAGCGCTGCATGAAAGCCAGCTTTGTAGCCACAGTCCATTGGCAGCTAGCGCAGAGGGGCAGATGCCTCTACTGGCTCTGCAGTCCCCATCCGGGTCTGGCAGGTGTGCAGCAGGTCACAGCCAGGCAGCAGCCCCCACTGCCAGACTGCTGCAGTGGGTAGCGGATGCAAGGAACTTTCAGGGCTGCTTCAGCAGTCCAGCTGGCACAAGGGGCAGTGTCCCCAGGTACCAATTGGCTGGGCCCCAAAAGCTGAAAGCAAGTAGCCCTGAGCTACTCGACAGGGCAGCTTTTCGTACTGATGGGGCCAGGATAGGGCAGCTTTTTATACTGCTGGGGACAGCACAGGTGCCAGCCCCAGGCTCTAGCTCCCCCTGGCTGCAGATCCAAAAGAAGCCAGGCAGGGTTATTTTGCCCCAAGTGGCCCAGTTTGCCCCACACCAAAGTGCATGTATGGGCATATGCACTGAGGCAGAAAGCCTCAGCTCAAATTTGCACTGCTTCTATTTGAGCTGCTGCAAGTGCACATACCTGTATGTGCGGATGGTGCTCCTTAAATATGCTCCAATACCGCTAACCACAGGTATTCAGGTATCAGGGTCAGCCCTGTTTCAATTAAGAAGATAGCTTAAACAATCACAAAATGTTCTTGCTTTTTGTTTTGTGAAGGGATACTCAGTAGACTTTTGTAAAGCAGCTAGTATTCACTTTGGATTCATATATGGCCGATTCAGGGGACAGTGATTCAATTTGGTGATTTGAATCGCTGTCCTGATTCAATTTGGCTGAATCTGATTTGGAGATTTGGCTGCTGCTGAATCTCTGAATCAGCCAGGCCAGGCCCATGCCCTGCCCCTCTCCCAGCCCGGGAATGGCCGGCCCAGCTCCTGGCACTTGGAAAAAAAGCCCCGGATCAGCAGGTGCTGCTGGGCAGGGGTCACAATCCCCAATGCCCCACATTGCCCCACACTGCATGGGGGAATCTGCATGAGCCCCTCTGACCCTCCTTCCCTCCCCTAGCCCCCACACAGGTACCCAGCCCAGGCTAGTTCCGGCCCTTTAAGAACCTCCCCCTGCAAAAAAAACCCTGAACTCACCATTCCTGCCAGGAGAGGGGCAATCCCCACTGCCCCATTGCCCCGTGCCACGTGGGGCGTTCTGCTTGAGCCCACAAACCCCCAAGGCTGCTGCAGGTGTGGTGAGTCATGGGGGTTTTCTCGGCTTTTTTTTCTAAAAGGGCTGGAGCTGTCCTGGGTGGGGCAGCCATGGGTGTCTGGGGGAGCAAGGGGAGGTCTGGGGGGGCTCGTGCAGAGCCCCTCATGCAGCGGGGGGCAGTGGGGATCACCTCCCCCCTGGCCCAGCAGCACCCAGTGAGCACTGGGGCTTTTTTTTTAAGTACCGGGAAGCTGGGGCAGGTGGGGTCAGCCATGGTCCCCTCCACCAGCCCCTGCTCCCCTGCCTCTAGTACCTACCAGTTTCGAGTCAGCTGCAGATCCCTGGTGAAGCCACCAGGGACTGTCCAAATCATCAAAGCTCTCTGAATCTTTTCCAAAGATTTGGAGAGCTTTGAATTGATTCAGACCTTTAGATTGGTTCCCTGATTCGATTCTGATTCAGAGATTCGGCCACCAAATCGGGTCGAATCTCTTCCGAATTGAATCACCAACTGAAGCTTCGCACAGCCGTAATACTCAGGTCATGTTTCTAGCTTTTCTTTGGGTTTTATTCCCCCACCAAAAACTGTTTTATTCTCATAAACACTGAGATTTTTTACAAATCACCAGACTACAGGAGTTGGAGCTTGGAACAAGACAGCAAAAAACTTTTGCAGGACTCACCATTAAAATGCACCTGCCTTTTTGTCTTTGTGCCTCTGTTGAAGTGTGTTGTTTCCAGTTGGCAGATAGACCCTCCCTGGGGCAAAAGTGTTAAAAGGTTTTTGAACATGTTCTGGAGGAGCAAAACCGGCAGATGCTTCAGGTGCTCCTTGGTGCTGCAGTTAGGCTCTTTCTGAGAGAAACTATTCTGAACTAATAGAAATTGCTTAGTATTTCCTTAAAGAAAGCTCTGGGGAAAATCCCCTGTAGCTCTGATTCCATAGGCTGGGCAGGATGCCTGAGGTCCCACCGACATCATAAAAACCAGTGAAACAAGAGAGAAAGAATCACAAAGTTGCAGAGAGTTAGGACAGAAGCAGAACAGGGAAATCCACCTGGGCTGACAAGACATAAAGCGTGTCTGGAGCACAGATCCTCACAGGAAGATGGGGAACTGGGTGGTGAACCATTGGTTTCCAGCTCTGGTGATCGTAAGTGCTTCTTTACATACAACCAGCTAGGTATTCTTTGTGGACCAGGACTGTAGGAAGAATGTGTTTTTAAAAAAAGATGTCTTATGTGAGCTGGTCATGGAGAAATAGCAGATACTGCTAATTTTTCATGGTCTGAAAGAAGATTTACTGAATAAAATAGTTTTATGAAGGTATAAAAGGTTAGGTTTTGCCTGATTCATGGCACCATTAAGTATGTTTTTCATTTTAATCATGGAACTTTAGTAGCTAAGCAGGTACTTAAGCTCAGTCGTGAATCACTGCTTAACAAGCTTCCATGTTTCAGGTCTTCTCTAAAAAAGGGATAAATAGCTTGGGCGTTTAGACATGATCTGAATCTTGAAACAGGGAGGAAAGGGCAATGTCATCTATGGTGAAATTTCTTTGACTTATATCAGGGATAAATTTGGTCTGTGGTCTTTTGGATTTAGATTAAAAACAGGAATTTGTCTTTATATTGAAACTATGTGATGAAAATTGATGATACTTATTACATAGCCATAACATAATTCCCAACTTTTACCTTGTTTTGTGTCAGGGAAGCTTATGTAATCAGACAATGAATTTCTCAGGTTCTTTTAAATTAAAAAATAAGCAAATCTCGATTTCTACAATATGAACAAATAGCAAATAGAACTGAGCAAATACAGTAAAAGTTCTGTTAACCAGCATCTTACAAGCCGACATGCTCTACTAACCAGCATGCTGGCTTGTAAGATAAGGTGAACCCGGAAGTGCCCGCTATGGTACTTCCAGTTTCTCTGAGCCCACACGGCAAAAGCAGCCTGTGCTGTGGAGCTCCCACGGCCCAGGGGCATAACAGGCTGTGTGGGGCTGTGCGGGGCCTGCCTCCCTGTCCCATGGGGCCTGCAGGAGGGGCAGCAGGAGGGACAGCAATCCTGTGGAAGGGGCGGAGGGACACCCCAGATGCAGCGGGAGAAGTGGCGACCAGGGCCACTCAATATTTGGTTATCTGGCATCCCCCATTCCCAGGGGATGTCGGATAACAGAGCTTTTACTGTAGTAGGATTTCTATCACATGGGAAATTCCAGTTTTCAGCTGACATCAGGCCAGAATATCAAAATATTTTTTAATGGGAGGAAAAGTTCTCAATATTTTTTACTTCATGTTGATATTTTTATCAAAACAGTTCTCATACACACACACACATATATAGGTGAATTGAACTGAATCAAAACATTTTATCTGAGTAAGTCTCATATGCCATGGTATCTCACAGGCATGGTTTAGGTGCTTTAGGTCCTCATTCTTCTCTAAGGGCCAGGCTTTCCAGCTAGAGTCATGTCTCATCTATATTGCTCATGCTGAAGACTTCAGTTCAATCCACCCAAATGTTTGTGTCTGTGTTACCATGACCCAAAACAAATTTTCTTGAAAGAAAATTGTTTGCCTGATAAAAAATAATTTTCCTGAGATAAAATTGCAAAATTTTAGGGAAAAAATGTGATTTTCTAGAAATTTTCTTCATTTTCTGGTAAATACTGATTTTACAAGAAAAAATTCAACACACTGTACTTAAAACAAACAGTGCTACAAATAGCTGATATTGGAAATGTACACATCGCTTGGTGCTGAGCAACTGCCTAAGTTGGTCACTGTTGTTTTTGTGTCCTGACTGGACAAGTGAAGAAGTAGCCACCCACTGGATCTCTACAAGATGCATTCACAGTGTGCTGTACAATCTGAAATGTGGCTTTGGGAAGTGCTGATGTTTCTTTATTTCTTGGGAGTATTTGCTCTTTTAAACCTGACTTGTTTGTGGAAAGCAAAAACAATTGAGGGGCAACCAGTCTGGTTTCTAATTTGAATTAATATTCACAGATTTTTTTAAGATTCTTAGCTCAACTTTTATTATATTTAAGGATTACTTCAAAGAAAAATGACAAAGAACATTCTCCTCAGTAGTAACCCCACTGCCGTGTTAAATATTTTCTCTTTTTCCTTTTCCTCATTCTTGACTGCTACACTGCAATCGCCTAGCTATTTCATAAACTTTCACCTGCTTTTCCATTTTTTCCCCACCTATGGTTATGATTTTCTTGCTGTAGCATTGCAGTACTTGCTATGGAAAATAGCCCATAGCCTTTGCTGTCAAGCAACAGAAAAGACTTGTTCTTAAATCAGGTCCACATACCCAGCCAGACCCCTGCTTCTTCACAGAGCCTGAAGAGCACATTTTGTCTGGCACTAGTGGTTGCACTGAACTTAACAAGACTTCTCCATGGGCCGTGACCCAAAAGTGGGTCACAAGAATATATGAAAGGGTCGCAAACAAACTTTAAGAATGGATTCTCCTTCTCAGGAGAAAAATGTGGGAAACTGGCTTTTCCCTTGCAAGCTGGCAGAGATCCATGGAGCTGGGGCCTGAGGGCAGTGGGTTAGGAGTGTGGGGCACTGGGTCAGGACTAACCACTGATGTTTACAAAAGGGCCCTGATACAAAAAAGGTGGAGAACCACTAGTTTGAGTTATGCACTTGTTTAAGTTCCTTCTTGACCCCTTGCTGAAGGGCCCAAGTTAATGCCTTGTTAATGCCTCATTAATGCCTAGTAGAATTAGGGGAAGGTTTGCTTTCTTTAGGCCTGCTGAATTTGGCTTGAGCAAAGTAATGAACAATAATTGTTATAGCAAGGAAGCTTTCTTTAAAAAAATGCATTGTTTTTATTATTTCTCATCAGGCTGATGGGTAGCATAAAGGTATCTCACCAACAGTACGTAACTTGTGTGTTTTGGTAAGATTTTTTTATAAGGCTCAGATCCACAAAGGTACGCAGGTGCCTAACTCCTAGGCAGATGCCTAATGCCTTTGAAGACTGGGCTTTAATGCTTCCATTCTGTTTTCCTTTGACCCTGCAGTTTCCCACGCAGAGACTTCACTGGGAACATCTGAATTCCACTGAGAGATAATCAAATATTAATTCCCCTTAATTATATAGTAACTTGTAAGTATTTACAGGTTCATGCCAATTATTGTGTAACTACCTGCATTACTGAACAACATAAATAGCGATGCAAAATGAAAGGGGTGATCTTCAGCTTCTAGTAACGATAGGGGGAGGATCAGATTTCTGTTCCCAGTTGTGGTGGTGAAAAGGCAGTTCTTGCACCACAGCTAGTAAGGTCACAGAAAACAGAATTTGGCCCAGGCTGATCCTGCAGCTGCTTCTGTGTGAATAAACCCTGCGCCCAGGAGATTGCCTGTGTGAAGACAGGGACAGGATCAATATGTAATTTAAGCAGCCAGCAGTCACTACCAAAGCACAGAGATTTGATGCGGGATTTGTCCCTGGGGGATTTCTGCTTGCTTAAGGTAGTAAGAGAAGTTAGTACTTTGGGCAGGTGCAGCCCTGACAGCATGGCAGATAGAAGCCCCCGGGCATATTCACAGAGCGGGGACCAGTTGAATACTGGCAGTGGCTCCTGCCCAACAGCTTCTGCCTAGCTGTGCTCTGCCAGGACTCAGGGATGAGAGCAGAGATCAGTCTCTGTGACCTGTTCAACTCTTGTTCTTTCTGCGTAGACAGAGACTACAAACACCAGCAAGTGCCACTGCCTGGGGAGAGTGGAGTGGTAATGAGGTGGGAACTAGGTTTAAAGCAAGCAGTTCCTCTCATCTAGACCTGCCAACAGCTCTCAGCTGGCCACAGAGTGTCTGTTACTGACTCTATCTGATGGGCTGGAAGGGAGCAGTGTGCACTGCATTGTCCACAAAGGATGGACACATATGTGTACCCACCCCTGCCTTTCCCAAAAATACTGGACAGCACTGCTTCATTCTGGTTGTCAACTGAAGCCCAGAGCCAGATTACAGCCTGTCTGGGCCCTATGGGACAAGCATCAGCATCAGCTGGACTTTCTATTGGTTCAACCACTGCTCTAACAGAGGCTACACACCCTAGGTCACAGGGAAATGAGCAATGGAGGCAGGGCCTTACTCCATTCACTTCCAACCAGAGTAGTCCTAGACAGGCCATGGGAACTTGCCTGCCTCCCATGGTTTGCCAACATAAGGAACATGTGAGAATGAAAGTTCCTTCAGCCTGCTGAGTTCTGCATCCTCATATGAACTCAGCATCCCACTCCCCATGACTCAATAGGAGCTATGAACATTTGTGTTTCAGAAAATCAGGCTCTTAACCACGTGGATGCTGCAGGGCTGACTTTTTCTCAGAGAAGACCAGTGTGGTGCTGAGCATTCACAGCTCCTGTTGGTTTCAGGGGAGCCACTGGAATGCAGCACCTCAAAAATCAGGCACAAGGTTTCTCAAACAGTGGCACTAGCATCAGTGGGTTGATCTGACATTGCTGCTGTGAGTGACTGACTGCTGCATACCTAGGGGCAGTGATTACGACCTGCACCTGGTACAAACTGGCACTAGGCGTATTGTCCTTAAAGGAGCTTCCTGCTCTTCCCTGTGGAGGATTTGGCTCTCATGACTGTGATGTTACATAAGGGCTTCTCTTTAAGGTTCAATGACTTTTTTTGTTTTCACTCCCTCCCCCTCACTCACACACACTTCACTTTGGGGACATTGTCTCCTATGTACTATAACTTCTCTTTCCCCTTCTCTAGGCTGCTTGGCTGGGCATCAACATTTTCCTGTTTGTGTATTATTTCCTGATGTTTGACATGGATGAGAAGTTCTACTACACCAGAGAGATCCTTGGGGTAAGGATCTCTCTTCTCTTCCTCTCCTTCCTTCTTTATCTCTTCCTTCCTTTCCCCTGCTGAGCACTTCAAAATCAGCAGGGAGTTTGTTTCCCACTCCAGGGGCAGGAGACCTTCCCCCTCACACTCCCACTTCAGGCTGGAGATAGGCCATACCCTGCCTTACCCTCCAGGCAAACAGGGAAGCTATTCCTAGGATCCCATTGTAGCCAGTCTGCTGCCATGCACAGGAGTACAGCCCTCAGGGGCAGAGCACCTACTGCAGTTGAAGCAGGAGAGAACAGAAAAATCTACCTTTACCCTAGATGTGTGCAGAGCCTTAGGCCAAATTACAGCCAAATTCAGACAGTTGTGAGCAGTGACAGCAGTTACTTGTGGGCACCCAATGTGTGAAGCTGGTGCTGTCCTTGGATGCCCTTACTCACTTTTTGTCCTCCTCCAGTCAGCCCTGGCATGGGCCCGGGCATCTGCAAAATGCCTGAACTTCAACAGCATGCTGATCCTGTCACCAGTGTGTCGCAACCTGCTCTCCTTCCTGAGAGGCACCTGTTCGGTGAGTGACGGGGCTTCCCTACCCCGCCTCCTTGCCCTGCAAGCATACCTGTTCCCAAGGGAAGAAGTGGGTGGGGTAAATCCTAGCTTTGCAAGCACTCATTGCCATTCAGATCCAGATCCAAGCCCACACATGAGATCACACAGTTTTATAGTTTCATAGTTGGTATGTTTGGAAGGGACCTGAGCAGATCATCAAGTCCAACCCCCCTGCCATGGGCAGGAAAGGTTGCTGGGGTCAAATGACCCCGGCTAGGTGGTTGTCTAGCCTCCTTTTGAAGACCCCCAGGGTAAGAGTGAGCACCACTTCCCTTAGAAGTTGGTTCCAGGTCCTAGCTGGCCTGACTGTGAAGCAGTACCTCCTGTTCTATAGCCTGAACCTACTCTCAGTCAACTTATGGCCGTTATTCCTCATTACTCCTGGTAGTTCTTGGGGAAACAGGGGCTCTCCCATTGCCTGCTGGTCCCCCTTGCAGACTGCCACCAGATCCCCTCTCAGCCTTCTCTTGTGGAGGCTGAACAGGTTCAGGTCCCATAGCCTCCTCTTGTAGGGCCTGCCTTGCTGCTCCCTGATCATGCGACTGGCCCTCCTCTGGACTCTCTCGATCCTGAAGTGCAGTGCCCAGAACTGGATGCAGTACTCCAACTGCAGCCTACCTAATGTTCCAGAGGGAGAGGATCACCTCTTTGGACCTGCTTGTGATGCATCTATGGATGCATGATAAGGTGCAGTTAGCCTTCCTGACTGCGTCTCCACATTGTCAGCACATATTCATCTTGGAGTCAATAATGACTCCAAGATCCCTTTTTGCCTCTGTGCTGATGAGAAGGGAGTTCCCCAGCCTGTAGGTATGCTGCTGGTTCTTTCTCCCCAGGTGCATCACCTTGCAATTGTCAGTGTTGAAACCCATCTTGTTGTCATCCACCCACCCCTGTAATCTGTCCAGATCTAATTGCAGCCTGTCCCTCTCTTCTTGGATGTCCACTTCTCCCCACATGTTAGTGTCACCCGTGAATTTGAACAAGGTGCTTTTCACCCCCTCGTCCAAGTCACTGATGAAGAGGTTGAACAGTGCAGGCCCAAGGACCAAGCCCTGGGGGACCCCACTGCCCATGTCCCTCCAGGTCGAAAATGACCAGTCCACCACCACTCTCTGGGTGCGGCCCTCCAGCCGATTAGTGACCCATCTGACCGTGTAGGCATCGACACCACAGTCACCTAACTTTTTTAATGAGAATGGGGTGAGAGACGGTGGCTCCAGAATATTTTTACTGCCCCCAGGGTCAGCTCTGAACATCCTGAGGGATTTCTGCTCTGGTTTTCAATTGCTGAACTACCCTCATGACTGTGCTGGTAGCCCTCTTTGGTGCACACAGCAGGGGAACTCTACCTCCCAAGGATGCCAGGGGAGGAGGAAAGGGAAGAGGCCAGTGGTCCCAGCTTCCCCACAAGCCCTGGCATCTACTTGATTTACTCATTGCCACTCCCAGTGCTGCTTCTTCCCTCTGGATAGACTAGAGCAGTGATTCTCAACTGTTTTTGTATCAGGACCCATCTGTAAATATTGATAGCCAGTGCTGACCCAGTGCCCCTCACTCCCAACTGGCTGCTCCTTGTGCCTAGGCTCCAGCCCCACCCTCCATGTGGGCAGGGGTGGGTGTATGGGGAAGGTGGGGTGTGTGCGGGGATATGGGGGCCTCAAGCAGCCCCTTGGAGGCTGAAACTCTGCCAGCCCTGGAAAGGAAAAGCCACAGTTTCCTATGTTTTTCTCCTTTAAAGGAGAATCCATTTTTAAAATTTGTTGATCCATTTTTAAGGTTTGCTCATGACATTTCATATATCCTTGCAACCCACTTTTGGGTTTAGAAATGCTGGACTAGAAGCTCTGTGCCCCTAGCCCTCTCTTCCTAAGACTTTAGCAAACCAAGGCTAAACAGGCCCTGTTTGTAGCAGGCCTCCTAGCCCTTCAACTCCAGCCGCCTTTTCCTTAGTTTAGTAAAGTCTCACATCCTAACCAACTGTCCCTCTCCCTTCCTGGCAGACAGCACCAGGCCTGGCTAGGCTGCAAAAAACATAATGAGCAAGGAGCTTCGAGGCCCTTGCAGATGCCACCTGGAGTTTGAAGGGAGGTTCCACAATAAGGGGACAACTCAGTGGCATACATGCCTAAGTGGCGAGACAGGGCACACTGGCTAGGGCAGCTGTCTGGTGACTGGGGACTGATTTTCATACACAACCAGGGGAATTCTGGTTCCTATGGCTATTCGGTATATAACACAGGTAGACAGGATGCAACAGCTCTATCACACTTGTTAAGAACACTGCGTGTAACCCTGTATAACTCCGTTGGTAGCCACACCCATCAGCAGCGGGCAGTGACTCCAGCTGTCATGTTACACTTAATGCAGTGTTGCTCTACGCTCTGTGAGTTGTGTGTGCAGCAAGCTAGGCATGGAACCACACGCTCCCTGCTGTGAAATAATGGGCACCCCAGCACCTCACCCTGTCCACTCCCAACCAATCATTAGCCATGCACCTAAGCCTCTGGCACCTCTGCCCCCCTGATCTGCCTCTGGCCTAGGAGGCTCCTGCTCCCAGCCTGAGAGCAGTTCTAGCGGGGAGCTATCAGGGGCAGCGGACAGGCCCACTCTTCAGAGGGAGGAAACAGCTGTATCTGATCCCTCCTGTTCTGTGCAAAAATGGGTCCATCTGTTCCCCACATGCTCCAGTGAGGAGAAGGACAGTTCTCTCCCTCCATGGACCCAGAAACATCTCTGGAGTGACATCTTCCTTACATAGGGGCATGGAAATCATAGAGGGACATGGAGCTGCAGCAATGAAGTCTCCTTGCAGGCAGCGCCCTGGGCTGGTGGGGACCAGCTCTGCTCTGCTTGCCCCCCGGGTCTGTTCCCTGGAAACATCCCTGTTCTCACTGACCCCCTCCCCCCAGTTGTGCAGGCGGACCATGAGGAAGCAGCTGGATCACAACCTCACCTTCCACAAGCTGTTGGCCTACATGCTCGCCATAATGACAGGTAACTTGAGTCCACATGCTGCTGCTACCAACCAGCAGATGCAACAGCTGGTCCAGTCTGAGCACAGGCTGAGCTTGGTCTCCTCTTGGAGAACTTGGCCTGGATTTAGTACACCAGAGATGGGGGCCATTCTGCCTCTTGCATCATTGACTCTGGGTGATGGTCTCCCAGAGAGAAGGTTTCACTTTCTCTCTCTGTGCTGCTCAGCTGTCCACACCATCGCTCACCTGTTTAACTTGGAGCGTTACAATGACAGCCAGCAGGCTGCAGACGGGAGCCTCTCCTCTGTCCTCTCTGACCTGCACCAGGATGGAAGTGACAAGTGGCTAAATCCCATCCACTCCAACAGCACGGTAAGTGCCTGGAGCCTGCTGTGGGAGAAGTGAGACCCTGCCACAAAGCCCAGGGGTATCATTCTGTGCTTTTTTGTTCCTTTACAGATTTAATGTCCCATTCCCACCTCTCACTTCCATACTTATGTCTGCTTCTGTACAGACTCCAGCATACGTGACTTTCACCAGCATCCCAGGCCTGACTGGTGTGATCATCACCGTGGCGCTGATTCTTATGATTACTTCCTCCATGGAGTTCATTCGCAGAAGCTATTTTGAGGTCTTCTGGTACACACACCACCTCTTCATCATCTACTTTGCTGGCCTCGTCATCCATGGCATTGCGTAAGGCACCACCATAAGCTGCATTCCCCCAGAAAGCTCTAGCCTCCTCCCCCTCTGTTCTGTGCTTCCCAGTCAGTCAGCCACCTGCTGCATTCCTATCATCTCCCCTCACTGAACATCTGATTGCCACCCTTGTTACCAAACAGGCATCTGCCTTGTACACACCCACATACATATGCTCACCCTAGTCCAGAATCTGAATGACACACTTGCCCCGCCTCCTGTTCTTCTCAGCTGTTCCCCAGCTATCACATGCTTCCTTTTTGTGGCTGAGCACTTCCCCTTACCTTAGCTGGACAGTGAGGTCTCAAGGTCCCTTCCTGCCCTACCTTTATTTTGATGAGAGCAAAGCAAGGAGGCAGGGCTGGGTCAGGAGAGCTGGACTGACACTTCTGTTCACTCCCAGTGGTCTTGTTCGAGGGCAGACAGAAGAAAGCCTTAAGAAGTACAGCCCCCAGCACTGTGCACAGTACCTTGTATACAGGGATGGGAGAAGCACACACCACCACTGTAAGGAACCAGAGTTTGGGGGCATCCCAGCAGAGGTAAGGCCCCATGTAGACAGTGGCTAACACAAGGATAGCCTGAGTGTAATAGACCTCTCCCTTCTCCTCCCTGATGGGTATAAAGCATTCCACTGACATGCATATGGGAGAGATTTTTTAACCCTTATTCCTTCCACTTCCTGCTGCTCACCCCTCCCAGTATTGCAAGCTACCTCCTGTCTCCTAGAGAAGCATCTCACATCAAACCCATCCCAGTCCTGCCATAGCTGCCTGTCTTCATCTGAGTGGGTTTCTAACACTGGTCCTTATGTTCTCATGTCATCCTATACAAGGATATAGCCACAATCTTGGTAGCAAAAGGGACATGTTTCCCAAAAACTATACAGGAGCATTTGATATGAGAACCTCCCTGCAGGGACACCAGGGTCCAGCACCAGGTTACCACTTGAGGCCCATCCTCTCACTACTGCTCACTCTGTCTCCACAGTCCTGGAAGTGGGTGTTGGCACCAATCCTCCTCTATGTTTTTGAGCGTGTCTTACGTTTTTGGCGTTCTCGACAGAGGGTTGTTATAACAAAGGTAAGTGGCTGGCTACATCCCCTACTCCTCAAGGGTATACTGTTTATCTGTCCACCCAGCTACAGAGCCAAATAAATAAGTTTTTCCCCAGCTATAGAAGGGTATTAAATAGTGCAGTGGCTGGGAGTTTGGGCCTATCAGTCTGGCCCAGCAGGAGTGAGAATGAAAAGGGGAAGGAAGATTGGTTGTTGGAATGCCTGTTCTCTTCTATTCCAGCAGGATGGGGTAGCACCGGCAGCGGGGAGTTCTCAGTCATTCCAGTCTCGGCCAATAGTGATTAGCAGTGATGTTGCTGTTCTGGGGGCTGAGAGATGCCAACTGTTTCCTAATGTGCCTTTCCCCAGGTTGTCATGCACCCATCTAAAGTACTGGAACTACAGATGCATAAGAAGGGCTTCAACATGGAAGTGGGACAGTACATTTTCATCAACTGTCCTTCTATCTCTGTCCTTGAGTGGCATCCTTTCACCCTGACCTCTGCACCAGAAGACAACTTCTTTTCTGTCCACATCCGGGCAGCAGGGGACTGGACAGAGAATATAATTGATGCCTTTCAGCAGCAAAAACCAAAAATACCCAGGTAGGCTAGGGTGGCTTTAGGGTCAGGAAGCCAGTTAATCTGTACAGTTTTGCTTTGTGGTTCAAAGGTAGGTGGCATCCTCCTGTTACCCAGAGCCTGCCTTATCTTGCCAGGATTGAAGTAGATGGCCCCTTCGGCACAGCCAGTGAAGATGTGTTCCAGTATGAAGTTGCTATGCTGATTGGGGCAGGGATTGGGGTCACACCCTTTGCCTCTGTGCTGAAGTCAATCTGGTATAAGTTCCAACAAGCAGACCAGAGTCTCAAAACCAAGAAGGTAACCATAGTGATGTGGGAAAGGTAGGCCCTACACTTCATTAGGCCTTCCACCCCAGAAGCCTCGTGTGTGTTTCAACTGCATCTCTCCAAGTCAAATACATCCTT
The DNA here is from genome assembly GCF_052110815.1 of Crocodylus siamensis. Classification (NCBI taxonomy): domain Eukaryota; kingdom Metazoa; phylum Chordata; order Crocodylia; family Crocodylidae; genus Crocodylus; species Crocodylus siamensis. Next base: position 38,697,633 of record NC_143402.1, on the reverse strand, counting down.
GGGTATGTAGCTACAGCCTTCCTGGAGAGTGGATCCTTTTTAACGCACACACTTCATCCATCTCTGCTCAACTCCACTGCACAGCTCTGCTACCCTTAGTAAAACATCTCTCTCTCTCCCTCCCTCTCTCTATCATTGGGTCCCAGATTTATTTCTATTGGCTCTGTCGGGATACGGGTGCATTTGCCTGGTTCAATGATCTGCTTGCATCACTGGAGCAAGAGATGGAGGAATCTGGCAAAGCAGACTTCCTGAACTACAGACTCTTTCTCACCGGGTGGAACAATAGCATTGTGAGTCACAAACACATGCATGCTCTCATGGTAGGAGTGGGAAAACAATCTGACACAAGAAGCAATGGGAGAGAATGTTGCGTCAGAGATGTGGGAAAGCACCATGTTAAAGACTACTGGGATTAAAATGTGTACCAGACAGGGCTTTTACCTCTAAGTCACCCACCAGAGCAGCAGTGATGGGGATCCAGGCTTCATGCTGTCTGATAGGTTCCAGACATTGATAGGATGTCTGCCTATACTAATAGTCATCTTCTGTCACTCCAGGCTGGCCATGCAGTGCTCAACTTTGACACTGTCACTGACGTGGTGACAGGCCTGAAACAGAAGACCTCCTTTGGAAGACCCATGTGGAATAATGAATTCTCTGCAGTGGCCACTGCCCACCCCAAGTGAGTGTCCCAGCATCCCACGGCTTGAGCTGGATGATCTAGAAATGTTCCATCGAGCCATCTGGCCTGCTCATACAGTACACCCACCAAGTCTGAATCTCCTGCTGCTTCCATAAATTGAGGTGCCAAGCAAGGGGCCTTAGGTGCCACATACTCCACACCACCCAGCTGATTGAATTGCCTGAAGGACTGAGGTCATTGTACTATTAAGAGAAGTTTTTTTCAGCTATACAGGTGCTAGCACCTCCACTGACTTCAGGTAGAGTTGTGGCTTGCTCTAAACTTAAGAGACCAGAAATTCTAGGACCTTCAGTTGGACAGTGAAAAAGTTTCCTTGAGGGAAACAATGCGAAGTGAAGCTGCCCTGCACGGTCACACTTATTCCCACCTTCCCCACACAACAGTTATGCCCTCTGGACACTGTAACAAGGCCAGCCTCCACTGAGGTAGAGGTGATGGAGGAAGGGGACGCTGGAGAAAAGTGCAGACCTCTGAGTTCTCTTTAGGTTAATTTGTTGCATTAATATTAACCACTGCAATAGAAATGGTTCTGTATTCCTTTTTATGGGCTGCACCATTCACAGGGTCCATTACTAGGAGGGGTACAAGTTCTAAGGCAGCTGAAGCCCAGAGCCATAAGTTAAACAAATGATTTAGCTAGGGCATTAATGGCCTTCTGTTCCACGCAGGTCTGTGGTGGGTGTGTTCTTATGTGGGCCAGAAGCTTTAGCAAAGAGTTTGCAGAAGTGTTGCCATCAGTACTCCACGCTGGACCCCAGGAAGGTCAAATTCTACTTCAACAAGGAGAACTTCTAAGCTGAAAGAAAAATTTGCCTAGCTCTGTGGCACCACGGCCTCATTGGGAGCAATCTGATCCTCCACCTCCATTTTGAGAACTGAACTTGGCTGCTGCTAAGGGCACACCAAGCAATGCTACTGGAAATGGTACCATTCAAACTATGCCTTCCCCACTGTTAAATATGAAGGACATTCAAGATGTGACATGGCATCCCTCCAAGGGACAAGCACTTGAGCTTTATGTACCAATGCTGCCTATTCCCTGTATGCCCCAATCTTTACAGGCCCTTTTGGGATGAGAAGAGTGGGCCTTCTCCATTCCTAGAGATTGCTCTGCATTGGTTTTGCATGCAAGGAAGGTGAAATTAACTTTCTAATGGAATCTGTTCCCTTTCAAAGTTGATTGTGGCACCAGCACAAAGGCTCATATTGATTATTAAACTTGATTTGAATGCACTGGGATTCTTGGATGTTGGCCATAGGGGAAATGTGCTGGGAAGATGCAGGGTCTTCAGTAACTAATCCAGCACAAGCAGTCAAACACACTCCAATAAGCATTACTGCAAATTATGTCTTTAAAGTTGTAAAAACCTCTCCACCTCTGGCCATAGCATGGGATAAACCCCAACTCCAGAGGCTCATTCTGTCCAGTTTAAGAGGCAAACTCTGTCTCCCCATTGGCATGGGGCCTCTGTGCAAGTCTGCAGCACCTGGGATGGGTCTTCAATAAATCTCCCCAAACAGTAGCAAGGGAAGTTGTTTTATACAGTGCTGTTGCTCTTTTACTGATTGGTTCCTTGCTACCAGTTCTCCCACTAAAGGAATCCCTATTTGGCAATACTATGAACAGAACCCTCAAGTGGCCACTACAGGAAGACTTCCAGACCTATTCAGTATGACTTGCAAGGAAGCAAACTGCTCAACTGTGTTCAGAATAAAGAGGAAAAAATCTGCCAGAAAAGGCAGATGTCTTAAGTGATATTGCTGTGACAGCAGATCAGCAATGGACAGGAATCAGATATGGAGCCTGCATCTCTCGGGTCACCCACCAAGGTTAGAGGGGCTGAAAGATGAGCTTCCTTCTCAGCCGACAGGAGATCTGGCAGGGCAGGGCTACACTGGTAGAACCTGAGGTAAGGCAGCTCTAGGGCTGCCAACACAGCATCTCAGTTCATTAAAAGGAAGGCTCAAGGCTACAAACACTTCAATCTGGCAGCTGCAGATCACAACTCCCCTCAAGCATGTGCTGAGTCCCATCAGCCAAATTGTCTCATCTGCCTGCTATCACACAAAACCATTATCTTTAAATGGAAGCTACTACAAAGCATATGAAACAATTTTTCTCTTCCCATTGCTGGGTGAGCTGTGAGGTTTTTAAATCGAGCAAAAGTGATGCAGACATGAGCATCTTACAAAGGACAGGTTGGGGCCCGGTAACATGACCAGAGCAACTGTTCTTATGGAAAAGGATTTATTTACCTTGTGCCCCTGTAGTTTCATTCCCCGAGAGGAAACTTGTATGAAGCTCAATAGCTTAGGATGTAAACCAGGCACTTCATCCCACTGTATTGGCCAGGCCAGCCTTAGCACCCCTTGCCACACACTCCCAGATGACGATTTCAGTGCATTGGCCTCCCCTGATTTCCTGAGTTTCTCTTAGCAAATGTAGCCAGTAATGACAAAATTGCCCTTGGGCTCAGAAAACAGCAGCAGACTGTCCTCGAGGACCATCTCCTCCCTCCACACTGTTTAGCGCCTTCATCAATGGTTCATACATCGTGGCTAAAACAGAGCTCAGTGACTTGCAGGCAGTGAAACAAGCGACGATCAACCCTAGAGCCACAACAGTCTGCCAAAGACGACAGAACTTGCTGAACACATCAGACTGAGAGCCCCATGGAGCTTTTCCAGTTCTACTGGTGTTATCTGAGGCAGTCTCAGAGCCCAGGGGGTAACATGTAAGGATGTGTGACTGGTACCTCCTGAGTCAGAGGAGCATTTGTCCCCCCAGCGGCACTTCTGGGTTGGTACAATCAGCTGTGGGGGAACTCCCTTCTTCCTCCCCCAGTCAGTGCAACTGGCCATGGGGTGACTGTGGCAATCACTTCTCTGGCACCCCCACTCCCCAGCCAGTGCTCTCAGGGTCCACATGCAACCCTGTGCACCCCCCACACGTTGCCACTACACGTGAGGCACCAGTGGTTGCTGTAATGCTCCCTAGCAGTCACTGATCCTGGCTGGCTCTTGCCCTCACCTCCCAAGGTCCCAACCTGGTTTCTTTTCTTCTATGTCTTGTTGTAAAACATGATGGAGGGAGGATGCCCTCATAAGTTGAGAGAGCCTAGGTGCTCTCTTGTGCCCTATGAGCCTTAAGGGCTAATTCTGTGGCCCTTTTGCTCCTACAGCCACACTCATGCCTTGCAGATGTCATGAACTAAACAGTTTTGAACCTATCAGTTTTGATCAACACTGTCTAGTATCTGGCCTCACAACTTCTTGATTTTATCTGGTCTCTATCCACTCGGGCTGCTGGGGTCCCAGGTCCCAATCCTTCCTCTTGTGCAATGGGTTCCCTAGCCCAGTCCTGTTTCTGCCCCTCATAGCTGTCTCCTGCCCTGGATTCACCCCCTTGAGTTTCCTGTCCAGCCCTCTTTGAGCTGAAATCTCATGTCCCCACCCTCCAGGACTCTGGGTACCACCCCCAGGGGGCTGCAAATCTTTCCCCTCCAAGACTGGGCTCCCTGCTCCTTTTCTGCCTTTCCTCTCTCTCCCTTTCTCTTGCTATAGGTGCCCTTGCTCAGGGTTACCACCTTCTCCAGCTCCAGCAGCTTGTCCTTTGTTTGGACCAGCTCAGATCTCACATGCCTCCCTCAAACATCTCTTTAAGTGAGACTTATCTCAGAACAAATCCACAAAAAGGGGAAAAAAGGGTACACTGTCCCTTTAACCCTGGTAGCCTTGCTCTGGCAGCCTCTGGGCTAGGAAACAAGCTACTTCTCCCCACCCCACCTTTTCTCTGAGGCTTTGTCCAGTGTTACTCTCTCTCAGTCACCTCCTTTTTATGGGAGGGGAAATAAAAGTCCGGTGGCAGCCTGCCTTCCCAGGTGTTGTCCTCCCCCTCTAACCCACTTTCCAGCTCACCCCTATTAACACCTGGGCTGCACACCTCACTAGTCCCAGCTGTAACCCCTTCCAGCAGTTAACTAATTGACCATGTCTCTCTCTCTCTCTCTGGTGGAATGCTTTGGATAGCTGTTTACTCCAGTTCTAACCCCTTAATGGCTTGCTGGTTCATGCAGCAGCTATTTTGGCAGGCCTGCCTTCGTTCTTTGCATAAAAAGGAGCCCCTTGATTTGTTACACCATGTACTCAAATCTTCCCTCCCAGTTTATTTTAAACACTGTAAAATATACATAGAAACCACAAATGAACACGGGGGGTGAGGGGAATTACGTAAGGCAGGGAGAAGGGGGAGCCCCTCTACCATGCAGTGCCAGGTCAGACAGTGATGGGGAAGCTGCCACATGGATTGCCTTCTCTGTCCCAGAGGTTCTGAAGCCAGCCACTGTGCGCCTTACAAACCCTGCAAGAATAACAGAGGGAGTGAAATCTTGCTCTGAGGAAAGGACAAGAGAGGCCAGCAGGAACTGGACAAGAACAGCATCATCAACACCCTTCCCAGGCACACCTGAGCAACATAACAAGAGCAGGGATACAAGGTGCCTCAGGAGGGCCCTGCTCACAGGAGCCCACTGCACTAAACCCTGACACCACCCATGTCATGTGGGATTCTCCAGAGAACTATGGTAGCATGACCTGCTCTTTCACTGCCCTCTGGCACTGTAACCTCCCACAAAACACTACAGGACAAGGCACACCACATGGGTCTCCTGCCCAACAGCTGCAGGAGCACTGGGAGCCTCCCGAGTTGGGACCACAAGGTGAGTACTGAGCTGCTTTTCTTCCCCCCTCATTGCAGAAAGGCCTATAAAAACCTTCCTGAGCCAGACCAACAGGTACCCAAATCCCCAGAACTGCTGTGGCCAAAGCAAGGACAACTTCCTTAGGGAAGCTGAGGCAGGTGAGCACTAGGGGCTACATGAGAGACAGCACATACAGCACTTGGGCAGCACCTTCTGACTCCATGACATACTGCTAGGATTTATTGAGCGACCACAGGGGCAAGCAACTAGCACTAGGGTTTATGCAAGGGAAGGCTAAGGTATGAGCCATGCCCAGGCCACACAGGGAGTCCACACCAGAGGCAACGTGAGGTCATGCCCTGACTTACTCTTGCTTGTGGAGGAAACAGGCAAGTTTACTGAGGAAGCTGCAAAGGTCAGGGCTGTGTTAATGCAAGTGCTGGATGGAACTGCCTCAGCTTGTACCCATGTGGAACAGACACCACTGGAGATGCACCAGGGAAAGAAGCTATGCTTCCCTAATACTACTGGGTCTATGAAGCATCCACTCCAGCTAACCCATTCCCCTTCATTCTGCCTACCACACCTTGCCAGCTCCTTTGTTCATTCAACCTGTTCCTCACAGTGCTGCAGTCTCCCCTCAAACTCACCTGTCACGGTGCCCCAGTGGATTTCTGGATCTGCTCTTTTAGAATAAGGATGCTCTGCCTTTGCTCTGGGGGCAGCATGGCAATCTGGTCCGCAGTCAGCTGGAGGACTTGCATGATCAGGGCAGCCTGTGGGTAAAGATGGGAGGAACAATCACAGCACCTGCAGCAACAATTGCCCAGAAAGGAGGAACACCAAAGAGGAGAGAAGAGAGAGCAGGTCCCTGCAGGGACAGGGAGGGGGGGACAGTACAAAGGCACGACAGTACAAAGGCACATGGATAACAGGAAGCAGAAGAAACACGATTTGCTCTGTACTAAAAGGACTGGCCCACTGACCACAGGAAGAACTTCACAGGCTCCTGGCTTTCTCCTGAAAAGCAGCAGGATAATTAAGTCCCCATTATGAGTTGGCACCAACCCAGAAACTCCTGCACTGGGGATTTTGCACTGCAGCACCAGGGGAAGAGGGTACACAGGGTTTTATTTTCATTGCAGAGGCATTTCCTGCCAGCAGCCCCAGCCCCTTTCCATTTCACATACTCACCTTCTCATGATCTTGAGGGGTGACTTGGTTTTGGCCAGGGCTAAAGCCTCCTGGTTGACCTGCTCCTTGAACCCCTGCCCCTGGCAGGCCTCCACCTTGCATGCCTGCCCCCGGCATGTTGGGAACCTGTGGGGACAGAGATGGGATAGGATGGTCTCCCCTGCTGTACAAAGAGAGCCTGTGGTTGGCTATGTAAATAAAGAATTATGCATCTGTAAGGAAAAAGTAGGTAACAAGAAAAAGACTGATTGAAATACCCAAGCTAAGACCGAGTACCCTGAGGAACAAACTCTGTAGATGCTGGGACATGTCAGCCCTGGGAACAAAGGCTGCAGGACTAGGCAAGGCTGGCTGGCCTTGGGCTCTCTGGGTTTCTGGTTCTGTGCTGTATTATGAGATATGACTCTACCTCACCATAGGGCTGTGAAGAGAAGGGCAGGTGAGGCTTAAGGTCCCTGAGACATTTCCTGTTGCAGCAGTGAATGGCCTAGGATGGGGGTGGGCAATTATTTGGGCTGAAGGGCACTTAGGGAGTTTTGGTGAGCTCTCAGGGACCAGGTAAGCACCACCCCCCACCCCCACCAGCTCACCAGAACTCCCTAAATGGTTCTGCCCTGCACAGTCAGGTAGATGGGGAGCAGCATCTGAAAGCAAGAGTTGGAGCTGGGATCGCAGGGCCAGGGCCCAGGGCAGAGCTGCAATCTGCTCCCCTGCATATCCCTGCAACAGGTGCCAATTCTGCAGGCAGGGGCATGCGGGGAGTGGACTGCCACTCTGCCCTGGGCCCTGGCTCTGTGCTGTAGTTGCTGAGCAATCCCAGGGTATCCATGAAGACCAGCCAGGACTTGCAAGGGCAGGACACATAGCCAGGCAGATGGGATGGGGCCATGGGCAGGTGGGGAGCAGCATTCGGGAGCAGGACAGGCAGGCGGGGCTGGGATCATAGATGGGGCCCAGGGCAGAACTACGATCTGCTCCCTGCATGTCTCTGCCTGCAGAACCAGCACCTGTTGCATGAAAGTGTGGGAAGCAAACCATGGCTCTATCCTGGGCCTGGGTCCGGCGCTGTCACTACACTGTGATCCTGGTCCCACCAACCTGTCCCACTTCAGACACTGCTCCCTGTCTGCCACATGTGGGTCCTGGGCCGATCTCTATGGGGACCCCAGCCACCTGCTCTATCCAGTGATGGTAAAGACTGGCGGCAGCAGCCAGGAGCTGGTGCCTTTGGGGCTGCTGGGAAGTGAGTCCAGGCATCACGCCACCCCAGCCCTGCTGTCTGCCTGCAGGTGGCAGGACCAGACCCATGCGTGCCCAGGCTACCCCCCACAGGATGGACAAAACCCTTTGGTGGGCTGGATCCAGCCAGCAGACTGCATTTTGCTCAACCCTGGCCTAGAACCTGAAAATCATGAGAGTGCCAGGCTGTTGCCCTGTGGCACTACTCCCTACTATATTGAGCTGGCTTAACCTGTAGCTCCCTCAGGTGAGGACAGTTCTGGAATCACAGCAGGGGCAGAGTTTGATAAACAAAAGGGATACCAAGCCCCCTCATGGTCTTACAAGCCCTTCTGCATGGGGATCAAGCCTGGCAGCGGGGAGCGTAAGTACCAGGAAGATGTAAGGTTAAGTGCAACAGAGGATTGCCACCTGCCTCCTCCCTGTTTTCAAGCCTGTTATCCTGACAAGCCCAGTTAGGGGAGAAATGCTGCTTTTACACATTATAACCATGGTGTGGGTCAGCAGTCCCAGGCTGTTGCAGCCTCCAGGGATCAAGACCATGCTGGTAACAGCCCAGTGTAGCTGGCAGGGCTGGTGCTGACCTAGGCTCCATTAGTGGTGGGGGAATATCATCCATTCCCAGGTGTTCACTGGTTAGCAGTGCGGGTGGGACGTCAGCTATCAAACAACCAGCTTCAGTCAGAGCCTGGCACCATGCATTTATCATTATCTGGAGAATTAGTGAGTACCTGTCTAGGCCCCTGTGGGACATTTGCTCCCATGTTCAGTGGTCCAGGACCTTGAATGCCACCAGGCATTGGCCCTCTTGGATTGGGGCCAGGGCCCCTAGGTTCCATCGCTCTGGGCTCCATGCCCCTGGGCTCCATGCCCCTGGGCTCCATGCCCCTGGGCTCCATGACTCTTGCATCCATGCCCCTAGGCTCCATTCCCCGAGGTTCCATGCCCCTGGGCTCCATGCCCCGGGGATCTCTTCCACCTACAAAGAACAAACAAGATCCAAGCAGACTGCTGAAAGAGGTGTCCACTCTGAGGAAAACCGGGGTACACGCTGGCAATTCAGAGCCAAGCCTTCTCCAGAGTACAGTCTGGCAAAACCTGAGAAAGGTCAGGGCCAATGTGAGGGGCTCTTCCTTCTCTTGCACTGCATAACTGTCCCCAACTTCTTCTGACCTTGCGTACCTAAACCCTGTGATTCACATTACTGTTCAACCCCCTCCCCATGTTTCTCTTACATTCGCCAAAAAGTTATGGCAAAGCAGGCATGTAAGGGACCTCAGGAGGTCATATCAAGTCCAGGTCCCTTCTCAAGGCAGGACTGTCCCTGAATAAACCAACCCAGCCAAATGTCTGTTTAACCTACTCTTAAAGACTTGCATGATGAAGACACCAGAACCAGTTTAGGCCAGTCTGTGCCAGTGCTTCGTTACCCTCAATCAGAAAGTTTTTCCTGATTCCACCCTAACTGGGTCATCTCTTGGTCCCTTCCCAGGTCTACAACTTCTCTATCATTTTACACCTAAATCCATGGCCCTCTCACCTCGAGCATCCATCAGTGGCCCCCGAGGTTCTCCCATCAGTGGTCTTGGTTCACCCATTGGTCCTCCCCTCATCTCATGAGGCGGACCACGGTTGTCATGGCCAGGCATGTGGTGCATAGGTGGCCCCTGGTGGGGTGGCCCAAGGTAACCTCTGGGGAGAGCAAAGCAAAAGTGAGAGGGCATATCAAATACAGGACTGAATTTTCATAAACCACATGCACTGAAAGGAATCTGTTTGGCTCACAGGGATGGGTGCTGATATTTCCAGCTTGTGGCCAATTTAAAAGGCTACTATTAGCAACCTCCCAGGAGAGCTGGCTTCTAACACGCAGCTGTCTATTGATCATCAGAACTTATTGTTCTAACCAGCCAATGTGGCCTGGTGGTTCAACTGGAGGCACTGCCACTTTCCCACTGTTCACACCACCCCGACTTCAGCAAGAGGCCATGCCAGGGGCAGAAGAGTTGTAGTATCAGGCTGAAAAAATCCCTCTCCTCCCCACTTCACCTGGGCTCCACTTCTCCAGTGACTGAGAGCAAGGTCCCTCCTCGTGGGTCATTTGGAGCATCTCCCAGAAGCCCTCGGGGTGGTGGGCCACTAGCAGGCAATGGTCCACGCTGCATAGGGGCCCTTGGATCTGGCATAGGCACTGCCAGGGAAATAAACAACAGTTCATGAGAACCATCACAGCAGTATCCTGCTGCCCTTTTGGGCTAACATGCAACAGAAACCCCCGCAATGCTCCCTGGAGCTCAGACAGGCTGACAGCCAGAAATGGGTGTGTCATGGTCCATGCTACTGTCCACGATGGGGCTAGAACTGAAGCAGAGCAAGCTGGGAAGAACTCTTCCCACAGATAACACAGCAGATCACAGAAGCTGGTCACTTCAGGGCTAATTTTAACCCCTCCTTTCCCCTACAGTTACCATCCTGGCTGGCTGAAGGAAGCTGAGAATTAAGACTACAGCAGCCTTCTAAAGTCTGGACATGCACCCTGAAAGTCAAAAGTGTAAGCCTTGCCACCCTGTGTCTGTGAAGGCAAAACAGCGAGTGACACCCTACTGACCCTGCATCTGCGTTCAAATGGCTGGGCTGATGCATAGTCATCTCCCTCCATCCCATTTCACCAGTCATATTAGTTACCCTCCTTCCCAGCGATGGAAGGTCCCTCTGCAGAGAACATCTCTATTCTCTCCTCCTGACACCAAGGGGCAGTCCTGTGTTTGACAGATGGTTGCTGAAGTGCTCAGAGATCTGGCCATGGCCCCAGGTAAAGATAACCCAAGTGCTAAATTCTACACGAAAGGCTGCCAAAAATCCATGCAGCCCACACTGAGCCCCACAAGCAGAGGGAGCTGACAGTTGCTATGGATACCTTGAACACGCTCGATAGAGGCAGGCCTGGCAGGTCCCACGGGCGAGAGCTGCAGGTTCCCTGGCAAGCATCAGGAAAAGAGGGAAAAGAGTAGACACATAAATAGAGTGTGCACTCACTCGCGTACACTGGGAGATCCACAGATGGAACTGCCTAGACCCCAGGCCCACCACAGCCCCAAGTGCCAGCACAGCTTCACTTCCCTGGCTGGCATGAGCTCATTATGCATAACAGACTCCCATGGAATTGGGTCACAGACTTTAAAAAGGCACTACAAATCCTACAGGCCTGGTTTTGTCATTCTTCCAGGAACATAGCTGGACTGAAACACCCAAGATCAATTTTGGCTCTGTATGGAATCTTTCCACAAGGCTTGAAAAGCCCAGTCCCCTACAAACTGCTGCCCAGGAGAAAGCTTATGCTGGTTCCTGTGCATGTGGCAGGAACCTAAACCTATTTTTGCTGCATTTATTATTTCACTTAAAATACAGAATTTTTTTTTTAGTTCTTGCAGCTGCAAAACCACTTTTCGAGCTAGAGCTGGCACGATGTGAGCTGGATATGATACTGCTGACCCAAGCATGCAGCGAGACTACTCCAGTTCCCCAGCTCAGAACCTCCACAAGCAGCAGCAGAAAAATCAACAAAACTCTGCACCAGCTGCCTTGCTGCTATTTCAAATCCGAAAGATGGCAGGGGAATGGTAAAGTGTCTCCATGGCTGCTATTTGGCAAAGCCCTGAGTAGTGTCACAGCTCATGAAGGAAGGCCCAAATGTGAAATCAGAAAAAGTCTCTCAGATTGAGCAGCTTTTTAGGTATGTGAAACTGTGGGACTTCAAAAAGGAAGTGTCACACTCCTGATAAAAGGAGCGAGACATAGGCCAAGGAGGGGATTACCTTTCTTATGGCCTACATACAATCTGAAAGAGTGAGGATCTCTTGGATATGGCAAACCAGGCCCATTTGCTAATGGGATATTGATGCTTTAATGGACTAATTGCACTGAGCCTTAATCCAGGACCAGGATACAGCCGTGGCCATGTGGCAAGAGGGCCCTACACATTCCCCACAGAGATGTCCTCTACTGGTCAACACACTTTACTATCATGTGCAAAAGAAAAGCTACCACTCCCCCTGCTGGACAAACTAAAGAAAACACAGAAAATTCAATAATAATATAGGAGGCAAGAAGCTGATTTAGCACCATTGCAGTCCCCAGCATTCCCCAGCCACCTGTAACTACCAAGTACCAGAAAATAGGGCTGTGCGAAATTTCAGCAGCCATTTCAGCCCGTTTCGATGCCCGAAACACTAAATCTGAAATTAAATGGAAGGCTCCAAAACATCTCCAAAACCATCTGAAACTTTTTGGATGTTTGAGAGGTGGGCTTGTGGGGAAACAGAAACTCAGGGAGGGGGCAGGGGGGAGGACAGGACACAGAGGACAGACTGCTCAGATATTGACATCTGTAGCTGGTCAGTATCTGCGATCTGTCTCTGAGGTCCCTTCCAATCCCAGTGCTCTGGGGGAGGGACAGAGAAACAGCATACAAGGCTCTGTGTGAAGCCTTTTTCTGCCTTTTGTGAGTGGTCTGTCAGGAAGCAACAGTGTGTGAAAGGTACTGGCTGGCTGCAGCAATTGGCCTCTTAGTCAGTCTTTTGCTAGTCTCTCTTTTTGGAAAGGACTGGATACATCTTTCCAATATATTACAGATAGAAGATATAGTAAACAGACAGAAGAAGATATAGTAAAGGCACAAAAGATACAGTAAGCAGATAGAAGATATATTGCACAGAGAAGATAGAATAGTAAATGTTTTCGATCTGAGCCTTCAAGAGGCCGAGAAGCGATTTTCCACACACACATTTTCCAGCACAGCAAACATGAAGTATGCTGGAAAGGCAGGTGCCAGGTCTTCTGGCAGGGGAGTGAGAGGGACTAGAGGGAGTGGGGGGAAAGCTGCAAGTTCCCTGCCCCTAATACCCCCAAACTTAGAGGCACCCTCTTCTCTAGCAGCCATGAGGCTTCTGCTGCTAGTGACAGCAAGGAGGTGGGATCAGTCTCTACAACTGCCCCACCTCCACTAACACCAGCAATAATAATAACTCCCAACACCATCAGCATGATAAGCACCAGCATGAAAGTATCCTCCACTGAAATTTCAGTTCCCAGCGTGAGCCTCCCAGTTGTCAAAGGAGGATCTGGAACCAGGGGAGCTCAGTGCCATAGCCAGGGAAATTCTGGGAAAGGAGGGAGAATCTGAGTATATGGTTCCACACCCCTCAAAGTTTTTCTGGAGCTAGGTCTCCTTCTCTGGAAGGTACTTTGGAGGAGGTTGAGATTGTGGAGGCAAGTGGCTCAGCTGAGTCAGCTTCTCTTGTTGTTGTGCCTCTGCCTGCTGAGAAGGGGAATAAGGCGGATCTGCACCCACACCCCAGAAGCGAGGGGGTAGTGTAGTGTGGGATCATTGTGAGGTGGAAGATGATCCCAAATATGCTATCTGCCTGCACTGCCAATGCAAGACCAGCCAGGGCAAAGACAAAAAACACTTCCACACCACAGGGATGCTAATGCACATCAGGAGGCACCACCCCCTTGCTCCACCTCAGCCTGGCACCAGTGAGAGCATGCCCAAAGGGAAGTCTCCCTGTCCCCCAGAAGCAGAGGCAGGCCACCCTAGACCAGCGGGGGAAAGGCAAGGATAAAGGTGGGGGGTGTTCCCAAGGCAAGCGAGGTCACCCAGACACCAGGGAGATGTTTGCTCTGGATGACCAGCCCTTCTCCTTAGTTGAGCGGCCAGGGTTGAGGCAGCTCATTGCCCCATCACACTGCATGCCCTCACACACCACCTTCAGCAGGATGGTGGTGCCCTTCCTGTATGAGGCATGCAGGGAGTGCTTGAGGGAGGAGATGCACAAGGTAGGTCTGCAGGTGGCCTTCCACTTCACCTCGGACATCTGGAGCAGCCTGGGTGGAGATCATACATACCTCTCCCTCACAGGGCACTGGTGCGATCAGTCAGGCCATCGGTGGGCTCCCCTTCAAGCGGAGGTGATGGATGAGTTCACATGGCAACAGAGATTATGGTGGCCATGAACCGCTTGGTGCAGGGGTGGCTCATTGGGCAGGGCAAGTTCACCCGCGGGTTCATATCAGTGACAACAGGGCCAATATGGTCAAGGTGGTCTGCGATGCCAACTTTGTTGGCATGTGCTGCATGGCACACAAGTTCCACCTTATAGTCACAGACTCCTTGGACAGCTGCCAGTTAGGGCAGCATCACAACCAGCCAGCTTATTTCAAAATGCAGGAAGGTGGCAGGCTACTTCCACCGGAGCATCAAGGGGGGCAAAATGCTGTGGGATAAACAGGCAGAGCTGAGCATCCTGCAGCACAAAATCATGCAGGATGTGGAGACTCAGTGGAACACCACACACCTGATGCTCAAAAAGCTGGTTGAGCAACAGAAGGCCATCCATACATGGCCTTGCTCGGGGAGACTGGGACCAGCGGTCCCCTTAACAAAACAGAGTGGGATACCATCTCTCAGATCTTGGTGGTCCTCAAGCCATTTCACGAGGCCACTGAGAGCCTCAGTGCTCTGTGATGCCCTCCTTAGCCAGGTGATCCCTGTAGTGGGGGAGCTTCAGAACCAAATGGAGAAGTTCCAGATCAGTGTTCCTGGCTGGGGAAAGCTGCTGTCATCAGAGGTGCAGGCACTGATGAAGTGGCTGAAGGAGGGCATCAAGAAACATCTAGATCTGTTGTGGTCCAGCATGGTTCACGTGCTGGCAGCCATATGCGACCCAAGGGTGAAGGGGAGTGAGTGTGCCAGCAAAACCCTGGATCACTGGACAGAGGTGCTGGTGAAAAGGGTGAGGGAGGCAGAAGGGCAGAAGTGGGGGGTTGTGGAAAAGGGGGAACCATTGCCCCGTGCCAGCACTCCATCCACCAGTCAGTCTCCTCCACCACAGGTGCTGCCAATGTGGGCCAATGCCATGGCTTCCATGTGGGGTTGAGGCACCAGACCCCAGTAGTCAAGGCCAAGGCCTCTGCAGCTACCCATCTCACTGAGGACATGGAACCGCTGCTCTGTGACCCCTTGGCCTTCTGGGCAAGCCGCAGTCAGATGTGGCAGGATCTGGCCATGGCTGCCCGGGAACACCTGTCTTGTACGCCAACCAGTGTTCCAACTAAGAGGGTGTTCAGCTTTGCTGGGGATGTTATGACACCTCACAGCACCTCCTTCGATTTTGGTTTGGTGGAGGAGCTGATGTTCCTCAAAGTGAACTTCTTACTGCTGGGGTTCCCACCCTCCTCACTCACTCCGCACCTATTTCCTTTCCAATTTTTTTTTTTAAAACATGTAATGCCCTGCTCTCGAAGCTGGAGGTAGTACTCACTGTATCACCAGCCACCAGGGGAAGAACATCTTCCTGCTGAGCTCCCGTGCCAGGACAAACTGGGAGGTATGGGCTGGGGCTATGGGCCCCAGGTCCTGAGCATGACTTACAACTGCACCCTGCCAAGGTTGGGAGGCCTGGTGGGATTGCTGGTAGCGTGGCAGCCCCCAAGAAATGCCAGGACTGCAAACCTCCCTGGTGAAAGGCAGGTAGGAGGCACCTTATAACCTCCAGCCACCACATGCACACACAGTCCTGGCTAGGGAAAGCCCAAACCTTTAAGATCTTTGAGAGGCCTGAGGCTTGCTGGTTGCAATGGAGTTGTGAGGCTCCAGGTGAGCTCAGCTTAACTGCCTGGGATGCCATCGGTGAGGCATGGGACGTCATGTTAGGGAAGGTATGGAGCTGTTGAATAGACGTTACCTTAGACATCACCTTAGACATCAGGGGCCTTAAATGGGCAGCCTCCCACCTGGATAACATCTGAAACGGTTTTTCATCAAGGCATGGCAGGAAAAAAAGGGGCAGGCAGTTGGCTCAGAAACACATAGGCGGGCTGGGCTCTCACCTGCATTGGGAAGGCCCTCTGCTCTTCCTGGATGAAATGAATAGTGAAGCAGTCAGAGGCTGGCATGCAATGCAGGCAAGAAAGCCAGTCATTAAAATGTAAATTGAGGTGTCAGGGGGTGAGGAAGATGTAGCAGGTAAAAGTGGAAAGGTACCTGGGGAGTCAGATGTTGGGCAGGTTATAGCGTGTCATAAATCTAATGTCTATATTGAGTCCATGAGTTTCTGTATCCAGGAGGCTGATGAAGTGAAGTTCATAGGGTCGTCTGTGAAAAGTGGTTTGTAAATTCCCTTTCAGCATACAGCCTGAGAGACTGGAGACAGAGTGGCTTTCTTGTGAGAAATGTACCCCCACAGGTACTGGGGTATTCTTGTCTGTAATCGATTTCTGGTGTGCATTCCTTTTGGTGCACAGTTGTTGCTTGGTGTCTCCTATGTATTTTCCACCAGGGCATTCGGTGTACTGGATGAGATGTATAATGTTTCTGGAGGTGCAGCTGTAAGATCCAGGAGTGGTGATAGTTCTGTTGTGAGGTGTAGTAACTGTGGGTGTACTGGAGATATGTTGGCATATTTTGCATTTCTTGTCATGGCATGGTCTGGATCCATTTGGTGCATTTTGGGCTGTAGGAAGTTTTCTTCTGGTGATAAGGTTAGTGAGGTTTGGTGCTTGTTTGAATTTACAAACCACTTTTCACAAACGAGCCTATGAACTGCACTTCATCAACCTCCTGGATACAAAAACTCATGGACTCAATATAGACATTGGATTCATGACACACTATAACCTGCCTGACATCTGACTCCCCAGGTACCTCTCCATTTTTATCTACTACATCTCCCTTCCCACCTGCACTCCCCCTTCTCAGCCTGTCCCCTCACCCTCTGACACCTCCATTTACATTTTCACTGACTGGCTTTCTTGCCTGCATTACATGCCAGCCTCTGGTGTCTTCATTATTCATTTCATCCAGGAAGAGCACATGTACACGAACTATATGTTTCCTCAGACTGACAAAAGGTTTTTAAACCCCAAAGCTTGCTAAGATACATTTCTCCAACTATTCAGTTGGTCTAATAAAAGATATCAGAGGTATGCTCAACTGCTCTGTGCTGGGGCCAGGACCCAAAGTGGGGTATTGAAGGGCCAGGGGCCCACTGCGAGGGATGCCCAGAGCAAGAGGCTCAGGATTCCGACTCTGAAGGCGGGGCCAGGGCCTAAGGTGAAACCAAAAGTCCCAAGAGAGGAGACCACAGCTGGAGGGGGTGAAGGATGCAATGTGCGAGGCATGGGCCTCAGTGTAGGGAAGATACAGAGCTATGGAATGGTTGTCACCCCAAGACACCTAAATGGGCAGCTTCCTGCCTGGGAAACATCTAAATCAGTTTTCCAACAAGGGGTGGCAGGAAAAAGGAGGAGCAGGAGGTTGGTCCATAAATAGATGGGCAGGCAGAGACCTAACTGGCACCCGGAAGACCCTCTGTTACAGGCTACCATCCCCACTCGTTTCATCCTGCTGCACCTTAACACACATGCAAAGTCACACGTCACAAGTTTTGCTTTGAGCAGTTTGAGGTGCAGTTTCACAGAAACCCCTACACCTATCTCCTTGAAACTTAGAAGGCTTCATTGCCCTCAGAAGGGGCAACCATTCCTGCAATTTTCATCCGAATCAGGAAAGAAATGACAAAGTTATAGGCATTTTAGTGATTGTCCATTATAGCCTATGGCCAAATCACCGAAAAAGCATCCAAACTCTGAAACAGATTCGGACGAATCGAAATGGAACAGGGATCTGAACACCGAAATGAATCACTGTCTTCCGAAGCAGCTAAATCCAAACCGAAAAGAAACATAGCCATTTTGCACAGCCCTACCGGAAAACTAGTTACTAGAGGTGACCTGGTCCAGTATACAAAAGCATGTACACACAGAGTATCACAGACAAGTGGGGAAAGCCTTTGCATATTCAGGTACCTTTGGAAGTCATGTTTTGAAGGGGACTCTCTATTCTGTCAACCACTCTGATGATATACGGTTTTGAATTTCTCAGTGCTGTTGTCTGGGAGCCCAGGCTGTATGACACAGCATCAAACAGTACTAGATTAACGAATGCCTGGTTTACCTTGTCCACGTTCCATGGGGACAGGTCCACCACCTGGCATCCCGACCTGAGGCTGCATTCCACCTGAGGGAAGAAGGGCCAACACACAGGATTCACAGGAAAGTGGATCTGGAAGGGTCCTCACAAGGTCATCTAGTCCAGCCCCCTGCTCAGGGCAGGACCATCCGTAACTAAACCATCCCGGCCAAGTGTCTTTCTAATCGGCTTTTGAAAATTTCCAGGGATAGAGATTCCATAGCTTCTCTAAGAAGCCTGTTCTAATGTTTTACCATAGTCAGAAAATTCCTCCTAATCTCCATCTTAAATTTTCTCAGTTGAAGTTTAAGGCCACCACCCCTAGTCCTGCCCCCTACTGAGAAGAGTCTGTTTCCATGCTCTTCATAAAAATCACACTTCAGGTATTTAAAGACTGTTATCAAATCCTCTTTCACTCTTCTTTTCTCCAGAGTAAGTAACCCTAGCACTTTCAGCCTTTCCTCATATGTCACACTTCCCAGGCCCCTAATCATTTTGTTGTTCTGCTGGACTCTTTCCAATCTGTCCACATATTTCTTGAATTGTGGGGCCCAAAACTGGACCCAGTATTCCAGGTGAGGTCTCACCAATGACAAGTAGAGCAGAAGAATCACTTTCCTTGATTTGCAAGTGACATTCCTGTTAATATATCCCAGTATGCTCTTGGCTTTTTCTAGCACCCAGAGCATATTGTTGGCTAATATTCAGCTTATGGTCCACCATATTCCCCAGGTCCGTCTCTGCAGTACTGCAACCTAGCCACTCATTCCCCAGTCTGTATTTGTGCATGCATTGATGTCATCCCCAGTGCAGGACTTAGCACTTGTCCTTGTTATAATTTCAGATAATTTCTCCAGTTCATCCAGCTCACTGCCTTTCAGTGTCTGCAACTCCACCCAATTTAGTATCAACCACAATTTTGCTAAGCATACACTCAATTCCATCCTCCAACTCATGAATGAAGATATTAAACAATGCCAGATGCAAGACAAACTCTTGGGGAACCTCACTTGATACCTCCTCCCAAACAGACATAGAGACAACGCAACCCACTGTTCTCTTTCAGTGCTCACAGCCCTTACATTCTCCTGTTAGGCCCCTTTCCTGCTCTTCTGCAGCCAGGAAGCTTTTCACCTGTCTTGTAAGGTTGCACAGACAGAGTGATTATCTCTTGTGCATGAGTCAGAGTCAGTCCATAGGATTCAAACCTCCCCCCATACCCAAGTCATTATGATCACCTTTTTCAAAAGCCTGCAACGCCCCCACACCATGGGATCATACTGCCACTGGAGAAAGTTTGGGCAACTTTCAGACTTTCTGAAAGTCAGAAATACATGTTTCAGAATCTTACCTCCTGGAGCCATGGGGCCAGGGCCAGGGCCAGGGCCAGGGCCAGGGCCTGGGCCCTGTACTGAGGTTGGCATCTGTCCTGGGGCTGGCACTCCACCCTGCATAGGAGGCTGCAACAGAGGAGGGGCTCCATTCACATGCATGCCACCCTGCGTGAGGAAAGAAACCACTTATATCAGCAATGCCGTTATACCAGGATGTTATACCGGGAGTCCCTCTCACCAACATACATGTGCACCCAAATGCAAGTGGATTTAGCAAAGATCCTTACAATGGTCTGTGGCTGGGAGGACGTGGGAGTCTGTTGGTTCATCTGTGCATTTGGACCGGGCCCGGGCCCAGGCCCTGGAACTGGCTGCTGGTTGCCTGGAATCAGAGGTGGAACACTGGTCTGGCGATGCAGAATTTTCTAAGGACCGAAGAGAGAGAAAGAAGCTGTGAGTACCCCACTGATGCACAGCTACTCCTGAAATCCACACGTGCCCCACCTCACCATATTAGTGTACTCATCACTCCTAAATGGGGGAAGAGAATCATACATACCAGAGCGATCTCTGGATCAACAATCCTCATCACCACCTGGGCTTGCAGCAGGGCATAAGCCAGCTGAGGGTTTTGGAGCAGCATATTTCGGGCTTCCTGAGGGCTGTTCTGGACACATAACTGAGGACAAACACACCAGTCAGAGCTACACAGGAGCCCTGCCACTACCACTAACTGCTGCTACAACTTCAAAGGGGAATCAACAACTTAGGAAACACTGGAATAGCAGCATGGCAAAGGGTGAGATATACAAATACTTGGTAACCTCAGACTTTGCAGTTTGGATCTTCTGAGTAAAATACAAGCTCTACAACCTCACCTCCTCTACCCACGGTGCTGGGGTAAGGGGCTGGGCCCTGTACTGAAGCTAAAATCTCTCCTGGGGCTGGCACACCATACTGCATAGAAGACTGAAGACTGCTATGCAGTTAAGTACAACCATCTCAATAGAGCCTCAGGTGAGCTGTGTAAATCATGGATGTTTGGTTTTGTGGCTGCTGAAAAAAATTCATTTGGGGTAAATCTGGAACTAGAGGTGTCCGTATTGGCACCAATAAAAGGAAAATTGATATTATTGACAATTAACTTTTTTTGGCTGACGTGGCCAATAATGTTGCTGATAAATGTTGCATCTGGGCAGTAAGTCGGGGGGGTCAGATCAATGCCCCCTGTAGTGAGGGAGGGAGTGGGGCTGGGGCAGGTGTTGCCTAGCTGGGGCAGGTGTTGCCTAGCTGGGGCAGGGTGGGGCATGGGACAGAGCCAGTGGCTGGGTACACCTCCTGCGCTGCATGCACCCACAGGGGAGGCATGTGAGCACATGCCCCCCAGATCTGTGCATGGGGCAAACATGGGCTGCTGTTGCATGCTTGGGGGCTGCACTAGGCTTTTCTCAGCAGCTGTGCTCAGACTGGGCCAGGCGGTGGCAGTGCTGAGAGGGGCACAATGGGGGCTGTAGCTGTCCTGTGGTTCCCTTCCCAGTGCTGACACTGCCTGCCCTGTCCAACCCAGCCTGGCCTGGCCTGGCCTTGGCCAAGTGCAGCGGCCGGGAAGAGCCTGGTACAGGCCACAGCCCACCCTTGCCCTGCACACAGATCCAGGGGGCATGTGTCCCCCAGACCTCCCCTGAAGGGAGCGCAGTGGCAGGAGCTGCACCCCCACCTTTCCCATGCCCCCCAGATGAGCCACCGGCTCCATTCCACATCCTGTCCTGGCTGGGCAGTACTTGCCCCTGCCCCACTCCCTCCCTCACTGCAGGGGCCTCCACCTGCTCCCTCGCCCCCCTCCCAACAGACTTACCATCCAGACACTGCTCTCCATTGGATCAGTATCTACCGATTTGGCTGGTCAGTAATGGGCCATCGGTATCAGCCCAAAAAATATTTATTGGTAACCTCCCCATCTAGAACCATTCACAACAGGGCTCCTGTTATTTGCCTCCCATTCAGCTTCAGTAGTTCATCAGCTTAGAGACAAAAGTTTACTTGGAACCGACTCAAACAGGGAGGTGAAACTGCTGCTTTGGACCACTCGGCATTTGTGATGCTCGTCATCATCCTTAACAGTAAGTTCAGTGCTTAAAACAGCTCTCTCCCTAGCCCATACCTACGACAAAATTGAGCAGCAGCATCCCAGCTACACATAAACCCACTAGACCATTCTATCTTGTATCAACACAGCCAACAAAGACGACTTAACTGGGGCTGCTAAGGCACAGAGATATGAGCAGGGAGTTGCCATTGCCTGTTTGTCTTGTGCTGCTGGTGGGATCACTCAGCACTCACAGTACAGTGGTGCTGTGCATTACACACATCCTACCACTTTGCTCCCACTCACCTTCATTTGCTTCATCAGCTCAAACATCTGCTCTGGTGGCAAGCTGGCAACTGCCCTGCTGATGGACTCAGGGGCATCTTCAGGATTTACTGGGTCCCCATAAGGTGACTCTATGATGGGGGCACCTGTGCCCAGGCCTGGCAGGGACAATAAGTGGAAGGTGAAGATGAAGAGGAAGAATTAAATATGTGCTGGCTGATCTCTGAACATAGCTTTTGGTCTCAGCGTTGCTTCATAAGGGCCTCTGTCTCTTGCTGCTCCTTCAGTTGAAAGACCAGAGTTTGAGTAGCCCATAGGCTTCAGCAGTTTCACCCTCACAACCAAGAGGAAATACATTTCCCAAACCTTATAGGAATATACATAAGCCCTGTATAGAAGCCAAGGATACAGAGTGCCTTGAATTTCTACAAAGTACTTTAAGAGCTGCAGGTCACTCCAAAGCCATTCCACACAGACTGCACTACAGCCTTTGACAGCACAATACCCTGTCTGTTCTTACTTGTCAAATCTGCTCCACTGATACAGAGAAAATAGTGAAAAGCTGGCTAAAGCAGAAGTTTGTCAGGGCCAGGAAATCACAGCTCAGTCCACACAACCCTCCTGCAGAATTCCATGTGCTAATGTACTCAGACCAAACCAGGAGTACAAGGCCATTTTGCTGTCAACTTCATAAAACAGACTAGTAGATTCTGGTACAATTTAAGCCAAACCTTGTGGTAACATTAACCTCATCAACTCAAAGTCCAGACTCACTCTTCAGCTCTTCCTTGTTCTTCTCACTAGCTGCATTGTCCACTCGCAATGCTCTCCCACTGAACTCACGTCCATTCAGGTTGCGCATGGCGCTGAGCGCTGTCTCCTGGTCTTGGTATTCACAGAAGCCATAACCCTTTGGCTTTCCTGTCTCTCTGTCATATACCAGCCTGGATGGCAGAGCAGAGACAATCACAACTGTTACATGCAGAACAACATGATACCAGAGAGTCTTCCAGCTCAGGTAACCCCCTCCTCACACCCTCCATTCCATCAGCCAGGACAGTGTCACATTGCTCCCACCCATTCTGAGCTTGCATCTGCTGGGATTTGCAACTGCCCCAGTCCTCTCCTCTCAGGTCTGAGGTGCAGATGAGTATATCAGCAGTCAACCACATCCAAAGTCCCTCACCCCCCTTCAGTTTATTGGAGACATTAAAAAATGGAAATTATTCTCACCTAAAGCTGACAACAGGTCCAACCTCTGAGAAAATGTCCTTCAGCTGCTCCTCTGTGGCTTCATATGGGATATTCCCCACTGTGGGAAAGAGAAGCAAATGATCAGTACAGATGATGTACTACGCAAAGCCATAGGCTTGAATATTTTACCACAGGAAGAAGGGAAAGAATAAAAATGAGCCTGGGATAGCAAAGGCCAGATGTAGTGACAGCACACTACGCAGTTTGCCCATTACAGATAGTTTCCTATGTTCTGCTACTGCTGGTATCCACCTCCTCCTCCCAATACAGAATGTGCTCTGGATCATACTAGAGGCCTCCGATTCCATGTCCCGTGTCAGCCAGGTGTCAGAAAGAAACTATCAAAGCAAGTAGCTGCAATAAGGTCAATAGTTCTTAGATAGTCCTAGAACCATGGCTCCAGGCCTACGGACTGGGTACCATGCAGGGCTGTCCTTGACTTCTGCAGACTGCTTCTCTGAGGCTGTGGTGTTTGGTGTCACTGCTGCTGTGGCAGCTGAGGCACTTACAGTAGTCAAGAGGATGGTTCTAGGAGGATTTAGGGTGCCTGTAATCCAGTGGGTGGCAGCAAAGGTGCAGCAGTCTGACAATCCTGCCGGGAGAAGCTGGGAAAATCATGAAAACACCCAGCTTCATCCTTCAGAGGAACAGGTCACATATGGATCAGTGAACCAAAATTGAAAGACTGCTCTGAGATAAGGACCCTGCCTCCTCCTTACTCTCGGCACAAGAGGACCACGCTGCTATCAGCAGAGGCCAAAGGCAGCTCCATCACAGGAATCACAGGGAGAACTGTACATGTTCCTTTATCAGGGTAGCGCCAGTGCTCTGGTAGCCACTTTCAGTGCTGCAAGCCTTCTATTTGCTCTAGTGAAAAACCTGGGGCTCGTTTGCTGCTGCTGTAAGCACCCGGGAGAGAGGCCAGGGTGAAAGGGAAACTACTCAAGTCACACACCGGGGAAGGAACTCTGGGACCCGCGGGCCTGGGCTCGGCTCCAGCCTGGCGCAGCCCATGGAAAGGTACTTGTGGGGCTCTTCAAGCTCTGCCCTTGCCCGGCGCGTGCTCATCACGGCCCAACAGCTTCGGCCTCGGCAGAAGAAGAGCGCGACAGAAGCACCGCGGGCCTGTACCCCGCCGGGGAAGGGGGATACACGCAAGCCCCGCCACCTCCCTGCGACCCGGCCCGGTGGCAACAGCACCTCCACAGCTAGCACGGCAGGGCAGGGGGAGGAGGCGTCTCACCGAAGACGGAGCGCAGAGAGCGGTCCACTGCGGGGTCCCGCACCGCCAGCCCCGCCATGCCCAGTTCCAACAGCAACAGCCGCGCTTCCGGTCTGCTGCTAAGCACTCCCTCCACTTCCGGTTCCGTTTCCTTCCTGTGCCGCCCGGGAACAAGGGCAAGTACTTCCGTTCCGGCCCCGCATGAAGCTTCCAGCAGAGCGCCTCGGGCGCTCGGTGTCGCCCCCCTGCCCGCAGCATAGATGGTGGCAGAGAGACCGCGCGGGCACGTAGGAATCGGCTGTGCTAGGAAACGCTGACGCGCCTCTCCACGTCGCGCTGCGTCGGTGAAATGGCCGCTGCCGCCCCGGCCCCCGCGCTTGTGACCGAGGCGCGCTGCGCCCAACGGTGCAGGTGGGGAGGGCCCGGCGCGGCGGGCAGCGAGCCGGCCCTAGCGCTGCGCACACGGGGCAACACAGCGTGGGGCCGGGGGGACTGCGAGTGATACACCTGTCCCTGCTCGGAGCAGAACCGTCCCAACCGGTTCGGGCTGCCTGGGCTTACGGTGCTTCTCGCCTTCGTCAGGGCCCGGGCACTAGTGGGCTTCGGCCTAGTTCGCTGGGCACCACCTGCCTGCGCACTGGAGGCTGGGTACCAAATAGTGGCAGCAATGAGAACCAGAGATGCTGGCCCAGCTCCTGCCTGGGGAATGCCAGCATTGTCCCCATGTCACACCAGTGGGCACGTTATCACTATTTCCAATACATTGAGGGGGAAACTGAGGCACAGCGGAGTGTACCAACATATCCACAGCCACGCAGTGAGCCTCTGGCAGAGTGGGCAATAGAGTCAGTTTCCTGACCACACAGCCCAAGAAACAAGGGGCTCGTTGAACTTGGGCTGAGCAGCATGAATGGTGCATCAGCCTTTCCTCAGGCCTAGGCTGGTAGAGAGCCTAGAGCAGCAGTTTCCAAACTGGGGTGCACCCCACCCCCTTGGGTGTGAAGGGCTGTGAGGGGTGTGCCATGATCTGCAAAGATCAGCAAAAGGCAGGTCTGGAGGAACTGTGCCCAGCTAGAGCGATTCATGGGGCTGGGGTGGGATGGAGCTGTGGGGGCACGTGCCCCTGATTTTGCATGGGGCAGGAATGGATATGAGCTCGGGGCTTTCTGCCTTGCTCCTGTGGATCCCACACTGGCTTTGCCACCATGGGGAGGTGCCCTTGCCTGTCCAGCAATGGCAGGGGTGGCAGCAGCGTGGAGTTGTACCCCCTGATGCTGCCAGGCAGGCAGAGGGTGCACAGCCAGCGCAGGGCTCAGGAGGGAAGGCAGTAGGGCAGGGAGCACCAAGCCCACAGTGGGCAGACTGTATTCGCCCCCCTCTTCTTAGCTCTCATCTAGCTGTGGCGGCAGTGAGTAAGGGAGAAAGCGGGGTGCATGAACAAGATTGTAACTCAAAGCAGGGCTCTGCTTAAAAAGTTTGAAAACCGTTGGTATACAAGGTGAATGGTGTCTGAATGCCTTCTCGGCCTTGCAGGGAGTATTTGGAGGGGGAGAGGATCCTAGATGTCAGTCACCGGGTGCAGAAGCTGCCAGATGGTACCGTGGCACTGCCTGTGCTGGAGGGGAAGTTCACCAAGCAGCACCTTCAGGACTTGAGGGGGAGTATGGCCCCTGGAACAACATGCATACTGGCCTGGATCAAGGTCAGAATGGTCCTAGCTATCTTGGGGCAGGCAGGAATGGGGTTTACCATGCCTGTCCCAGCTAGTGGCTACTTTTTTGATCTTTGCAGAACAGCAATGCAGAGGCACCAAGGTGTCCTGTGTTTCTCGGCCACAGAGTGACTAGTCTTTGTGCTTTGAGGCCTGCCAGAGCCTGCCTCCTGCCCTGGCCAGGTGTATAATGTGGGACTTGGTGGGGTCCTGACCCCTTCAGTCCTCAGTAGACTAAGCTAGTGACTGATGTACCCTGGGACTGCCTGCGTTATCTGGTGTTGACAGGGAACTCCTGGGTGTGGCCTTTGGGGGGTCTGCTTTAGTTCCTGTACAGTCAATATGTCTCTCCCACGAACTGGCCAGCAGGAAATAATAGAAAATGACCCAGCACAACAGCCATGGAGAGAGGAGGTACACAGATGACCCAGCCCTGAGCTCAGGGAGGACGTGAGCCTGGCTTCGCATCTGAGTCCTCCATGTTTCTTTCCCAGAAGCCCATCCCCTCCAAGGCTTCTCAAGTCCAGTCACCTGCCAAGAAGCTGTGTGCTGAGCTGCAGCACTTAGTAGCATGC
The DNA here is from genome assembly GCF_052110815.1 of Crocodylus siamensis. NCBI lineage: Eukaryota > Metazoa > Chordata > Crocodylia > Crocodylidae > Crocodylus > Crocodylus siamensis. The sequence continues at coordinate 38,671,297 of NC_143402.1, read as the reverse complement.
TTTGGGGGCAGGTGGTCAGAGGAGCTGGAGCATGACCTCCCTCACTCCTGGCAGCGACACGGTGACCTGGTCATGCTGAGCAAGGACTGCTTCAAGGCTGCCCTGTGGGAGGAACTGGGTAAGAGGAACCTGCTGCTCTGTTTCCTGACAGCCATTATCTGCCCCCCCCCCTCCAACCCATCTGCCTGGGCATGTCTTTCAGGACCAGAGCTCTGGGAGACAGTTGCTTCTTCTCTGAGGGCACGACGACTAGCCAAGCAAGAGCGAGTATCCCCAGATGGGGTGCGAACCCCAATTGTTAGCCTTCTGCTAGGGCATGATGGCTGGGTGGAGCACATGGACAATGGGATCAGGTAGGAATAAGGATGGGACAAGTGGGGAGTGAGCAGGAAGGAGCTGTTAAGCCAAGCAGCCCAGGGAAGGGCTTGCTGGTTAACTCATGCTTGGTGCTCTCACTGGGCCTGTGGTGTTTTCCCAGATACACCTTTGATGTGACCAGATGTATGTTCTCTTCTGGAAACATCACCGAGAAACTTCGGGTAGCTTCGCTGCAGTGTCCTGGAGAAGTGCTGGTTGATCTCTATGCAGGTAGCTGACCTGAGAGGTCATGCGGTGGCCCTCTTCCAACTTTCTTGGGGCCCTGGGAGTAGAACTCTGACCTTTGTCCAGATAAGTTTGCCTCTGAGAGCAGAGCACATGAGCAGCAGAGTCTGACTGTTTCTCTTCAGGAGCCTCAAAAGGTATTTCCTTGAGGGAGAGGCTCTTCTTGTGGCACGAGTGAAGGACAAAAGCATCCTAGAGCAGGACTGGAGGGGAGCAGGGTAAGGAGGAGTGAGCAGGAAGCTCAGAGCTAAGTGATAGGGAGGTTGATACAGCTACAGCTTAAAGAAAGGTAAAAACTGTGCCCAAGCCCAGCAGTCCATTGGGCTGGCATTGTTAAGACATGTTACTTTCTGTGGCCAGTAGCATGTAAGGAGATAACAACTACCATCCTTTGACTCCCCAGCCCAAATGACTGGGAAGCCACTGACAGATGATTTAGCTGGTGGTGGCCCTTGATGGCCTCACTTATCTAGAGTGAGGCTTGAACTCCTGCCTCTGGAGCTGTAGCAAGATGCTTTCCTCTGGCTGCCACGATGCCCCAGGGTGGGAGGGGGTTGGGGCAGGGATATTGTTCATTGGGTCTCTGCTGCTGGGTCACTGCTGTTCCCTGACTGACTTCTCTGCCCCAGCTTACTGTGTCCTGTGCTCTGTTGAGAATCCCCCCTCGTCATCCCCATTTTTTTGGATGTTCTATATTGGCCTGCCCCCCCCTAAATTGGCCTGGTCCCAGGCACAGACAACACTATTACCATGGAGTTACTGACCCTGAAGATTTAACTCCTGAGTAAATTTACTCCAGAGTAAGGAGCAGACAACCAGTTTGCCCAAGCGAGTTGCCTGAGGTAGGCACTACTACAGTGTCTCACCACTAGGTGGCAGGTGAACTAGTTGCATTGAGCAAACTGTAGGCATGGCCAATCTGTGACATGCACGCCACAGGTGGCACCGGCAGTTTCTTTGGGCATTTATACACACGTTTTCATGCTCAGACATGCCCGAGTGAAGCTGATGCACACTGCATTGTATGACGTGGAGATGTATAAACAGCAAAATGCGTGTCAGCATGAAGAAAATGGCCTTCGATGTGTTTTAGTTCAAAAGCATGCTGCCGCCATTTTCTCAGTGCTGACACGCATTTTGCCACTTATACAACTAAATGTGCCACAGCGCTGGGCACTTTTAAAATCGTTTGATGGTGCGGCATAAACATATGTACAAATGCCCTGTGTGACGCACACAAGATTGGGGAGGGAGTGGGGATACAGCAACAAATAGGACTGGGATCAGAAGGTAGAGCAAGAGATCAGGCAGGGAGCACAGGACAAGAAGCGGAAAGCAGAGCAACAGGTCAGGCAGTGGGAGAGGATGTGTGGCATTTGGGGAGAGTAAAGAGCTAATTTATGCTATACCTGGCAAACATATCAACCCTGACTGTAGTAGAGGATTGGGTATGCCAGTACAGTTGCTCCTTGCTTGCTTGAAGGTAGTTCTGCCCTGGAGTGGAACCAAGATGTTTTCAAATCAAGATTTACCATTTCATAGAAAATTTTGAAACCAGTTTTGATCAAGTTTGGAACAACCACAGATTTAAGAGCATTAACAAGTCCCTACTAGCTGGATGCCCTGGAGTCTAGTTATTGGGCCTGATGAGAAATTTGCTCCAGGTCCAGTGCTGTTTTGTCACTATGCTATCTGCTGTTTCTCCCTCCTCTGCCCACAGGGATCGGCTATTTCACACTGCCTTTCCTGGTTCACGCTGGTGTGGCCTTTGTCCATGCCTGTGAGTGGAACCCACATGCTGTGGAGGCTTTGAGGAGGAACCTGGAGTTGAATGGTGTGCGGGATCGGTGCTGGATTCACCCAGGGGATAACAGGCAGGTGAGCAGACAGCAGTCCTGCAACCAAAGGGCCACAGCAGGGCCTCAAAGGTGAGGAGCTGTGGCCCGTTAGGGAGGAGAGTGAATGCAACTGTGAGCTCTCCTTTGGGAAGTTGCCCCGCGCACTCCACCTTTCTCATGTGACAGGGTTTGCAGTGTTTGCAGTCAGGAGAGAGAACAGGGACATGGTGTGTTGTCTTTGACCAGCTGCAGAAAAAGGAGCAGATCACCCCCATCCTTTGGGGCTTGTGGTACTTTTTCCAGAGCACTGACCTCTGTCTGTAACTGTCCCAAGTGCTGGGGGACCACGCCCTTCTCCTGAGACACTTTTCTGCAGCCTGGTAGGTGGAGCTCCCATTAGGACTTCAGTCTGGTTAACCAGCAGGTACTTTGCATTCCACTGCTCTTAGTCGCACCTCTGTCACACCCACCTTGTGGATCCACCCAACATCTTCCGTAGTTATTGTTTTACCTAAGCTGTTTGCGTTGGGCAGAGTAAAGCAAGCCTTGACAGAGACAGGCCCTGCTGCAAGGGGTGATGGCATTTCCTAGTTCGTGTCAGGATGTACCCTGATTGCTTTGCCCAGAGCATGTGAACACTTCAGAAACATCAGGACTGCTCTGGGCTTCGATAGGCAGAACCCTACTAGTTTTGGTGAATAATGGGACTCTGGGGAGCTCCAAGTCCCAGGCAATTGATTAACAGACCTTCAGCTTCACCAAACTTGAAATTGTTCCTAGGCCAAAGAACTAGCTAATAGAAGCTATTATACCACTGCACCATAATAGTGTCCCGCCTCACTCTGCCTATCTTTCCAGTACTGCCCTGGGTGACTTCTGTCCCAGCAGAAAGGGAAAGGAATAAGAATGGGGCACAAGGGACACAGAAAAGGGGTGGTGGACACACAGTGAGGGGGGAATAGAGGACAGCGATGTGGGGGATGAATCAAAGACAGGGTAGGAGGTTGCAGGGAGTCTCTGAAGTAGAGGGAAAGGAGGGGACTCCCAGAGAGCTGGTGGGAGGAATGGGGGATGCCAGATGTTCCTGGTAAGAGCAGTGAGCTTGGCTGGCAGATGCCATAAAGTGTGTGACTGCCCCCCCGCCCACGCCTTGTTGATTCTTGGGTGTATTGGGGAGGGCACTTGTGGGCACATGCACAAGTGTGATAGGGCTTTTTGGACTTTTTGTGATATCCCTAACTGATCACTTGCCAGCTCCTCTTCTGACACACAAACAGGAGCTCCTGTTCTGCTGCATCCCTAACTAGCAGACCCTACCCTGTGGTGCCTTGTGCAGTGTTTCGTCTCCCCACATGGGGCTCTGTGTAATGTTTGCTCTGTGGCATCCTTCTCACTGCCCCTTTTTACAGTTGGAGCTGCGGGATGTGGCTGACCGGGTGAATCTGGGACTGATTCCCAGCTCAAAGCAGGGCTGGCCCATCGCCTGCCAGGTTCTGCGGAAGGACATGGGAGGGATTCTCCACATCCACCAGAATGTGGAGTCTTTCCCTGCAAAGGCTCTTCAGCTGCCCTGTGGCCTGTTGGAGGAACAGCCACTCTGCAATGGACAGGAGGACAGCGGGGCCCAGAGGAACCACAGGAGCCCAGAGACTGATGATGTGTTGGATTCTGTGCAGGAGATTCAGTTCACTGGGATCAAGGTTGAATGGCATAGGTGGGCAGAGGCCACGGGAGCTCAGATCAGGGCTCTGCTTGAGAAGTTACATGGGGAACCATGGAGGACAAACATCCTGCACATCGAGCCAGTGAAATCCTATGCGCCCCATGTGTACCACCTGGTCCTGGACCTGGAGTGTCGTCCCTTGCAGGCAGAGCCTCACTGAAGGAACAAGGCTCAGCCTAGTTGCAGAATGCTGCTAAGGTGGAGCCAATATAGACTGGGGTCAGAACAATGGAGAACTTTCCCAGCTCTGCTGTGAGAGAGCTTGTTTGTCTCTTGTTCCAGCCCTGAGCTGGCAGTTGCTGTGATGTTGACCCACAATCCCAAGAGCCCTGTGAAAGGCAGTCTCAGCAGGAAGCATTAAAGCAGAGTCCTAAGGGTGCACTGAGTTTTGGATCAGTGAGTTAATGTAGATTTGAGCAGTTACACAGTTTAATAACATAAACATGATTTCCTGATTCAGTTATTACTTTGGCTGCTCAGATCAATCACTGACCCAGGGGGAGAGACAGTAGTCATGAGAATCAGCTCTGTGATGCTTGCGAACTGCTTCCTGTTCCCTACTGAGTCTTGTACTCCTAGGAACCCCGTTAGAGAGGCACATGGCTCAGGGAAGAGTACTGTTGTGTAGATTGGTATGTCCACAGAAGAGAAGGACAGGCAGGAGGGCAGGAATGGAAGAACCTTGTTCCACTGCACCTGAGATGAGCAGGCACATCACCTGCTCTTTATTATAAAGCCACTAGCTGGATTAGTGAAATGGTGAGATCACAAGTAGTACCCTACCTTACTTCTCTTTCTCCTTTTCCTTTGCTTGCTGCTTATTTGTGGCTGGCAGGACAGCAAAATCCCAGGCACCAAGGTGGAGATATTGGTTTTACTGAAGAAGCCAAGCCAGTGTTGCTTAGTCATAGAATCATAGAAAATTAGGGTTGGAAGGGACCTCAGGAGGTCATCTAGTTCAACCCCCTGCTCAAAGTGGGACAATCCCCAGCTAGATCATTCCAGCCAAAGCTTTGTCTAGCTGGGTCTTACAAATCTCCACGGATGGAGATTCCACAACCTCTCTGGGTAACCTGTTCCAGTGTTTTACTACCTTCATAGTTTCATAGTAGCTAGAGTCGGAAGGGACCTAGGTAGATCATCTAGTCTGACCCCCTGCCTTGGCAGGAAAGAGCACCTAGGTGCTCATCTAACTTCCTTTTAAAAATCCCCAGGCTAGGAGCCTGCACCACTTCCCCTGGAAGCCGGTTCCAGGCCCTAGCCGCCCTGACTGTGAAGTAGCGCCTCCTAATATCTAATCTAAACCTACCCGCCGCCAGCTTGTGACCGTTATTCCTGGTCACTCCTGGCAGCCCATGGGGGAACAGGGACTCCCCCAATACCTGCTGATCCCCCCTGACCAGTTTGTAGCAGGCCACAAGGTCCCCCCTTAACCTTCTCTTGTGGAGGCTAAACAGGTTCAGGTCCCGTAGCCTCTCCTCATAAGGCCTGCCCTGCTGACCCCTGATCATACGAGTGGCCCTCCTCTGGACTCTTTCCATATCGTCCACGTCCCTCTTGAAGTGTGGCGCCCAGAACTGGACGCAGTACTCCAGCTGCGGCCTGACCAGTGCCGCATAGAGGGGGAGGATCACCTCCCTGGACCTGCTCGAGATGCATCTGTGGATGCATGACAGGGTACGGTTAGCCTTCTTGACTGCCTCCCCACACTGCCGGCCCATGTTCATCGTGGAGTCAATGACGACTCCAAGATCCTTTTCTGTCTCCGTGCTGGCAAGAGGGGAGTTCCCCAACCTGTAAGTGTGGTGCCGGTTCTTCCTCCCCATGTGCAACACCTTGCACTTATCAGTGTTAAACCCCATCCTATTCTCATCCGCCCACCGTTGCAACCTGTCAAGGTCAGCTTGTAGCCTATTGCACCCTTCTAGTGCACCCACATCCCCCCACATCTTAGTGTCATCAGCAAACTTGAACAGGGTGCTTTCTACCCCCTCATCCAAGTCACTGATGAAGATGTTGAACAGTGCGGGCCCGAGGACCGAGCCCTGCGGAATCCCACTGCCCACGTCCTTCCAGGTCGAGAAGAACCCATCCACTACCACCCTCTGGGTGCGGCCCTCCAACCAGTTAGCGACCCATTTGACTGTTTGGGCATCGACACCACAGTCTCCCAGCTTTTTGATGAGGACAGGGTGAGAGACAGTGTCGAAAGCCTCCCGGAAGTCCAGAAAGACTACATCCACAGCAACCCCTGCGTCTAATGATTTGGTGACCTGATCGTAAAAGGCCACCAGGTTGGCATGCATTCCCCCGCAAGGCCCTCCTGGATGTGTGCCAGGATAATTTCTTCAAAGAGCTTACCCGGGATTGAGGTAAGACTAACTGGCCTGTAATTTCCCGGGTCCTCCTTTTTTCCCTTTTTGAAGATAGGGACCACGTTGGCCCTCTTCCAGTCCTCCGGCACCTCACCAGAGCACCACGAGTGCTCACAGCCGCGCCAGGGGTCCCGCAATGACCTCGGCCAGTTCCTGTAGAACCCTAGGGTGAAGATCGTCCGGACCAGTGGACTTGAACACGTCCAGCCTCTCCAGAAGTACCCTAACTAACTCCTCGCTAACCCCTGGCCCAGGCGTGTCTCTCCCGGGGCCCGAGGGGGGCCCAGCAGGGAGGTGGCTGAATTGGTCCCTATTTAGGAAGACAGAGAAATCGTTAAATATGTTAGCTTTGTCATCTGGCATGACGACTAAGTTGCCCATCGTGTCCTGCAGGGGCCCCACATTACCCAGGACCCTCTTTTTACCCCCTATGTATTTGAAGAAGGACTTCTTATTGTCCTTAATCCGGGAAGCTAGTCCTATCTCCATCTCTGCCTTGGCCCTCCTGACTGCCCCCCTACATCCTCGGGCGACTGTAACATAGTCCTTCTTGGTGATGACCCCATCCCTCCATTGGGTGTATGCCTCCCTTTTAGCAAGGAGACATTCCCGGATGCTCCTAGTGAGCCATGGGGGTTTATGTGCCCTCCTGCTCCCTTTGACCCTTGTTGGGATTACCTCCCTTTGGGCATGGAGGATCGTCTCCTTAAGGAGCAACCACTCACCTTGGACATCTGGCTCCCTTCCCCTCTGGGTCCTCAGCGCTTCCCCAACGATCCTCCTTAGCTTGTTGAAGTCAGCCCTCCTAAAGTCTAGGGCTGTTGCCTTGCTGCAGCCCTTTGCCACCTTACGCTGGATGGTGAATTCCAGCAAGCGATGATCACTGTCTCCCAGGTGGCCCATCACCCGCAGCCCCCTCACCAGGTCGTCACCCGTGGCCAGCACCAGGTCCAACAAGGCGTCTCCCCTGGTGGGGCTGTGCACCTCCTGGGTTAGATGGAGGTCCTGCACTCTGGCTAAGAACCGACGTGAGCGGTCAGACTTGGCTGACTGCTCCTCCCAGCAGATGTCTGGGAAGTTCAGGTCCCCCATGATGACCACATCCTTAGCCCTCACTGCCTCTGTGAGCTGACCTAAGAATTCCTGATCGAGCTCTTCTCCCTGGTTGGGAGGTCTATAGTAGACTCCCACCGTTAAGTCTCTATCCCCTGGACTGCCTTTTACTCTAAACCAGAGCACCTCAGAGTGCCCCCCCTCTACCCTCTTGCTAATTGACGAGGAAGTATATTCCTCCTTGATGTAGAGTGCTACTCCTCCACCTTTCCTTCCTATCCTGTCCCTCCTGTATAGCCTATAGCCCTTGACACTCACCGTCCAGTCATGCGATGAGTCCCACCACGTTTCTGTGATCCCCACTATGTCAGGGCTTGTGAAAGAGTTTTTCCTGATATCTAAACTAAACTTGCTGCAACTTGAGACCATTGCTCCTTGTTCTGTTATTTGCCATCACTGAGAACAGTCCAGCTTTATCCTCTTTAGAACCCCCCGTTAGGTAGTTGAAGGCTATTAAATCCTTCCTCAGTCTTCTCTTCTCCAGACTAAATAAGCCCAGTTCCTTCAGCCTCTCCTCAGAAGTCATGTGCCCCAGCTCCCTAACCATTGTCATTGCCCTCCACTGGACCCTCTCTAATTTGTCCACATCCTTTCTGTAGTAGGAGGCCCAAAAGTGGACACAGTTCTCCAGATGTGGACTTAGCAGTGCTGAACAGGGGGAATAATCACTTCCCTCAATGTGCTGGCAACTCTCCTACTAATGCAGTCCAGTATGTCATTAGTCGTCTTTACAGCAAGGGTACACTGTTGGCTCATATTCAGCTTACTGTCCACTCTAACCCTGAGGTACTTTTCTGCAGATTTGCTGCTTAGCCAGTTGGTCCCCAGCCTGTACCAGTGCATAGGCTTGTTCCTTCCCAAGTGCAGGACTTTGCACTTATCCTTACTGAACTTCATGAAATGTCTTTTGGTCCAGTCCTTCAAGTTGTTAATGTCTCTCTGAATCTTAGCTCTACCCTCCAGCATATCTACTATTCCCTCCAGCTTGATGTCATCTACAAACCTGTTGAGGGTGCACTCCATACCATCTTCCAGGTCACTGGTGAAAATATTAAACAAAACTGGCCGAGAACTGACCCCTGGGGCACTTGATACCAGCTGCCAACTAGATACGGAGTCATTGACTGCTACTGTCTGAGCCTAATGATCCAGCCAGTTTTCTGTCCACCTTACAATCCATTCATCCAGTCTATACTTCCTTAGCTTGCATGTAAGAATGTTGTGGGAGACCATATCAAAAGCCTTGGTAAAGGCAAGGTATATCACATCCACTGGTCTCCCCGCATCCACAGAGCCAGTTATCTCATCATAGAAGGCAATCAGGTTGGTCAGGCATGACTTGCCCTTGGTGAAGCCATGCTGACTGTTCCTAATAACTACTCTGTCTTTCAGGTGCTTAGAAATAGATTCTCTAACCTGTTCTTTGGCTACTGTTGGCTGCTTACCACCTCCCCAAACTGTGCTGCCAGGTGCAGTAGTCTGGGAGCTGACCTTGCTTGTGAAGCCTGAAGTAGTCCTTGCATTCTGAATGGCAATCCAAAGCTGCACTGTATTGCTGGTGTGGACTCCAGCTGGCAGACATTCATTTCAAGCAGATTTAGGCCATCCAGGAATGCTTTTGGGCAAGTTGCTGATAAGCAGTGCATTCACTAAAATGAGACTCCCATAGTAAGCAATCAACAAGTAACCCCAGCTGGACAGTGGAAGTTGCTTAAGTGTATACAAGGGCACAAGCTGTTTCAGGTACTTTCAGCATTACATGCACATGAGCCAAATTAGTGCAGTCCGGCAGGTCAGGCCTGTGGAGAATTGCCTGATTCTCTGTGAGCTCCTGCTGCCTGAGCATTAGCATAGTGAGGGTGCTTAGGCATTTCCTCTCCTGTGTGCACATGACCCCAGCACTGCTACACTGATGGAGGTCACCCTGACATCACACCCACATCACCGCCAAGCTCAACAGCTTGTACAAAGCTATTCTTTTCAAAAGAGTACAGCTGCTCTCCATCTCCAGTGTTGTTTCTGAGGGAGTACGGGGCTGAAGGCACAGACTAGAGCCAGTTGCAGTACAAATAACAAGTGAGTGCATCCTGGCTTTGGCGTGTCCCCATCCCTCTGTGGATTGACTTGTTTTGCAGACCAGGGCTGTACCCCAGAGCCAGCTGTTTATGCAAATTTGGGCCTGGCTAATATCTCTCGGCTGCTACTGGCCTGGATGTGCCAAATTCTTAGCTTGCAACTGTCTACTGTTTCTTTCTCCTCACCAGCATCCCCCAAAGCCCTGTGTAACTTCCGTGTGTCGCTCTTGAGCAAATTCCAGCCTAGCAATTCACTTATTCCAGGAAATCCTTCTGGCCGTGAGGTCTGGTTGGGGGAAAGAGGGAAGTGTGTGAGAAGGAGCCCCTGGAAGTGCCTTTAGCTATGACTCCTTCCATACACAAATACCTTTATGTGCTTCCTGTTGCCTTTATCTTATCTTTGTGACCTGTAGGAAAACAGCAGAGGCTGAGCACTCCCAGCCAAGGTGGTTTTATGTGTACTGGGAGGGCTGTCCCCTGAGATATAGATAAAACCAGTACAGACCAGAGTGACTCATTTTGCTCAGCCTTGCGTTTGTTCTGTGCACAACGGTGTGTCACTGAACCCCAGAGCAGTGCCCTGCAGCCACCTCTGGCCCCTCTCAGCAGGGGTGTTCTGCTGAGTTTCCCCTTCCTCTTTGTCAGGGTTTACACAGATCAGGATGTAGGAGTTGCTGAAGGGTTCAGCCAAGAAGAGGTTTTTCTGAGCTTTCCTGTTGTTCCTCTCTGGAGCCTGTGAGCTCTGCAGGCCAGTCTGACCCCACCCAGATTAGCTTTTCTGCAGTGAGCTGTGTGCACTGTCTGGGAGGAGTTGCCTTCTCTAGCTCTGCTGCAGTACTAGTCATGCAAATAAACCACAAGTCCTACAGCAAATCACCCTTGGGAAAGCAGGGCAAAGGGCAAAGTGATCTGAGCCAAAACCTTGGGTCTGGCCACCCTCAGAGTTAGGGCAGGGCAGGCTGGAATTAGATCTGGGGCCTGGATCTGAATGTCATGCTTGATCTCTTGTGGCTGAACTCATAGCCAGGATCCAAGCAGCCCCAGTTATGGAGGGTTTCAAAATTCAGAAATCACTTGTGTACTTCAGGCCCTTTTTCCAGTGTAAAACCACCTGCAAGTCAGAGTATAAGGCAACTGCAAATCTGGGGTGAGGGGCTCCAGAAAACTCCTAGAAGTCTAGAAAAGAGCATGTATGGAGAATATTATCAGTTCAGGCAAAGGGGAAGGGGACACTCAGCAGACTTCCTGTCTGTTCAGGAAAAGTTGGTCACAGATGCAGATCTGCTTTGGCAGAAGGGGATGGAGCCTCAGCCTGCTGCATTCCCACGTGCTGGTCATCTGGGCCTGTCAGTCGGAACATTTTTGCCATGAGACTCCTATTCCTCCCTCGTATATGAAAAGAAACTGATTGTATCTGGTGAGAATGTTCACCATGACCCTATAACCCAGAGGACCACAATCTGTAGGAGCTTATTACAACAAGCAGGCATAGAAAGACCAGTAACCACAGACTGTTAAAACCGAAACCTTAGCTTGTTTCCTAGAATGGACTTATGATGGAGCTGTGTGGAAAAGCCACTCTGGTAAGTCTGTGTAAGGTCACACCAGTTCTACTCCTGAGTTCAAAATAGAGCAGCCCCTTGTGTATCTGAATGAAACAACAACCCACAAATGCAGATAGTCAAAGGGGCATCTAGCTTGTTTACAGAACTGAAGGCAAAGACATTCTTAAAGAATTTGATAGAGTGTTTGACAAACCAATGTTAAGGGTATAATGCAGCCTCTTGAGAGTGAGCTTATTGTGCTGCCAAAAATCTGCTCTCCATGGAGAAAGTAAAGGCTGGAGTCAGTCAGTAGGCAAATTAGATCTTATTAAGCAAATACACAAGCTAACTGATAGGGCTGGTGGTACAGTCACTTCAGGCACAGCAAATCAGTTACAGATTTGTACAGAGCCTTTCCTTTGTACTCTAAAAGTTAGGTTGCACATAGACCCTTGATGGGGCCTTGTCTCGCTATCATGCTTTTGGTTTCACTGCTACATCCCTGGTACTGATCCCGTGAGGATTCATCTTTCCTCTTTTCTACTTGTGCTGCTCCATGTAGTAGTAGTAGATTTATGTCTTTCACCAAAACAGTACAGTAACAATTTCATACAATAATGGAGCCACTTATACAATATATAATTCTTGCTAAAAAATGCACAATAAGATTATCCAGTCCACAAGCCTATGCAAAATTAAAACAACATAGCAAGTGTATGATGATATAAAAGAAAGAATAAATTGAAGTAGTGAACATAAATAACAAACACATGAGTTCTGTCTGGTATTGGCCCTCATTCTATGTGCAAGTAACACAAATGCACCTAAGGCATATAGGACCCGCTCTGAAGTGTTAGAAGCCAGATTGTTTTTTCTTTATTAACCCAGCATTTACAGTTGCCCTTTAATGGAGAGATCTGTTGTCCTCTAACTTCTTCAAAAAACAATTGAGACCACAAATAATGATTTAAATGCTACTCAGTGTTTTGATCCTCTCCCCCCATCCTTTTGTTTTTAAACTGTGTTAGTTAAAAAACAACAGCAAAATTCATTAGTGAGGAGTGGCATGGCTGGGAGCCAGATTCATCTCAGCACTTATCCTGTGAAAGCCGTGGAAGCTCTTAGCCAAGAACTAACCTACTTACTGAGTGTTAGCTCATTTGTACTTGCTAATACTATCTGGCTTTCACAGGACAGCCACCTGTGAGCTGCCTCAAATCCAGAGGAGTTTCTAGGCCAGAAGGGATGGCTGAGAACATCTAGTCTGAACTCTGGTACAGGCCACAGAATTCCTTTATCTACCTAGTAACCTGTGGTAGATCAGAGCAGTCTCTCTGACAAGCTGTCCAATCTTGATTTTAACACTTCAAATGATAGGGTCTGTCACATCCCTTGACAAACTTCCAGTGGCCTCTTATCCTCACCATTACTAATTTGCACCTTATTTCTAGAGTGAATTATTCTAATTTCAGTTCTCAGCCATTGGTTCTTGTTGAGCTTTTATGTTACATTAAAAAGCCCTCTTGTACTGGTTACCTTTTCCTTGTGTAAGTAGACCATGGTTGACTAACCTCTTAACCTCTAATGAACTGAATAAAGTGAGCCTCTCAAGTCTCTGTTTTAAATTGTATTATTCTTGGAGTTCTTTTCAAGACTGAGATTTTTGCAACTTTTTTTAAGGTTGGGACAGCAGAACTGGATGCAGCATCCTAGTAGCGGTCTGACTAGTACAAGGGATATATCACCTTGCTATACCTGCTCCACATTCCCTCCTCAGAAGACTGCTGTAGCCTTTCCTTCACAGCTAGAGTGCCTTGCTTTTGTACTCAGAGTAAAACTTTATATTTGGGGTAAGGAAGGAATTTTGGTCAGATTAGTATGGACTGTGGGGGGGTTTTGCCTTCCTCTGTAGCAGGGGACCTCTACCCAGGACCTCTTGAGCACATACTGACGACTCATAGATGTGGGACATTGGCTACCATGGTTCCCCTGCTTTACTGATGGCAGGGTAGGGTGTTAGGTCTGTGTTGTGTCAGGGTTGACAATAGCCTTATGTAGAGTTTAGATTATGGATAAATTTAGGTTATGGATTAAATTAGATTATGGATTGTATAGACTGGCTTGGATGGGGATGAGGCTGCCTCAGGCAGGCGGTAGGACTAGGACTAGATGACCTCTAGAGGTCCCTTCCAGCCATGCTTCTCTGGGATTCTGTGATTACCTGGGACCTTGCATGCAGTTGCTGTCTGTCATGACTCCTATAGGTTCTCCTTTCTCAACCAGCACTTAGATGCACACAAGAGGGGATACAGGTGGGTGAGGCAGAGATGAGCTGTGCTGGCGCAAGTTGGGGCTCAGGCTCAGGACTGGACAATTGGAGCAGCTGCATCTTAAACCCCAAATGTGGTCTGGACCTGTTTGCAGCCCTGAGCCTGCAGGATGGTGGGAGCTACACAGCCGACCCTGGGTGGTCTAAGTGGGTCCAGCCCTGTGCTCTTTCTCCGTCTTTTATTTCAAGAAGAGAAGCAAGGGCTGCAGTGGCACACCTCTGCCGGGCTGGGGAGGCCTGCAGGATGTTGGGGGCAGAAGGGAACAGGGCCCAGCTCGGGGTGGCGCGGACGGGCCCGGGCAAGGATACGGGTGGGTGGGTTTTACTCCTGGTAGAGGCGGGAGGAGCGCCCGGCTCGGGCAGCGGCGACGCCGCACCGCGCCCCCGGCAGGAGGCGGGGCGGGCCCGAGAGAGCCCAGTCTGTGCCCCGGGCAGCGCCGCCGCGGCTCCTTTAAGGGCCGGGGCAGGTGAGACGAGCGCTGCTTCCTTGCGGTGCCGGCTCCGCCCTGCTCCAGTCCTGTCCTGCCCGGCCCGGCCCGGCCCAGCCGCGGCGGCCGCAGCACCGCGGGGAGCCGGGCCCAGCTCCCAGGTACTGCGGCGGGTGCGGGCGGCGCCAGGACGAGCTCAGAGCCCGGCCGGGCCCGCCCGGCTCCCCGCGGCCGGAGCGCGAGGCCGGGGAGGCGCTTCCCGGCCGGGTCCGCTTGGCTCTTGCCTGCAGCAGGGCGCAGCTCACCTGGGTGGGAAGGAAGCGGAGCCTGGGGCGTTGCTCCTCGTTCTCGGGCTAAGGGCTGTTTGCATTTGCAAATGGCCCCTGCATCCGGCTAAGGGTTGCCACGCTGGAAAGGGGACAAGACACGGAGGCGTTGCACTTCAGTCCACTTGTCTCCTGGGATATCGAAGCTCCTGTCTTTCACCAGGGTCCCCAGAACGCGGGGATGCCCTGAGCATGGACGTGGCCAGCATGGCTGTACTTCTGGATGTGATCTACTATCCCTTTGTTTTAGCTAAAATCGTTGTGGCTGATGGATCCAGTGGGATGTCAGGAGGAGGGAAATCTAAGCGCAGAAATAATTCTGTTGTGGCACTTGGAGCCAGAGGCAGTACCCTGGGTAGGACTTGTTATTGGTGAAGTAGGGCAGGGTAGGCAGGTTAACCTGAGCTAGTAGAAAACGCTGCTGTATTTTGCTTACTGTGGTAACAGACTTGATGGTAGAGAGGCTGTACGGAGCACACTTTAGAGTCTCATTCCTGGATGTGGGACTATTTCAGAGACTTTTGAAGAAACTGCTGGAATAGGTTTCTTTAGTATACCAGCTAGTTCTTTCCTGTTCTTGGGTTTCTAGGTCTAGTCTTTTATTCTGTATGAAATGGTTTTTAGTTTTGGTCCATATTAATAGAACAAGGCTGTTTTAAAGAAATATGGTCAGTTTTAAAACCCCTGTTAAATTTAGCAGTCTGAATGAAGAGCACCTGATGTGTGGTTGTTTAATTTTAAATGTAGATGTTTTATTTTCTGTTTTGCATCTTATTCCATAAGAACAATAATACAATTATCCATTTTATTTTCCATTTATCACATATATTAGCACAATCATCTAAACTGTCAGAGAGTTCTTTAAAACTCGGGTAATATTTCTTGTGATTTCAGTGGGGTTTTTTAAATGATTATTTTTGTTTTAACTTGAAAATAATAGGGGAGGCAAAACTTCCAGGTTAAACTGGGTTTTTCATTCTGAACCTAGTCCCATAGAACATCTGTTGGTTTTTTGTGGGTTTTTTTGTTTTTTGTTTTTTTTTAAGAATATTACTTAGACTGAAAATGGGGTGGGGAGAAGATAGTGGCTGTTTAGTTAAAAGTCAGAGAAAATTGAACTAGAAACTTTAAGGGTACCCTAAAGGATTATGAGGCAAGGGAGTTCATAGGAGTTGATTCTTTATACACACACAATATGTAAACTGCATTTCAGAAGCTTTTGCATGGGGTACAGTAAAACTCTAACACAACAACTTAGTTTTGCTTGGTGTCCATGAGAACAGCAGTCCTCAACAGTGGGTTTACCTTTTACTTCGTGCTGTTACCAAGCCTCTGCTGTATCTCATGCTGGTCCTTTTAAAAATTAAAAAATAGAAAGAGGGGGTACTAAGTTTAATACGTCTTAAAACAAGACTTGCCTCCTGTTCCAGTGACCTCTAATTCCTGTTGTCCTGTGGAATCTCAGTGGGTCTGTAACCATAGCCATGGCTATGGTATCATTCAGGAAGCAGGAAGGTCCCTTCTGGACAGCATTGCAGACAGGCAAACTTTCTGCTGGTTGTACTTGAAAGCAATGCTCTGTGAACAGCAGGAGCTCAGTTCAGGAAGTGATTCAGTTAAGACTGACAAACATAGTGGCAGCGCTGCTTTTCAGTGTAATGGGTTGTAATGTGTGTGTACTTCAGAGCCAAAGGGAGACGGATGCTTCTAAATGCTTTTCCTGGCTTGCTCCTTCTGTGCAGTGTGTGATGTATTGTACTGCTCTGGGAAAGAAAGCAACTTGATCAGGGCAAGCTTTGTAGATAGTCTGTTATAAAGCACAAGCAACTGCTTATCACTCCTTGCTGCCTCTGCAGCTTCTGGATGGGAGATTTAAAAAAAAAAAAAAATCTGTTCCAAGTCCTGCCCATCAATGGGGCCAAAGGGAGAAACCTCATGGGCTAGAATCTACAGGCTAAAAGTACTGCTAGTTCACTAGATGCACAGTAGCTTCTTCAGGTATGGGAAGATCAGAAGCTTAGAAAGTCATGACTATCCAGGCACTTTCAAGCTGCTAGAAAGGGGAGGAGCAGCGCCAGTTCTAAAATCTATTCCATCCTATTCCTGCTCTCCCCTCCCCCCGTGCCAATGGTCCTGACAATGTTGGATGCAGGGGGCAACCTCCACCCCCCCCCAAGCCTGTTGGTGAATTGACATAACTGCCTAATGCTCCCCCAAGGGTGTGTTCAGGCACGTGCAAAGTACTGGAGTGCCAGAACACACTGATGTGCCTTGTAGGTAGCTGAGAGGGCAGCAGAGGCAGTGCCCCAGGAATGGAGGGGGAGGAGATGAAGAGCCTGATGCATGTAGCAACATGGACTTCTGTGTAGACAGACTTGCTGTGAGGTGAAGGAACTGCAGGGCCAAACCTATGATAAGTACTGGGTCAGTCTGACTGCATTTGGGGGTTTGGGGAGGGTCTCTGCTCAGACCAGTGCAGTGTGTGCTAGAGGCATGCAGCAGTGTAGCACTTGACTATATGAACTTGCTCGTTTGCTTCTAGCTTGGAGGAGGCCACCTGCTTTGAAAAAGGGCAGGCGGCTCCAGAGAAGCCATGTCAGAGGCTGTTGACCTGTCTTTCCTGTCGGACACGGAAAGGGATTTGATCCTGCAGGTCCTACAGCGGGATGAAGAGCTGCGGAAAGCTGAAGAGAGGCGGATCAGGTGAGAGCATGGAGGGGAGGCAGAACTTGTCCTTCAGTCTCCCCCTTCAGATCCTGCTCTGTTAGGTTTTGCCAACAATGGCAAGGTAGAGGGGGGTCAGGGATCATGCAACTGGGCATGATGTACTATGTGTCCACCTTCCTGGGTGAGGGTGAAGGGGTAGGCAGCACAGCCTTGCTCAAGCTGGTTTCTAAGGAAGAGGTTGTATCAACTGGTGTCATGGGGTTTTCTCTCTGAGTTTTAACTATTCCTGCCTGGCTTTTGGGCCTGAGCAGGCGGCTGAAGAATGAGCTGCTGGAGATCCGGCGCAAAGGGGCCAAGAGGAGTAGCCAGCGCTATAGCGAGCGGACCTGTGCCCGGTGCCAGCAGAGCCTGGGCCGAGTGAGCCCCAAGGCCAATACCTGTCGTGGCTGCAACCACCTGGTGTGTCGGGACTGCCGCTCCTACAGCATCAACAGCACCTGGCGTTGCAAAGTCTGCATCAAGGAGGCGTGAGTGTGAGCCTGTGAGGAGGCTGTGCTGAGCACTTCAGAATCCTGACCACTGCTGTCTCCTTGCCTATTCCCTCCCCACCAGTGGCCATCCAGACTTGTAACCCCAGTGCCACAACAGACACCACTCCTCCTCTTCCTCCTGTATGCAACAAAGTCCTCATGACTTCCTCTGTCTCTAGAACCTGCCCTTCTCCACTTCCTCTGCCAGGAGTCTTGGGTCTGTCCTATCTTGTTCCTTTCTTTCCTTGTCTTGGACTTCATAGTCCCATGTTGTCCAGACCATGCTTCTGTCCCCCACTTGCTCCTCACATGCAGGATGCAAACTTCTCCCTTCCCCTGCCTTACCCTCTATGTCTTGTTTTCCTTGTGACTGCTCCTCTCTCTCCTGTGGTTTGCCCCACAGCTGCTTCGGCTGCAGCTCCTTGGGAGAGTCTCATGCAGGTTTTGCACCCAGAATCTGCTTATTCCTGTCTCTCCATGAAAGCTGTGACTTTGGCTAACCCTGCTGGGGCTGACACTGGCTTCTTGGCTCTGGGGCAGTTGAGTCCATAAGCTGTGTTAGCTAGCATGTCAGCCCCATAAGACTGGGATCTTGTCTCTGTACTTTTGCTGCCTAAATGTTCCCTTTTGGGCTGGCAGAGTGATGGGGCAGAGTTCTGACCTTTGTGTATGGTAAGAGCAGCCTCTAACTTCCCCTTTACCCTGGCAGAGAGCTGAAGAAGGCAACTGGCGACTGGTTTTATGATCAGCGGGTCAATCGCTTTGCAAACAGGCTGGGGAGTGATGTAGTGCGATTGTCTCTTAGGCATAAACCTGCAGGTAGGTGCAGTCACACTGATGAGGGGAGAGGTCCATGTTGGAGAGCATCAGTGTGGGCTGGGTAATAGGCTGTGCAGTGTAACCCTGCAAATGACTCCTATTTTACCCTTTGAGGGCTCTCCAATTTTAAAGGTGGGGGTGGGTTCTTGTTTGGCTGTCCCTGAGTGATGATGGGTTTGGATGTGGGAGGTTTCTAGGCAGCTTTGGGGTCAGCCTGGTGTCCCTCCTTCTCTCTCAGCTAGCAAAAGGGAGACGGTGGGGCAAACGCTTCTCCAGCAGGCTGATCCCAAGAACTCCCCTGCCACCCGGCAGAAGAGTCCCCAGGACAGACGGAAGGGACGCAGGTGAGGCCATGTCTGCTCTGCAAAAGTCCCCGTTTCTCCCAACAGGGAGAAAGGGCACTCTTCAGCTCAAGAATTTGCTATGTACCTGCTTTCCCACCCTCTTGTTTCCCTGGTACCTGGGAATTGCATCCCAGCTTAGCTTGCATTCCATGTGCGTGGAGCAGTACAGTGAGATAAGAAAGGCTAGTGTCTTCAGGGAAGAGAGCCTTGACAGTAGCAGAAGGTAGCATTGGCTTTGGTTCAGGGAGGGGTGACTGATACTAGAAATAATAATAGAACCTAAGCCTTGCCAAACGCATGACTGACTGCAGAAGCTCTTTTCTTTGCTTAAAACTTGATGCGTTGGGTTGCCTTACCACTGGTATGGGAGGATGTAGTTCCAGACTTTCCTGGCCCTGATTTGTCTTCTCCAATATCTCCTCCAAGATTGGCAGAGCATTGGATTGTGGAAGGGGTACACTTTATCCATTAGTCCAGCCCTGTTCCTTCAGGCAGGCCCATCCACTAGTGTTGCCTTCCTTGGTATGTGAGATGCAGGCACAACCAGGCAACCGTAGACTCTTTTCTCTGTCACTTCTCACTGCTGTGCAGTACCTTCATACCACCCCGGTCGCAAGTGACCCTTGATCACATGGCTTGGAGCTGAACTGTGGTCTGCTGCCCCTGAAGGAATGAACTATTGGAGATGTGTTTTAGTCCAATGACTTCAGTTATGGGAGTGTATCCATAACTATAAAGTACTGTGGGTGCACTGGAAGTAGATACTGCCTTTTGGAAGCTGCCTCTGCTTCTTGATACTCACTTTCAGGGATCTCTTGGATACTGTTAAACATTAAGCTTTGTCACTGATGACTGACTTCTCTCACACCTCATCCCGCCAGGGGAGCCTTCCCAAGGGCTTTAGCAGATCTCCAAACCAGCCTAGCTTTTTGTGATCATTATGGTGGCCAATTCAAATGGATTTAATTGTATCTATTGCTTTTTAATGGTAAATCCCCTGTCTTATAAGCTGTGGCTTGAGCCTCCTTAATTTCTCTGTGGTCAGTATCTAGTGTCCTCCCCCAGATTCTGGGGAGGGAGGGAGCAGCACCAGCATGACTAATAAGGTACTGGCTGGCAGCCCAGCCCCCTCTCTTTCTGTGTCTTGGTGGAGGTTGCCTCTTGTGCTGCAGTTGAGTGATCCTCCGTGCCAGTTGACAGACATAACATGACAGTCTTGTCTCTTCAGTTTGCCTTCTGAAGCCTCGGTTCCACGAGATGCAAAGAGTGATACGGAGTCCATGGAAAACATGAGCCTGGATGGGTACAGACCTGGCTCCACTGGCATGGCTGCTAGCTCCAGGTTAGAAGATCTGGTACCTGTGCTGTAGCAGGGGAGTGCCAGTAGTCAAGCCTGAAGGTCCTTGTTAGAGGGCAATGGGACTTGTATGAGAAATAAGCTGGTGAGGTTCCAGGACCCTTGAGACTGGCTCAGAAATGTTGCCCTGGGTGGGATCGGGTATGTCCTCTTCCCAGCTCCTGGGTTGTCTCCTCTGCTGACATCTTTGTTTCTTCCCTCCACCTATTTGAATGGCAGTTTAGAGAATCCATTCAGTTTGAGGTAGGAGAGAAGCTCATTTCTTTAGAAATAGCTAGTATTGGGGTGTCTGAAAGCAAGCCATGAACCAGCCTCTGCTTCATCATCTGTCACATGTTCTTGGGACTTGGCGATGATTCCCCCTGCAGGCAGTTAACACCCCCCCCACCCCAAAAAAAAAAAAAAAAAAGACAATACAGGCTTTCCTGTGCCTAGGTCCTTCTGAGCTGGCAGCTGGTTCTGTGTCCAGAACTGGCTTGTGTCTTAGGTCCTGCAGAGCATCAAGGCACCCTGAGGGGCCTAGACTTCTAGTCTTGCTATGGGAGGAGCAAGGTGTATTCTGTGCTGTTTGCAGTAGCACTGCTGTTAGTAGCAAGTACCTTGAGTCTGGCTGTGACGCACATTGCAGCAGTAAAGCTCACTAGGTAGATAAGGGCCCTATGCTCCTTCACTTAACCTGCCCAGCATGCAACATTGAAGCATCACAGCTAAGCAGTCTCACTTGAGGGCTGTTTTCAGTGCTTTTGAGGGAGGGAAGTTCTTAGTCAATAACTTCATGGTCACTAGGCAGCATTTCCTGTCTCCCCTGGCAAGGAGCTCCCATGCTATATCTAGACAGGCCAAGATTGACTTTTCTTTGCATTGTCTGCAGGAGAAATTCTTTGGATAAAGCTGCCTCGCTCCAGGAGGGAAAGCAAACACCAGGTCCCGCAGGGTCCACTGTATCCACTTTAACAGTTCCTATTCACTCCAGAGATGCTCATCCCTCTGACTTGAAAAATGTATGCACTGTTTACTCCTGCTTGAGCAGTAGAGTTCCCCTGTTTGGAGGGTCTGGGGTCAGGAGCTCTGCAAAGCCACATTCCTCCTCTGAATAATCTGCGGTGGGGGGTTCCTTCTTAGGGAGTTAATTTGGAAAGCCAAAGTGGAGTTTCTGCAGATGAGAATGAAACCATATTTAAGAAGAATCCCAGGAGGATTTTGAGGCCTGCAGGTAAGGCATCTGTCAGAGTGGGAGGGGCTTAGTACTGTTGGGCTCTCTGCCTGGATATCTGGCTTCTTCTATTCTCACCTCTGCTGCTTACTGGGTTACTGCTTCCCCTCTGTCTCAGTTTCCTCTGTAACAAGGGAGCAGTTCTGCTATGGAATATGCCTGTATCAGTGGATGACTGAGCACAAGACCAGCTCAAAATGCTGTGACCCTTGGGTGGGAGACATGTGGACTGTATTCTTCTTTTCCTGACTTTGTCACAGACTACACCAAGTCAGTGATTGATCTGTGTCCAGAGGACATGGGAAGTGAGACTGGCTCTTTGGGAGATAGAAGCAAGTCTGTTCCAGGCCTCAACACTGAAATGGTGAGGTCATTTCACTCTGTATGGTCAACTTGTTTTGCTTAAGGTAGGGTAGTGCCCCCTGAACTCTACTATCCTCTGTGGACCTTGGGACTTGAGTGGAGTCACTCCCCGATTCTATTCCCCTCCTTCCATCTCAACCAGCAGAACTGCAGTGTGAGACTGAATTGACTTCTGGGTGAATCTGGAGATGGCTTTAAGTCTTGAGTTGCCATGTAAAGCTCTCACTTCAGAGGCTGTGAGGGTAGAACTTGTATTCTAATCATCTGCTCTTCTCTGTCTCCAGTTCCCTGCCAAACAGAGGCATTTTCCCTGATATGAGGTGTATTGGATAAAGACCCTCAGTGGCTGTATCTGCTTCCATAAGAACTGGTGTTTTTCTACTTGTCTGGATGGTTTTGTCTCTTTATAGGATGAGGAGGAGGAAGACATTGACAACCTGGTTGAGATTCATCGCCGGAGGACAGCCAGGAACAGCATACGGAGTGGCACTTCTTCAGTGAGTCTCTAAGGCCCTGCTGCTCTGCACTTCTTAGGGCTGCAGGCAGAAATACTTCCACGCAAGGAGGCAGTACGCTTGTGGTCAGAGCCCAATATGCCATGCCCAGCCCTTCCAGTGACTTGTAACTCAAACTTGAATTGCTTTGCTTCCATCCCATAATACTTGAAATGGTGTCTGAAGCTTTTAAGGGCCTTTTGTGTAAAAAGCAATCTGTTATAACAGGAGACTGACTGGGGAACAGGAAAGAAATCCTTTCTTTGGGAAGGAAAAGATGGAGATAAGAGGGATAGGGCAGATCATTCAGTGCTAGGACCTGCTGCAGTGAGGAGGCTGGAAACAGTTTGCTGGTGGGGTGTTGGTATGGGGGAAGTGAGAGGGGAGCAGACTGCTGCCTGAAGCAGTCTTGGGCAGTGGTTTAGGGTTACCATGTCTGTTTTTCAGAGCACACTGGGGAGCATGGTTAGCCTTTACAGTGAGGCTGGTGACTTTGGCAGTGTCTCTGTCACGGGAGAAATCGCCTTCTCTCTGAGCTATGAGCTGCAGACACAGACCCTTCTTATCAAAGTGAAGGAGTGTCACCAGTTGGCGTATGCCGATGAGGCCAAGAAGCGCTCCAATCCGTGAGACCTGAGAAAGCAGGGTTGGGGCTGGGGAGGGCTGCCTGATGCAGGGGCTGGGGGAAGGGTTGGCTCTGCAGTATGGCAGGCAAAGGACAGGACTGAACCTGGGAAAAGAAACATGAGCTGAACAGTGTTCCTGCCTAGTGGGGATGGTGGAGGAAGGAGGCCGGCTTTGTGTCAGGTGGGCAGAAGCAGGGGCAACGTATTGGTCCTGGAGGAAGAAGCCTTGGATGTGGGTGACCACTGCCTACTCCTCTCCTTCAGCTATGTGAAGACTTATCTCCTGCCTGACAAATCCCGGCAAGGCAAGCGCAAGACGACCATCAAACGCAACACTGTGAACCCCCTGTACAATGAACTCCTCAAGGTGAGCTGGTGGGACTGGGGGTGCATTGTCTTCTGCATGCTCTGGAGAACTTGGTCAAAAGCTCACAGGATGAGGCAGCTGCATGGTCCAGATTGAGATGCAATGAGGAAAACTCATGGCCCCACTGCCTCTTGAGGCACCCATCCTCTGGGTCCCTCTGCTCACTCACTGGATCCTTTCATCTGGGGTGGGGGGGGAGTTAAAACAGTCCCTCCTAGATGTAGCTGTGGGAAGGGAGCTGCTGGTGCTGACCTCCTGTGTAGTGCTCTGGTTATAGTGTGAAGATCCTGTAGAAAGTTCTATTCTCAGAGGCCTGGAACTGGGATGGAGGAAAAATCTCAGCAAGTCCATCCTGCTGTAGTCATTGTGGTTTTATTACTCCTGTTGCCATAGCAATATGGATGTACACTGTCAGAGCCTGAAGCTGTGCCTATTGCTCATGACCTCCCAGCCCAGGCCTGTGTTCTCATGCTCTGGCTTCCTCTAGCTGCTTTGTACCCCCGCCTTCAGCAATGACACATTTCAGAACAGCCTCCTGTCCCTGACAAACTGTTTTCTAATGGGCCCCTCCCAGCTGCCACTGCACACTCCATTAAGTCCCTGCTGCAGCTGATTGTGATACAGAAAAGGCAATGGGGGGTGGGAAGGGATGGATGCTCCCCACCCCCAAATGGCAGCAGCGGAAAGAACTGGCTCTGGCTTGGAAATCCAGAAAGGAAATGGTCCTAGGAAGTGCAGAGGCTTCCCATGTCTTCCACTTCTGTTGCATTGTGCCCACCTGAGGTCAAGACTTTGTGCACAAACATTGATTTAAGCAGAGTTCTTGCCAGTATCCAGATTTCTTTCCCACTGGGAAGCCCCTTAGAGGAGTCTGGGGCTTCCTGGCACAGTGACTGACTGGGTTTGGGGTGAGGGAGCTTCCCTACCCACTAGCTCCCACACAGAAAGCACATGTCTGGGTCAGCATGGAGCAGGTGTTTTAACCTCCTTGCATCTTAATGTCAGTATTAGATTCATTGAAAACTCAGAGCTTTCTACCTGGACCCAAGTTGCTTTTCCCCTACTGAGCTTCAGGCTCACGCTTGCTGTTGTTGAAAAGTATGTGCTGAGTCTCTGTGAGGCTGGACTGCTGGAGTTCTTGCAGTTGGGTAGCTTAGCTTGGCATCCTCCTCACAGCAGAAGGCTGCAATACCCATATGTACCATCCCAGGAGCGGGGTGGAAAGCTTTGTTGCCGACTATGGCATGTTTTTAATGTTGACAGCATCAGGAATGGTTGTAGCTGCCCCAAAAGTCATCACCTGCTTTCCTGTGTCTATTCTTACCTTTTCACAGTATGAAATTAACAAGTCCCTCCTCCTCGGAAGGACCTTGCAGTTCTCAGTCTGGCACCATGATCGCTTTGGCCGAAACACCTTCCTGGGGGAAGTGGAGATCCCAATGAATTCTTGGAACTTTGAGAGCCAGCTGGAAGAGTGTCTTCCCCTGCATGGCAAGGTATGGATGCATCTGCCTGCCCAAGTAATCTCCTGTGCCTCCCATTCCTCCAGCACCCGCAACAAGGAACTACTCCCCACAGCTAGTGCTCTTGCCTTGTTTGGCCAGTGCCTCTGGATAGGAGGTACTGTCTTTCCTTCACTTCTCCTTTCCAGTCACTGCTAAATGACTAGGACCCAAAAGAGAATGCAGAGGGCTCAGGTCTTGTGCTGTGGTTGGATAAATCACTTGTGCTTCTTAGTGTTTCTCTACCCCCGTCCTGTGCCAACACCATGAGTGTTCCCACCACTGTAAAGTGTCCTTGCTTGGGCATCATTGTTCAGAAATTCACCATTCCAGAGGAGCTCCAGGATAGGAGTGGTTCCCTATGAAATGTTCAAGTAGTGAAGCGTCCAATTCAACCTAGTTAAATGAGAGACAGTTCCATAGAAACTATTTGGATCTAGTCTAGGTGCATGGAATGATGATGGAAAGGCTGCTCTCATTTTCACTGCAGACTCATGTTTGCACAGGCAGTAGAAGTGAAGCCCCTGGCTGTCTGCGGTTATTCTTCTGGAGCTGGAGGCTTCTTGCTGTCCAGGGGTCTTCTGGCAACTTCCACACCCAAGAGAACATTTGGGTGGTGGTAGCATGTGTAGTAAGACCAGGTTAGGTCCTACTTTGTGCTTGCTTCACTGAATCTCTTCCCCCAACTAGATGAAGTTTTAACCAAAATATGTCCCTGGGGTCTTGCCACTTGAGCAGGTACTGTCTTTGAGCCAAATACAGTAGAACCAGGTTTGTTTGCTCCTCCATTTATACCACTTCAGAAGGAGGCAAGAGCTTGCTGTGATGAAACTGAATCTGCTCTGGTGTTTTTATAGGTCTGTTCCTATCCTGCAGCTAGTGAAAACTTAAGATCAGGGCAGCAAGCCCCTGAATAAAACTATAGAAGTAGTTTCAGTTTAAATTGGCATGCATGCTCCTACCCTATGACAAGTCAAACTATTCATGCCAGCCAGCTTGCTAGAATGTTTTATGAGCAGGAAGCAGCCCAGACACTTAGCCTGTATACTTGTTAGGCCATACCCTGACTCAGCACAGTTGTACTTGATGAACTCTTGGACAGCCTTGCACTAAAGGATGTTTAACTGGTGGTCTAGGGGCTGCATGCAACCCATGAGGGCTTAATCTGCAGCCTCCATACTCCTAGTAAGCTGCTGCTCCCTGTACTTCTGGCTGCTTCTGCAGCTGGGGTCTCCAGGTTTCCACTCCCTCCTTCAGCTTCTACTTCCTGTGGCTCCCCACAGGTTGAGGCAGAGTGGTCCAGCTTGCATTGATGGAGGAGCTCACAGCTGGTGAGCTATGGGAGGGCACTGCCCATCCCGCTCAGTGTAGCGGTGGGGGAGGAGGGCTTCCTATGTCATTTACAAGTTGGACAGCCTTTCTTTAGTGCATGTTACTTAGCATTACCCTTCCCTATTTTACCCATCTTCCAGGCTGGTGCTGACTCCAGTTCCCCACAGTATAAAGGTGAGCTGGTTGTTTCCATGAAATACATCCCATCTGCCAAACACTTGGGAGCAAGCACTAGCAGAAAGGGTGAGTATCTGTCTGAGCTCTAAAACTAAGCTGTTAATGTAATGCATTAAAAAAAACCCAAAACAGCATGGCACAGATGCTATGTAAACTGTTCTCCATTGTGCGATTCCAGTGTGCAGACACCCAGCATTCCTTCAGAAACACTGAACTATGTACACTTGTGTGCAGGAACCTAAGTAGTTGCTCAGCCATGCAGCTCTACCAAGAAAATGGTGCCTGGAATGTAAGCCACTGGCTGTACTGGCATTGCTGTAGGTCATATTTTTCCGTTCTGTCTAGACATGGGATGATCAGTAATGGACTTCTTGCTGCAGCAGAGCTTTGGCATCAAATAGACCAGGGTTATCGGATCTCTTCCCTGCAGAATGCTGCATCACTAGTCTTGAAGTGTGGATCACTTCCTCTAAGACCAGGTCCCAGCATGGCATGCTGGTTACTGGTTCCAGAGGCAGATGGAACTTCTCATGCTGGGAACTGGGTCTTTTACAGAGAAGAATAGTGTGGGCCAGGCTTTGCCCTTCTGTAGGTGTGTTTTGGGGAGAAACTGGCTGAAAATGTGCAGTTTCTTGAAACTGCACATTTGGATTGTGTGATTTCTCTTCCAGGCAAATGGGAGGAAGGGGGAGAACTTCAAGTCTGGATCAAGGAAGCCAAGAACTTGACAGCTGCTAAATCTGGTGGGACCTCTGATAGCTTTGTCAAGGGGTGAGTACTAGTACTATGCTAAGTACTGAGGAACTGGAGGGAGGCTACAAGTGACCTAAACACAAAGGAAACTTCCTCTGGGTACCACAACCTGGATATTGTTTGGGGGAGGAGCAGCTCAGGTCTAGGAAAAATAGGTCTGTCCTCTTCTGGCCTGGGCTTGGAAAAGGGCTGTACAGTCACCCTGTCAGACCTATGCTCTTACCACCTTCTTTTGCATGCCGAAGGGGCATGTCTGCCCTAGCTCACTTCCATGGGCTCTAGGTAGAGCTGTAGGTATTCAGTGCTTCCTGAGTCTTCAGTTTGCCCAGAAGCTGTACCCAGCAAGGTCAGCAGCTATAGTTTCATAGTTGGTAGGGTCGGAAGGGACCTGAGCAAATCATCAAGTCTGACCCCCTGCCATGGCAGGAAAGAGTACTGAGGTCAAATAACCCCAGCAAGGTGTACATCTAGCCTCCTCTTAAAGATCCCCAGGGTAGAAGCCAGCACCAATTCCCTTGGAAGTTGGTTCCAGATCCTAGCTGCCCTGACAGTAAAGCAGTGCCTCCTGATATCTATCCTAACTCTACCCTCTGCCAGCTTGTGACCGTTATTTCTAGTCACTCCTGGTAGTGCTTGGGGGAACAGGGGCTCCTGCAATGCCTGACTAGTTTGTAACAGGCCACTAGATCCCCCCCCTCAGCCTTCTCTTGTGGAAGTTGAACAGGTCCAGGTCCCTTAGCCTCTCCTCGTAGGGCCTGCCCTGCTGCCTCCGATCATGCGAGTGGCCCTCCTCTGGACCCTCTCCATGTTGTCCACATCCCTCTTGAAGTGCGGCGCCCAGAACTGGATGCAGTACTCCAGCTGTGGCCTGACCAGTGTCACATAGAGGGGGAGTATCACCTCCCTGGAGCTGCTTGAGATGCATCTGTAGATGCATGACAAGGTGTGGCTGGCCTTCCTGACTGCATCCCCACACTTGGCTCATGTTCATTTTGGCATCAATGATGACTCCAAGATCCCTTTCTGCCTCCGCACTGACGAGAAGGGAGTTCCCCAGCCTGTAGGTCTGCTGCTGGTTCTTCCTCCCCAGGTGTAGCACCTTGCACTTGTCAGTGTTGAAACTCGTCCTGTTTTCATCTGCCCACCCCTGTAACCTGTCTAGGTCCAGTATACAGCCTATTCCTTCCTTCTAGTGTGCTCACTTCTCCCCACATCTTAGTGTCGTGTGTGAATTTGAACAGGGTGCTTTTTACCCCCTCATCCAAGTTGCTGATGAAGATGTTGAACAGTGCAGGCCCGAGGACCAAGCCTTGGGGAACCCTACTGCCCACATCCCTCCAGGTCAAATAAGACCTGTCCACCACCACTCTCTCTCTGGGTGCAGCCCTCCAGCCAGATAGTGACCCATTTGATTGCGTAAGTGTCGACACTACAATCTCCTAGATTTTTAATGAGAACAGGGTGAGAGACGGTGTCAAAGACCTTCCAAAAGTCCAGGAAGACTGTCCACTGCCACCCCTGCATCTAAGGATTTTGTGACCTGGTCATAGAAGGCCACCAGGTTGGTCTGACAGGACCTGCCTCTAATGAACCCATGTTGGTTGCCCCTAAGCATAATTGTCCCTGCTGGCCCCTTGTGGACATGCGCCAGGAAAATTTTCTCAAAAAGCTTCCCCAAGACCGAGGTAAGACTAATGGGCCTATAGTTTCCTGAGTCCTCCTTCCTCCCCTTTTTGAAAATGGGAACTACACTGGCCCTCTTCCAGTCCTCTGGCACCATGCCAGAGCACCACGAGTGCTTGTAAAGCTGTGCCAGGGGTCCTGCAACGACCTCTGCTAATTCCCTCAGCACTCTGGGGTGGAGATTGTCAGGACCAGCTGGTTTTTAAATGCCTCCAGTCCCTCCAGAAGTTCCCTACCTAAGTCCTCACTGACCTTAGGCCTGGGTGCGCCTCCCCTGGGGCCTGCGGGGGTCCCATGGGGGGATGATCCAGTCACTGCTTGGGGAAAATGGAGGCAAAGAAATTGTTAAATAGGTTAGCTTTGTCATCTGGTGTGATGATCAGATTTCATAGTGTCTTGTAGATTCCTGCAAGTGCCAACCAGGGAGGAGTCATTCCAGAAGGGAAGAGGGGAAGTTCATTCATTCTTGTTGCTGACCTGGATAGAAGCCAAGGGACCTACACCCCAGAATGGGCTCCTCTGTTGGGAGTTGCAATAAAAATCTCTTCCCTGAGATCACAAAACTAACCAGTAATTTTGTATCTGGCCATTCACACTCTTGCTGCCCAGGACTCTGCATACTTGGCTCCACTTGGAACTGAGGTTCTGTCACACTTGGGCACGCGCGCTACAGATATTGAGAAGACCTGATGCCTGCTGTGGAAAGGGGAGTGGCTTAATTTCAAAGGAGCCCCCATAGCCTATTACAGTATCCAGAGCCGCCCTGGTCCTCTTCCCCATTCTGTTCCAAAGTCCCCTCAAAGTGCCATCCTCTGCTTGGTGATGTCCCCAAGCCCCATGTTTTTAGTTGCAGTCTTCCCTGCCATGCCATGTGATAAAGCTTCTGTAACACTGCACAAAAGTCTAACTCACCCACATCTGCAGTTTTAAGAGCATTTTGCCTGTGGGGATTACTGACAGTAAGGACCTCTTCCCACAGCTACCTGCTGCCACACAGAAACAAGGGCACCAAGAGGAAGACACCTGTAGCAAAGAAGACCTTGAACCCTCACTACAACCACACCTTTGTGTACAATCGCATCAACCCAGAGGACTTGCAGCACATCTGTCTGGAGTTGACTGTCTGGGACCGTGAGCCATTGGCCAGCAATGACTTCCTGGGAGGAGTCAGACTTGGAATTGGGAATGGTAAGTTCTGTGGTCCCAATCCCTGTGTGCATGGGTGACCGGTGTCTCTTGAGTAAGTGACTGGTGTGGGGGTGGGCTGATTTCACTCACCAAAAAGTGACCACACTGCTTACAGAAGTCCTGTAGCCATTACTGGAAGTGGCACAGTCGCTTTTGCTGGCAGCCCCACTCCCTGGATGGTGCTTGCAGGGGGGGCACCGGCACTTCCACCTGCCACCCTGCCTGTTGCCTAAATGGGGAGCATGGCCTGACAGGGTGCACCAGCACTCCCATTGCACCCCCTACACATCACCACTGCCTGTGTGGCTGCGTCCTGCCCCTTACGCAGTCTGTTACTGGCAGATCAGCTTTGCTACCTCTGTAACCCGGCCCCATTACATGGGTCTCCTCCTGCTCTGTCCCTTCCTCTTCCTTTTCATATTGGGCCCCCATGCTGTTTGGAAACCCCTTGGAAAATGTGCTTCCTCTCAGTGCTGCAGTCACGGGCCATTTGCAGCACCCCATCTTGTGGCCAGAGGAGGCTGTTCCATTGAGCTGAGGGGGCACACTGTGGGCTTGGAAATGGAGCTGTCCCCTGCAGAAACTAGCGTCTGCTGCCTCTTCTCAGGCATGAGTAATGGCCAGGTGGTGGACTGGATGGACTCCACAGGGGAAGAGGTGAGCCTGTGGCAGAAGATGCGCCAGTACCCTGGATCCTGGGCTGAAGGAACGCTGCAACTCCGCTCCACCATGGCTAAGGCAAGGATGTAGCTGCCACCAGCACTGGAACAGATACCAACTTGAGCAAGGCAGCACCAGCTGAGCAGACTAGACTCCAAACCGCAGTACCAAAGCGGGTAGGGAACAGTGGTATAGCAGCAGCCCCTGCTTTTGCTCATCTGGTGCTAAAGCTCATTGTCTCTATCCAGGCTCATTCAAAGCAATTGTTCTTGGCAGCAGCTCTGTTTTATTTAAAGGGACTTTTCCTCTGAGTTGAAGATTTTTCCATCTGGACCCTCCCCTTCCCAGGGGCTGCAGGCCTCCCTTTTTTTTAACTTGTTTTTCAGTTTCTTCACCATTCCCCATCCCATGTGCCTTGCTGCAGTCTCCATTACCCCCTACTTCCCCCTCCCCCTCCCTGCTCCTCTCAGGATAGCTCTGAATGGTGCTGACAGTCTGACTGTACAAGCTGGAGGCTGCATGGGTGCAACAAGCAAGAGTGTGGAGAGCATGGGAATGAGTTCTGATGATGGGAAAGTGTGTGGAAGGCACAAGCCTCAGTTTATAGTAGTGTGACCTGACCAAGCTGCATCTTCATGTCTTTGTGCCACTGACAGAAGGGAATGGAGCTGAAGTACTGTATGATAGTGGTTCTGAAACCAACTTTAGGGCTCTCTTTCCCTTGCAAGCAGGGGCATTGTTGAATTGAGCTTGTGGCTGGAGATCAGAGCTAGAAGGGCAACTTGCCTGCTACATGGCATGCTCCTGCCAGCTAAGTTATACAAATTTATTCATTTTAAATTAACATTCAACTGTCAAACCCATTTCCCAGGGAGGTGTTGGCACTGCCAGGTGGAGAGGAGGAGCAGATTCTGGAATGGAAGTTTAAACTCCATGCAGAGCAGTTGTTCAGGAGGATGGTTTCTGTGCTGTCTAATGTACTGTGCACGTTTCTGTAACTGCCACATGTTTGTCAAAGGGCCATCTGTTTTTAATAAAGGCTTTCTTACCATTGCTGCCTGTGCAGCAGGAGAGTCCTTAAGCTGCCCCAAGGAGGTGAATTAATGGAACATGGATTTGAAGGGCAAGGAGATGGAGATGAGGATGCAACTGTTGCTGCTGGGTTAGGATGGGAATGTCTCATGCACCAGCAGGCTCCTCACTGCCCCTACCTATCATTGATCTTGGTCTTGCTATGGCCTATGCATGTGATGAACCAGTGTGCTTTATCACACAGCTGTTCTAGAAATAGGGAGGTACAGCAGTTTGTTGCAGTATAGCTCTGCCAGGGCAGCAGCAAGTGTTGCTCACCTGCATCTTGGAAAGAGAAGGGAGGTGAAAAGAGTTAAAAAAAACACTTAAACTATGCTTTGTGGTCAGTTTCCTACATCCTAAACATTGCTGGGGCCTATGGACAATCTCTAGACAAGAGAACAATATGATCAAGATGCTCCAGGGCTAAATGGAGTGGGACTTCCCAGTAGAGAGTATATCTGGTGCTTGAGGAGAGCAGCAAGTAGTATTTCCCCTCAAGCCTGCAGTCCAGTTCAAGCTGTTGTTGCTAAACCCAGGTACTAACTACCCTCTGTCCTTGTCTGGGGACAGCTGCCTGCCCTGTTCTCTTTCTGATCTTTAGCCTTATCATGCATGTGTTTGGGTTTAGGCAAAGCAAAATCTTTGTATCTGACATCCAGTTCTTGCTGTTCCTGCTAAATGTTCTCAAACATCAAACAGATATCTTCTTCCCAGGGGAAACTGTTCCAAATCTCTCTAGTGCTGCACAGGCACCTCGTGGGAGCAGTGCTCCAGCCTGTGCTGCTCTGGGTAGCCCTGTTGTCAGGTGCTGACCTACTCTCATAGCACATTTGCTGTATTTTACATAACCTGGGCATTTAAGAAATAAAATAAGGAGGGTTGGAAAAAGACCAATCAAGAGCATTTGCTGCTGCTGTACTCCTGCCAGGTACCATCAGGCTTGGCATAGCCCCAGATCCTCCTGCCTGACCTACTGTTTCCCTGCTCCTCCATCACTTGGGCCTAAGGAGTAGCTGAATGGGCAGGGTGGGAAGGAGGAGAAAGTGCCCAAACATATTTTCTCAGCCTCCTTGTGAAAGGCTAGTGCGCTAGCAGCTTGAACCAGCTGGTCCCTTTCCACCATGAACATTCTTGACCTTTGACTCTGCTGCTTCTTTCACTATGGAGAGCTAGAAAGCAATGAAGGAACCTGTCCTCTGAGGCTGTGGGGGATCTGAGTTTCAGGAGGGGGCAGGACATCATTCCCCCAGTGGCCAAAGCTAAGCTTTCCCCCCCCCTGCCATTGCAGCACTAGCTCACTCGCACAGGTCCCTGTTTTCTGCATGCCGGGTGGCCTCCTGGCTGCTCAGCAGGTAAGTGTCAATGAAGTCGAAGAGCTGGTCGGTGTCAATCGGCTCGATGAAGCGCTCACGATCCGTACCCTGCTTGTCCACCAGCACCATGTTAAAGCGGGAGCGGGTGATCTGCAAGAACTGCCTGCAGAAGCCAAGGGGAGTGAGCAGGTGAGAACCAGCAGCTCTCAGGAGGGGAAACCCAGGACATCCATCACCACTGCCCCTCTATGGCAGGGTTTACACCTCACCCTGGTGAAGCTGCCCCCAGTTCACAGACCATCTTAACCATCTGCTTAGGCTTGTGCATACTGCTGAGCAAGGGGCTCCAGGAGGTGAGAGTTTAGCACCTCCTGTCTTGTTGGCAACACAACCCTGTGCTGTTTGCTTGTCTAAATGACTACAGTCTACCTGCCCTGCTCTCTAGCTGCTATTCCAAGGTCAGTGCTTCCCAGGCCAGTCTCCTGTTTGTGCAGGACAGCTGCGGAGACCATAGGTTATTCTGAGTAGCTTGGTACGTTCCATCCACAGCCACATGCTATAGCATGGTACAGTAGCAGGGCTTGTCTCTCTTTCCAACCCTGCACAGCTCAAGGCAGCAGTGCTGGCAGTCCAGCTCCCCAGGGCACTATGGCTTTCCCCCACACTCATGGCAGGGTTTGAATAGCCAGTGCTTTGAGTGTCGGGGTGTGTGTGTTACCTACAGTACTGGTGTCTTCTGGAGTGATTTCCCCTGTCAGTACTGGAGATCACAGCAGGGATTTCAGTCCCACCTGCATATGACCCCACCACCTCAGCAAAGGCAGCAGCAGCAGCAGCAGCAGCAGCTCTCGCTAGAAGCAGCCAGTACTCCACCAGCCCTCCACTATCAACATGCTACAGCCACCAGCTGATTTGGGCTCTGTAGTCCTACCTCTGATCTCTTTGCAGTTGTTCCCCCCACTGCCCCAACAGCTATTGCTGGTACCTGAGCTGCTCAATGATGCTGGCTGACAGCTGCTGTTCCTGGATGCGTCCCACCTCAGAGGGAGGCTGCCCCACCAGCTCGATGATGGTGATGTGACGTAGGTCCAGCCCACAGGTGGCTTGCTAAGGAGAAGAGCAGAGTAGATCAGAAGGCACTAGCTGGGGGTGTGGAGGGGGTTACATCAGGGGAAGGGGCCTCACCTGCAGCATAGCAATCTGCATCTTGTAGAAGCGGTCAGAGGGATCAGGAGCAGAGACAATCAGGAGCCGGCGTTTCTCAAAGAACTGATCAAGGAGGCTTGCTGCTGAGTTCACATCCACATTGATTTGCATTGCTGAAGCAAGGAAGGTTAGAACTGAGCACAAATGGAGCCCTCTCCCCACCATCCCTCCCTGCATTTTCTAGCTTTGCCTACCGCATAACCAGCACTTATGTCTCCTCCCGCAGAATGAGGCATCTTCCCCAGACTGATTTCTGTTCACTCTCCCAGCAGGAAGCATGTTGCTAGCAGCTCCAACACAGGGTAGAAAATACCCTAGGAGGAGTCACCCGGCAGACCTGAGTCACAGCCCTTAGGGCAAGTTACATTGAGACTGTGGAGAAGGGACCCAGAAATGCAGCAGGCTGGTGCTTGTAGGTGCTTTTAGTCTCTAGGCAGGCTAGGTTCTTTGAGTAGATGTGATAGCTTTTAGTCTCTAGCCACTAGGTAGCAAGAGAGCAGGTCATAGGTGCTGGGATCCATCTTTCTGTAGATATTTAGCCTGCAGCAGTGATGCTCACTGTGACTGAGCTGTACAGATCAATAAGGAAGCTCCATCGATAATGTAGCAGGCTCCATCTGCCTGATGAAGAACAAATCCTCCTCATCTGTCCATGGAAACCAGGACAGCCCTGGGCACACAGGAATGCCACAGAAAGAGACCAACCTCCTACTCTCTAGATTCGGCTAGGTGGTTGTGGCTTCCTTTTGGCCACTGCTGTGATAATGGATAATGTATTGTGTCAGGGTTGGTGGTTTGGGTTAACAGATCATCAAGTCTGACCCCCTGCACCTGGCAGGAAAGAGCACTGGGGTCAGATGACCCCAGCCAGGTAATATGTCTAGCCTCCTGAGGTTTGGATTGTATAGGATGGTTTGGATAGATATGGTCCTGCCTCTAGCAGGGGGCTGGACTAGATGACCCACAGAGGTCCCTTCCAGCCCACCTGCTCTATGATTTGGTGAACGCATTAGCTCTGCAAGCATGCCCCCACTAGGAGGTGCTTGCCAGCGTCTGAACCAGTGGGTGAAACCAGTAAGGGTCTGGATCTCTGTCCGCTTCTCTGGACTTGCCCTTGATTTCCTCTGGGAAACGTGAGAGGAGCAGCAGTACTCAGTGTTGTAAGCAGTGGTGGATGCAGGGATGTGACCAGGGGCCTTCTGTCTAGCCCAGTTTAGGGAGGGCTGG
Organism: Crocodylus siamensis; assembly: GCF_052110815.1. Classification (NCBI taxonomy): domain Eukaryota; kingdom Metazoa; phylum Chordata; order Crocodylia; family Crocodylidae; genus Crocodylus; species Crocodylus siamensis. The sequence goes on along the minus strand of NC_143402.1, from coordinate 38,636,048 downwards.
GGGTTAGTTTTATTCTGTGCCCAGGACTCTTCTGGTTTCTATGGAGACACAAGGGGGATTTGCTCTCAGACAGGCAGCAATTGGTTTACAGGGCAGTCAAATGTGAGGTGCAGCCTTCCCCAGGGGCTTGCAGGGCTCCACTGAAGGTTTGGGTTTAGCTCTGGCTTGTTATTTGGAGAGAAGCCCGTTATAAAATGGATTCCAGCTTTCTCAGAGGTCAAGGGGGTGTGGCTGAGGGCTTGGCTTGGGCCCTGATATGGCTCTGAGAAATGAAACATGAGACTGTAGAGCCCAGCTTTACCTCTGGGCACTCTCCCTGCTGGCCTGGGTGACATTAACAGCAAGAGAAATAAAGTATCAAATCTCTACTCTGGGAGTGAACTTGGAGTGAGGGGCTGTTGGGCCAAGCCAGAGCCAGAAGGAGAGGCCTGGTGACCACCAGGGAACACAGTGCTATGCTGATCCTTTCCCCTTGTCTCATCCACCTGAAAACCTGAACCCCCTCCCCACAGGACAGGTCTCATTTGGGCCTTTGGGGGTGGTTTCACAAGGTTGCAGGTGGTGAGTGACCTGGGGTGTCTCTTCTGTGCACCTAACCAAGAATTTGGAACACCTGAACAAGACAGTCTGCCCGCCCGCCCACCCGCTTGCCCCTGGTGGGATGCAAAGGCCTGTGCTGGCTCAGACATGGCTGCAGGAGTCCTGGCAGAACTGTGGGCACAGGCTTGGCCTGTGCACTGGAGACAACTGGAAACCTCTCCTACCTGCTGTGGGTGATCACCAGTCTGATGTTTGAGAGGGACCCAGTGAAGTTTCTCCACCTCTTGGCATATGACAGGGTCTTAGCTCTGCCCCCTCTCACTTCTGTAAATGTCTTCAACTGTAGATATAAGGGAGCTCCTATTCTGAGAGGAATATAACTCCTGTTGCAGTGAAGCCCATGCAAGAAGGCAGCCCAGGCTCTGAGCAAGGAACCTTGCTAACTGATATTAGGGCCTTGACTCCTGGCACGTGGGTATGTGACATATGGCAGGTGGCACTAAGGGTGCTGTCTGGTTCTTCAGCCTTGTTCCAGTTGCCTCACAAGACACAGGCCAGTCTTCCCTGAGGAGAGCATCGCCCTGCGTGTGTCCCTCCTTGTGATTCTCTGCAACACTTACGCACACAAGTAGGCTGTGATCCTGACCACTGGTGACTGGACTGACAGATGCGTGAGGGGGTTCCTTGGCGATCATAGCCCCCATCACAGAAGTAGTTGCACATGGCACCATAGTTATTGCCTGCAGAGGTGCAGCTGAGGTAGCCATTCTGCGGTGGCTTTAGCACAGGGCAGCGGCTCACTGTGAAAGGGAAAGCTGGGGTCAAGGAGAAGCATGAAATACACTCACATCTTTCAGAGTGCAGAGCCAGCGAGCCTCCCTAGGGCTGAGGGGAACTGGGAGCCCTTTAGAGGTCCCATCTGTCCTGGGAGTAAGTGAGACTGCCAGGTATCACAGGGCAGGGGTGACTTCTCGCTTACCTTGAACTCTGACGACAAATTTGCAGCTGGCTCGGTTATAAGCCTGATCGTAGGCGGTGTAACGAATAACATGCTCCCCTTCTGGAAACTCAGACCCAGGTTCTGGGCCCCGCAGTGTCACACTGAACCAAGAAAGAGAGTGTGCATGCCTCAGGATGCATGATACTGCAGTGTTTTGATTCCAAAGCAGAGATTTCAAGGCTGCAAAGCCATCATAAATGCATGTGGGCCAAGGGTTGGAGTGCCCACTCCTCCTGCTCACCGTTTGATGATGCCATCAGCAGAGTCCTTCACATGAGGGGGGTCCCAGTACACAGTGGCTGTCAGCTTCTCTGGCTCTGCTATCCTCTCTCGTGAGTCAGGACATCGGATCTTGGGGGGCTCAATGTCTGCCCAAGCAAAGCAGAAATAAACAGGGTACCTGTGTAGGCCAGGTGGATAGTACAGAAAGGGTGAGGATTGAGGGAGAGAGGCTCGAAAGAGACAATAAAAGTCACAGGGGCATCAGGAGTCAGGATGCCAGCCAGAACAGGCCAGCGAGACAGCAGTGCCCCTGGCTTAAGAGCTGTAATAGCCCAGAGGGACAATAATATCCAGCAACAGGGAGGTAGGGCCTATCTCACATTGCAAAGATGTATGCTCCTGGGGCACACAACCTACCTAAATCATGGCGGCAACAATGCCTTTGAGGAGGTGAATCAGGATAAACCATGGGGAAATTACCTTGACACAGCAGTGTCATGTTCCCAGGGGTAGTGATCTGGGATTATCTGGGCTTAGTTGTACCCTGGAAGCACACATGGGAGATACAGCATGTGGCTAATAGAATCTCTGTGGAGCAGGCACGGGATGAATTCTGGAGCATGTGCCTAGGGTGAGCTGGGCTGGTTGTAAGGATGGCAGGATGAGATTTACCTACACAGATTGGCTCACTGCCACTCCATCGCCCATCTTCCATACACATCCGTGTGCGGTCGCCCTCCAGCTGGTACCCTGGGAGGCAGGCATAGTCACAACGAGAGTCCACCAGTACCCCTGCTGTGCACTGGTAGGAACCATAGTGCAATGCTAGCAGCACGTGGCACCGGATCTCTGCAACAAAAAGAGCAGATCTGCTCAGCAGATGTTGGAAATATTACTGCTGGAAGCATCTGATTCAGGACTGCTTAGGCCAGACAGCTTGACGGTCTTAATGCCCCCATGATGACAGAATTGATGGAATTCCAGGAGAAAATCTCATGGAAAAACTCCAGGAGGGGGAGCAGGAGATAGAAAGGACATGATGACAAAGAGCTGATAGTGCATGCAACCAGACACTCCAGCAAGGGGTCTTAGAAGAACTTAGGGGAAGAGACTGATTCTCTATGTGTGCTCGAGGGGCCAGGGAGCCCCTCAGATCTCTCCACAGTGTAGGACAGAATGGTGGGTCTCCCAGCATGTGCCATCATCTGTCTGTCACAGTGTAGCCATGAGTCAGGCCTCAAAAAAAATCATGAGACTAGCTCATAAATCATGATATTAAAATACTAATATGGGAGTTATTTTATTTGTCTGATGTGCTGGGAGCTGGGAAGGTGTCTTGGTCATGTGCTTTGGCTTGGAACTAGGAATGTGAAGTTAGGAACTTCCCTTCTCAATCAAAACTGAATTTTCTCTAATCACTTGAATCCAGAACCATTACAAGAAACAGTAGCTATCACAGCATTGTGATAAAATTGAGAGAGATGGTTTTAACCAAATACAGCTTCAAAGGAGGCCTTCCTTACCCACTTCCTGTCCCTTCTCTGTCAAATGATTTCTGTGGTGTAAAAACCAATAACAATTAAAATAGAAGGCAACATAGGTACTGCAGGGGCAGCAGCCAAGCAAGAGGTGTGGGAAACAGTTGCTGACAAGGTGAGACCAGTGGGGACTGCCAGCAGTGAGGGGAAACTGGATCTGAGTAGAGCCAAGGTGCAGCATTCGGGGACAGGAAGCAGCACAAGTACCAGAGCCATGTGCAGTGTGTAATAGTGAGCTCATTTTCTTCTCTTCTGATTCTTCTGTAACCCATACACTGTGGTCACCTCACTCTGGCATGTTCTCAGGCACTAGACAGAATGTCACATGCTTGCACACAACATCATATGTCTTTGGCACTTACGTCTGCAGTAGGCCATCCCAGACCAGTGACGGCTTGGCAAGCACTGCACCGACCTCTGCCCAAACAGCCGGAAGCCTCGATCACAGGACAGTTCACAGCGTGTCCCCAGGCTGCTGCGGTAATTCCCTCCCCGGGGGGAGTAGCAGATTGCCTCTCCATGGTGGATGCTTAATGGGTAGCACCACTGAGGCACTAAGGAGACATAGAGGGGAGGGTATTGCAGGGGTTATTGTGTCAGTTTAGGCCATGGGAAACATGGATTCAATTCCTCACTCCACCACAGCTTTCCTAGAGGGCCCCTGCAGGCTGCTTAGCCAAGCTGCACCTTAGTTCCCTTCTGTGCTATGAGGAAAATGGCATCTGCCTCATAAAGCTCTTGGGAGAATGAATTCTTTGAAAATGACATGTTCACATTGGGGGTAATGGGCTCATGTGAGTACCTAAGGCAGGGCAGAGGTGTATCTTATTGACTAACAGAATCAGATGCATAAGCTTTTGTGAGCAATGCTCATTTTGTCAAATGCTATAGGGAGTTTTTATACAACTCTGATTCAGTCAACCACCAGCCTGTGGGCCAGATCCAGTCCATAGCACTATGTCATCACAGGCCCATGGGTCTTCCCATGCAGGGTGGCATGAGGCCCAATCTCAGCATGCAGGGCTGGGTGGAGGTGGCTTGGGGCCCCAGTCCCAGCATGTGGGGTCTGATCTGGCCCATGGAGTGGTCCCGCAAGTCTCATTTGGCCCACATGGCCAAAATGTTGAGTTGGTCTACAAGGTGCATCTCTACCCAGCCTTCTGCCTGATTTCAGACTCATACAACTACCTTTCTCTACTCATTAGTACCTAAGGATAGAGCAGGAAGGAGGGGAACCAGTGTTAACTATCCAGAAGGGGGCTGTTCTACCTAGGAGTATGTGACTCATGACAAGGGCTTAAGCAGCATGATGCAGCATACAGCTGGTTATACCAAAGTCTAAATGATTGGGTGCCCAGCCCTGTGAGACCACCTTTGCTGGAGATACTGACAGCCATGAGGGTGGTCAGTAAGAAGTTGTTACCTCGGTAGTCCAGGGTTGGAGTGTGGGGTGTCTCTTCTACATACACTTCATTGTTGTATGCCTCAGCAGCATGGTAGCCAGAGCCTGGGGAGGGAGAAGAGACAGAAGAGAATGAGAAGGTGGCATTCCCTGCCTAGGCACCTTATTTCTACTGCCCAGGCTGGGACTATCCCTCAGGTCATGTCACTGCTCTGAACAGGCACTTCAGTCTGCACAGAAGTGGTTACAGGAGCTCTCCCTGAGGTCAGGCTCTGGGAAATTTTCCATCTCAGGAACCCCTGGGAGTAAATCTGCTTCCTTAAGTGATCTGTCCCAACATGAGGCCTTCTGAGAGGACCTGATGTGTGGGAATCCCCTCCTGACACTGCCTCTCTCTACTTACAGCATTCCCAGCCCTTTTAAGATAAAATCCTTGTCCCCTAGGCAACATGTAATCCCTGCTCCTTCCTGTAGTCTCCTTGGTACCCAAGAATGTTTTGCAGAGACAGAGGTGGAGGCGGAACTGAAAGGTGGGAAGGGAGGCTGTCTCTCCACAGCCTTGTTGGAGTCACCTTCCTTGGTGCGAGGTGGGTGTAAGATATTGCAGTTTTGGGATGGTAGCACTTCACACCAGTGACTGTGCGGTATGAAGCAAGGAGGAATGAGGCCTCTTGAACACACTGCAGGTGGAAGACAGTCCAGAATGAGAACAGACCTACAGTGCAATCAGCCACACAAGTGCAAACAGCTGCACAGCCTAGCCCAGAACGCAGTAGGCATCATTCTCCTTTTTGCCTGCATCTGACTCTCTCCAAACAGCAGTGCCCTTGTTTCAGGTCCTCCAGTGTCACAGCCACAGCAAAGAGCTGAAAAGGGAACATATCTGTGCAGAGGGCTCTTCCCCTCCCCTACCTGAGTTGGCAGTGACATGTCTGTGTGGCTGGCACTGTCCAGCAGACTAAACAGCCTCACTGCCAGATTAATTTATTACAGGAAATCAGTGTCAGAGCTGAGCTTGGAGAGAGGACAAACCAGTTCTTTCATGAACAAGATTCCAGGAAGCCTTCCTTCTGATCACTCCTTTTGAATACCTCCTGATAGTTGTTCAAACAGGGCTTGTCTGTTCATTCCGATTTATGGAGAACAGGGAGCCCTTCCTAGGTTAGGCCTGGTTCTAGTCTGGCCTCCCTGTGGAAGACCAGGGCTGAATGAGCAAAGAGAATGAACTGCCCTCTCATCTCAGGAAGAGGCTGGGTAGGGCTGTGGGGCACTCAGTCTAAAAAGGGATGGTGCCTTTGGGCGAAGGAAAGAAATGGTGAGTCAAGACAATATGCACCTCTCACAGCTGGATGCATTGATTCCCCCCATGGCAGAACTGGAATCCACTAGTGAGGCTGTTGGGGGAATGCCCAGCACTGAAAGGAAACTGAGCCCTAATTCCTCTCTCATCCTGGTGGGGGAGGGAACGGGGAAGAGTGGCACTTCAATGGAGTTCAGGCTTGACATTCCCCCACACTGAAAGGAAGAGAGCCCCCTTAGTGGAAAGTTTGGGGTCTCCTTAGGAGCCATAAGGAGGCCCAGGGAGACCACAATTCTTTCCTAGTCCCGGTGAGTACCTGCACCTGGAGCCCAGATGAATGATATAGGCTGACTGGGGACATTCCCTGTCTGTGAGATAGTGTTTCTGTTGGACTTCCTTTCCTTCCAGGCAGCTAAGTTCACCCCCTCTTCCCTTTTCTTTCCCTCACTATTCCTGTTTCCGTGAGTGAGCACACTTATTTTCACTCCTATTTTTAGTCTGTCCCCCAGACGTCATTTTGGTATTAGTCTTGAAACTGAATATCTGTACTGAGCAGAATCCCAGATGTTTCTCAAGACATGAGTCAGTCAATCCAGGCTCCTGAATGGAAAGACTGGTGAGAGGGACTCTCAGCCTGGAATGAGCAGGGAAAGCGCGTGGCTGTGGCTCCCTCCAGGATTATGGACTTGGAGACAGTAGATTAAATCTTGTGGAAAACCAATCTGCATCTCCACCACATTCTCTCTGCTCTGGCTGCACTTGGCTTTCCTTCTACTCTTCCCTGCTCTAAAACCTTGGTTTAAAAGGAGAAGTGTTGCTGCTTGAGCACAAAGTACCAGCAGCCTCTCCAAAAAGCCTCTACTGCTCTGAGGGAATCTTTATGACTTGCAACAGTATAATGCCCCCTCTTCTGCCCTGCTCTTCTGAATATACAATTCCCTTCATCCCAAAGCCTTTCCTATGCTACACCAAACTGCTGAAATCCAGCCACCTCCACGTGGGACCACACCAGCATACAATGAGCAGAAGGGTCCATATTGGTTAGGATGCTGGGGCAAGTCCTGTCTCTGCTGCAAAGCTGTGAGAGCTTTCACACCCACTCAAAGCAAACAGCACTTTGGCTTCAAGGCTCTCAAAAAGCCAACTGCATAGAAATCAATGCATCTGCCTCACAGGGAGAGTGGGCTGACTCAGCCCTGCTCGGATTTGAATGAGCAGTTCCAGGGAGGCTGGTTGAGAGAAAGAAAGGAGGAGAGACAGGGGAGGAGAGGACGCATAAAGAAATCATTTATTATAACCCTAATGTTGAGGTCACAGAGCCATCCCCTTCAGGAGACAGTGATGCATACATGGAAAGTTGCTCTTTCATTCTCAGCCTGTATTTATTTAGTGATATAGTGAGGTGGCAGAGTAACAGAGCTGGGAGGATCTAAAGTATCACAAGTCTCTGAGAGAAAAGCAAGAGTGGGAGAAGAAACTGCAAATGGGAGAAGGGCCTTCCAGAGTGTTGTAGGGGCCTTTACAGGCCCCAGGGTGTCTTATTTGATAGCTGGGATAACAAGGATGCTGCTGGAAAGGACTGGATTTCTACAGCAAACAGGCTGCAGAGTTTTAGTTGGTTGTTCTGCCCAGTCTGGGAAGAGGCTTGGGTTTTCCTCTGAATGCACTGTGCAGCTGTTCCAGACAAACGGTAACCTGCCAAAAGTTCCACCAGAAGCTGAGAACAAGTGGAAAAGTTTAGCTCCCACAATTGTAGCTGTGATGAGGAGTTTGCTATTTACTCATCTCTGGATGAGATCCTAACCCAATGGGTTCCGGTGTCCTCTCTCTTCCCTCCTCCACCCTCAACAAGGCAGACACCTCAGCTCTCCCCAGGCTGCCTTGAGCAATCGTGTCAGTCAGGCCCTGGCCTCCTGGGCATCTGATTTCTTTATGCCTCCTCTCCTCCCCTGTCTCTCCTCCTTTCTTTCTCTCATCTCAAGCTGCCTCTGATGCTCAGCAAACCCACCACACACGTCAGGCGGGCAGGCCCCTTTTAAATGGCGCTTTCCCCAATACCCTTGTCAAAGCTACTCAGCATCATCCTCACAGGGAAGAGCAGAAAGAAAAAAAGCTGTTAAGGCTCCTTTGGCTTCCATCACACAGACTCCTTGACTTATTCTGATGCAGATGACCATTCCCAAGGTTCCTGGAGGAAAAGGGGTGCTGCACTGACCTGGATTCCAGCAAATTTAGGATGCCCAACCATGCTGTCCTTCTCCACTTTCTTCAATCTGCTCCTTTTCCTGTACTGTGCTGTGAACTACAGCTGTTCACTGCTGCTCTATTCATGTATGCTGATACCCTGGGAGAGGCCTGCTAAGCGAGATCCTAGTCTCCTTGCCTGTTAGCACCAGTTGGCATCGATCAGCTTTCCTGCATAGGATGTACACTTACCTTCATGCCAGGTGGAGGATACCAGCTTTGTGAGAAAAAGCAGCAGAAGTGGGGCAGTTTCTTGTACCATCCCAGCGTGTGGGGATTGCTGAGCTGTGGCAGGGAGAACTTGTGCCCAGCAGAGCTCTCTGATTGCTAGCAGGCAGACTACAGCTCCAGGAACCCAGAAAACAGCAGAAACCACAAACCACTGGAGTCTAGAAAGAAGGGAAATGGATTTAAAACAGAAGGGAAATGGCTTTGTTAATAATGCACGCATGCACGCACACGCACGCACACACATACACATACATTTGTTCACTACCCCAGCTTTGCTTTCCTGCCCATACTGATGAGACCCAGATTTTTCCCAAGTTTGTCAATTACAAACATTCAAAAATCATGAGTCAGACCCTCAAAGTCATGAGATTTTGGAAAATAATAAATTACTGGGCATTTTATTTTCCTTCTGTTTCTCTGAGCCTTCCAAATTTTAAATTTTTTCTCTGTAACCATAAGGTCTAGAAACTTTCTTTTAAAAAAAGAAATTGAGATTCTCACATAGTCCCCTCACTTCTGGAACTTGGTCTTTAAGAAAGAGCCAAAATGTTAAGCAGTGCATGACAGAATGGCATGTACCAACATCACTGTGTCTCTCTCACTCAGAGCATGACAGGTGTTGAAACTTGAAGGGAACAATATTTGAAACCAGATCCCAGGATGATGCCAAATGGTTCTAACCTAGGTCTATTCCTGTCCCAAATTAATCACATGGCACGTGTCTACATTAGATGCTAACTGTGCAGTAGCCTAATAGTACTGTGCAGTAGCGTGTCACAGCACAACCAGTGCTACTACACTACTGCACAGTATTATTAGGCTAATGTGCAGTAGTGTCACTAAAAAGGTGTGCGCCAGCTCTACTGTACAGTACCATTACATTACTGCAAATTTATTTAGTACTTGCTTATACAACTACTGCACATTAATGAACATGTAGCTGTGCCCAGGCAGAATCAAATTACGAGGCTCCAATTCCCCCTTGCGCTATATTTTACATAGCCATTTCTACCAGTGCAGTGACTGAAGGTCAGCATGCAAAGTGGAGGGGGGTGGGGGTTAAACATTTACTTTGTGCTAGTGTCAAGGACTGGACAAGGAACAGGGAACTGACCCAGTGTGAACAGGGTTACAGAAGAGAGAATAAGAGCTTTCCAGGAGAGGAAAGCTAAACTCCCTAATTAATACTACACCTGTCAAGAGTAAGAGAGATTTGGATTTCTGGAGAAAGGCCTTACTCCGGGCAATATGAGGAAAGTTTCTTTATGACTGACTCTCCCAGTCTGTTTGCTGCTGATGTTCTCACATTCAAGTTGTGCATCTTCCTCTTTTTTGCAGAACCAGGGAGCAGGAAGCAGATCAGTGAAACAAGGGCAGATGACAGGAACAAGGTAAACATCATTTACAGACAGACCGGGACAGATTTACTGCAGTTTCAGGTCAGTGCAAATGCACTAGACTGTATGCTACATAAAGAAAGCAGTAAGGGGGCAATAGGTATAGACAGAAAGGGGACAGAAGACAAACAATGAAAGAAAGTAAATAAGATTGGTGCTGGGGATGGGGAAAGAGAAAGAAAAAGATGTGGGTGCATGGAGAGAGACACAGGGATGGACTAAGGACGATCTTTGACAATAACCTGAGCTTGGCTGCATGAGGAACTTCTAAAGAGCACAGGAATGTGGCCAGATGAACCTACGTGCTGCTGAACAGGTTCACAAACAGACTTCAAGGGGGAAAGCAAGCAAGATGGAAACCTCAGCTCCTCCCTTATAATGCCGGTCTATGTATTTACAAACACCCCTCCCCTTGCATTTCTGTTGTTCCAAACGCTCCACTAGCTTGTACCTAGGTTTTTATGCCATGCTCATCAGCACCAGGATACCTGAGCCCTTGCAGTGCCTCATCAAAGTACAGCGGATGGTTGTGCCTACACTGCCACCTCACTGGCTGGTGTTCAGTGTCTCTACCTGCTATAATGAGAGGTGGAAAGAGTTGCTGAGACCATCCCCCTGATTCTGTGGAGGAAAGTGCCAGTGCTCTCACTGCACAGCATGCAGGGACATGTCTACAACTTTGGCTCCACAGAAGGTCTCCTAGGCAGTGCCACTTAGGTACTGGCCTAGGTCAAAAGCTTTCTCCAACCCTTGTGGATGGAGGTCAAACAGCTGATAAAAGTGGATCTTACCTACTTCTTTTCTCCGCTCACTGTCCTCTCTCTCTCTTTCCTCTCAGCTTGTTCAGGAAACTTGTGCTTTAGCTTTTCCAAAGCGAGTGGTTTGCTCCTGCATCCTCTGAGACTCTACTAACACTGCCCAGATGTTCACGTCTGCATCTGCTAGACGTCCTCTTAAAGCTGTACTGTCCCTCAGAAAAGGGGAGGGGAAAAAAAGAGAAGGTGGGGAAGACAGCCCAGCAGTGGCCAAAGAGCTGCCTCTGGAGAAGCAGTGTATCAGTTAATGCGAAATGAAGACCTAATGGGGGCAAGGGGTGCCTCTCCTTGGCCTGTTGCCTGGACATCCACTGATATCTACTGCAGCTGAGCTTGGGTCCACCTTCCAGGAGGTGAAATATTGAGGTCTGTGGATTCTGAGACTCAGCATGAGACGGTTCTGCAAACCAGGATGCAGTAAAGCAGCATTTCACAGCCTCCAATGGGGGAGAAAGCTTCATGGGAGCTAATTCCCTCAGTGCAAGAGTGGAAGGAGCACAGGTTCCCCAGGCAGGGAGTGCCTGACTGGGGTGTGGATAATCCATTCTAAACCATTTCCTTTAAAGAATCGGGCTCTGGCTTGAGCTTGTAAATTCTGGTACCGGTTTATACCCAGACAACCTGGCCACAGTACTTTTTCATTACAGCAATCTGAAAAGTCACTGGTTGACTGTGTAATGCCAGCCATTACAATACTTATATACCTAAAAACTGGCATGTCCCCATCTTATTCTCCCATTCCCATCCTTTCTACCTTGGCCTCTCCTCTCCTCCTTTTTTTTTTTTTTTTTTTAACTAACATGCCTATGATAATATCCTGTTCTTCTCATTTAAATCACAACATTTTTTGATCAGCTCCTGAAAATACTTTCCACACACCCTTGCAAGGTAAGTAATTCTAATGATCCCTATGGAGAGACTACAGAGAATGTAAGGGATTTTTCCCACGAAATGAGCCCCAGCAGAACTGATAAACTCTCAGCTCCGAGTCCTGTGCTCAGACCAGCAGAGTCTGCAGAATTCATCTTCTCAGTTGCATTTGGATAAATTCAGGTCACAGGAAAGATATTCTGAAAGGATCAACATCTGCTGGCCACAGTCATGAATATGAAGGCTCCTGATCCACACAATGAGAGAGAGGAGGCTGGAAGGCTGCTGGCTGAGGTCAAGAAGTGAATCAAGTCACCTACAGGATTAAGTAACTTCAGTGGACTATAAACAGCATTTTGTGGCCACAGAAGTGCTTTTTTGTATATCCAGGAGGCAGACTGCTGATCACCACAGAGTGCTGCCAGCTGTTTCCAAGGGTAAACATTTTTAGCAGTAAATAGTTCTGTTTTAATTGAGAAGGTTGAGTGGATATGGACAGTGATGGTGTCAATCTGGAAGGGAACAGCTGTGTGAGTGACCCTGTCTGCATTCTGCATGCAACTTGTCAGTCTGGTCCAGGGCCCATTCTGCAGAGGGATAGCCTGCAGTGCATGTCTGGACCCTTTATTGAAGGTATTCACTATAGTAATAGAAATCACGTCTATGATCTGTGTTACCAAAAAACCTCAGAGTCCCAGTCACGGACCAGAACCGCATCACACCAGGTGCTGTACACACACAGAACGATTGTCCTCTTGGTTCAAGACCTCACAATGTAAGATAGGAGGCAAACAGCAGACACAGGCAGACAGCTGGGGAGTACTAGGGGACAAGGAGATGGTACCTCAGCGTAAGATCCAGCTGTCAAGCACACGAGCAGCCTAACCGCTGTCATTTGAACACCCCAGTGCAGCAAAGTTTTGAGGGAGGCTAAGGAGAGCCTTGCAGCTATGTACAGGGAGCTCCTCTGAAGTGATAAGGACCAGGTTTGAAACACAGGAGACTGGTAGCATGGGCATGGGGGGTACATGTGCCCCCCTGAAATTGGCCCCTGCTGGTTTCTGCGGGCAGTAACCCCCACCCCCACACTGCTGCTGACTTCTGTGAGCGGTCGTCACTTGCCACCCACAAACTGTGCCCTGCCAGTCTCAGGACGCACCAGTCACCCATGGTTTGAAGAGTTAATAAGTGTGGTGGAAGCACAGGGGCATCAGGGGCCAAGTGGAAGTGCACTCCTCGCCGAGAGACTGAGTCAGCAGCGCCCTCGAAAGAGGGACAGGCCAGACTCTGCTCTCGAAACCAACTGTGAAGACTGAGCTTCAGAACAAGGACCGCGGTGTCTAACCTCCCCTTCCTGCGGGTCCGGGATGAGTGGAGGGCAGTGCCAGGCCAGCGGAGGCAGACACGGGATGGCCCCGAAGTGAGGCTATGCCCGCGTCGGATTAGGGCGGGATTGTGGCTGCGGCCAGACGCTGGGGCGGAGGAGCGGGTGCCGGGACTTCCTGCCGGGGCTCTGGTGCCACTGGGCAATGCCACCCGTGGGCGGGGCGGGCTGTGTGCTGCTCCCCGCGGCCGGCAGGCGGGGGCTCCACTGGATACAGGAGCCGCTGCTTGGAGGCAGCTCGTGGGGCTGAGACGCTTCATGGAGCCAGACCAGCACGGCTGCCGGAGAGAACAGCTCCCCTGACGCCCAGGGGCCGCGGGCAGCGCTGCCGGCGCCAGAGGCTGCCGCGCGCGGGGCGGGGCGGGGCCCTCGGGCGCTGTCGGAGGCGCTCGGCCGCAGGTCCGAGAGGCTTCGGCTGTTTCCGGCAGCCGCCCTCGGGCCTCCTCGGCGACGCTCGGTGGGGGGCGGGTCAGGCGCTGCCATGGCGTCCCCGTCGCGGCGGCTGCAGACCAAGCCGGTAATCACCTGCCTCAAGAGCGTCCTGCTCACCTACAGCTTCGTCTTCTGGGTGAGCCCGCGGGTCGTGAGCGCGGCGCGGGGGTCGGGCGGGGCTGCCGGGACCGGGACCCGCCCCCGGCCCCGGCCCCTTTGTTCGCCCCGCGCCTGTGCGTGGGAGCCGAGCCCGAGCCCGCGGTGGCCCTGGGCGGCTCCTCGCCTCCGTCCGTCCGGGCGGGGCGGGGCCGGGCCAAGGCACTGAGCCCGCGCCCCGCCGCTGCCCAGGTGTCGGGCATCATCCTGCTGGCCGTGGGCGTGTGGGGGAAGGTGAGCCTGGAGGCGTACTTCTCCCTGCTGGACGAGAAGGCCGCTGACGTGCCCTTCGTGCTCGTGGGCACCGGCACCGTCGTCATCCTGCTCGGCACCTTCGGCTGCTTCGCCACCTGCCGCGGAAACGTCTGGATGCTGAAGCTGGTAAGTGGGGCCCCTGGCCAGGCCCCCAGCCCCCCGTGCACTCATGGCACTGCCTGCATCACCCGCTTGCCCTGCGGGCTCCCCTGGCGCAGGTGGCCCAGCAGAGCAGTGCCGATGTGGGTCGCACCTTCCCATCACTCGTGTCCTGTCTGCAGCACGTTGTGCTTTGTGCCTTTCTCTCGACATTTTCTTTCTTGCCCACAGTATGCCATGTTCCTGTCCCTCATCTTTTTGGTTGTGTTGGTGGCTGCCATTGTGGGATTTGTTTTCAGACATGAGGTGAGTCCTCTTCGGACCCCACTTCTCTCCTCGTGAGGACAGTGCAGGTAGGGGATCTGGAAGTGGCACCTGTGCAGGAGAGGGTCCACACTCACCTTTTTGTTTTCTCTCACTGTCTCACCCCTTCATTGTCCTACCTCATGTGCCAAAGTTTCCTTCTGCTTTGACTAGTGGTACACATCCTCTGTGGCCGGCAGACCAGATTCCACAGGCTGGGTCTGGCTGGTGGATCCAGTCCCATGCTCAGGGTGGGGGCAGCCCAGCCCCTATCTGGATGTGTGGAGTGGGGTAGCAATAGCTTGACCCCAATCCAGCCATGCAGGGAAAGGGGGCTTGGCTCAGTCCCAGCCTGGTCCTGCAGTGGGGGAGAGGGCATGGCCCAACCCAAATCCAGCTGCTGGGAGGGGAGTGTGTATGGCTCAGCTTCAACCTACCATGTGGAGGACGGGGTTTGGGAATTTGGCAGGGGAGGTGGTGACCATATTAATTGTCACCACTCCTCCACTGCCCAATTTCCTGACTTAAAGGGAGCCCTGCAGACCAGATGTGATGACTCTGCTGGTCGCATTTGGTCCATGGGCCAGAGGTTGAACACCCCTGGTTTCAACAGTAGATACCTAGAGCAACATCAGTGGTTCCAGTGGAATGGGCTCAGTTTATAATGGCGGTACTGAGAATGGGATGAATTTGGTTTCTGAGTCTAAATTGACACCCTAAGTAAGAATGATAAGAGAGGCATTCAGTCGCACCGGTCTAGGACCATTACTAAAAAGTTGTGTAGCAAAAGGCTAACCAATTAAGTGGACATGTTTAAGTAAGTGACACAGGTCCAGCAGAGGGGTCCCACACCCAAAAGTTCCTAATTGGGAGTGAGAAATAAATTCTGACTGTTATCCCTTCAAAAACAGCTAGTTCTTCTCCCTTTCCCTAAATGGCCTTATATATTTTTTCTTTTGCATGTGTTGGACCTTAAATCAGCTAAGCCTACCCTCATCCTAGAATGTATCATATGTGACAAATTTGGAACCACCTTTTTAATTGTAATTGCTTGGATGGAAATGAATTGATAGAAACATTAGCAAAAATACAATTCCTCTAACCTTGAACTCAGTGCTTCTGAAATGGAGTCGTAATATATTTTACTAAACTAACCACTCTTAACACCCAGAAGAACTTTTCTTTTTCACTTCATGAACATTAAACTCATCAGTGTTGAGAGAAAAAATGGATGTAGTGGATGAGATTTTCAAAGGCACCTAGTTCCTACACCTAATTAGGCAAGTACCTAATTCCTATTTGTACCTTTATAGTACTTGGAGAAGGTTTTCCACTGATAAGCTAAGAACATTTCCTACTTCATACTAAAATGAATTGACTTTGTGAAAACAGACGTTATATTGTGAGTTTTGATCTTTTATCTAAAATGCGAGGTTAAGAATGTTCCAACCTGTGCCTCTTGCCCTAGATAATGCCTCCACACAAAGCCATGATTTTTTTTATTGTGATCATTGTGATTATGGCTTATTTTTAATAGAACCACTAAGTACCAGTGCTTGGTGCTGCTGGGTGCAGTTCCCCCTGATGTCTCCATAGTGGCCAGTCCCTTCTAAATAAGCACATGAATGACTTTATGTGATTCCTGCTCCACTGTTCCTGGTGGGGCTGATTTTTTAAGATGAAGCTTTTGTGGATGGGGACCCACCTGCTGATTTTTGAGCCCCATGACCTTATTTTTTTTGCAGATTAAGAATAGCTTTGCGAGTAACTACATGTTAGCATTGAGAAGCTACAATGCAACAATGGATCAGCGCAGTGAGGCAGTGGATGCTGTCCAGAAAACTGTGAGTGATTCTATTGGGCTTCTCCACCAGTGCTAAAAGGAACCAATGTACTCCATGTTATTGCCTAGAAGACCCTGATATTTATGGAGGGGCAGAAAACGAGACTGGGGCTGCTGGTTTATTTCTTTTATAGCACAAGCATGCCCTGTTCTTCTATGAAGTATTAGCAAAGAAAGTTGCATCAAGTTAGCTACTGCAGTTGTCCCACGAAAGGAAGTATGCAGCAGCTTTCCCCTCTGTTACTACAGTGATGGAGGGGGGGGGGGGGGGCTCAGAATATTGGGCAGGAGCATTGCCTTGACTCATTCATTACACACATCAGGAGCTTTCATTATAATTTATAGCACAGAGGGCTGGCTGTGACCTACAGCTCTCCCCATGGGGCATGGATCAAGCAGACAAATACTTGCATGGAAAAACTCTGTACCTGTTCTTCATGCATATATATTTCTGACATACATGAGCTTGAGGGCAAAAATACCTGGTCTGCACTGTTAAGAGAGGACCTGGCTAACTTCAGAAAGCAGTTGAGTT